>NC_052539.1:21146813-21446998 GCF_016699485.2 Gallus gallus | reverse complement strand
ATCGTCTGCTGAAGTTCTGCTCTAGCACTCCTCTCTTTGGGCTTGTTCATTAACAAATATTTAACAACTCAGAAAAGAAAATCAGGAAAATGTAATAGGATTTTGTTTGTTTGTTTCAAATCTTTAAGTATTTACAGAGCAGCTTACAATTAATCAATTAAAGACCTCATAAACACAAGAACATAAACAACATCAGAAATTCCCTGCATATTATAAAATGATTTTCCGTAGCGTGGCTTGCGTGAAGAGATTAGCCATGCTTTGCAGCATAAAACATTATTCTGTAAAGGCATTATGTTTCAGCAAACACACCACGCTAATTGTATTAGTGGAAGTTCAGGTGGAGCATAATTCCTGGATTAGGGGACTGAAGGCTGAACAGTGTGTGTTGGTCAAAAGACCTTATACGGGAATCTTTTATTTGCATCGATTGAGCTAGCCGTATATATTTTAATGCTACAGTCCAGGATGTTTATAAAGGTGCCAACGTTTTAAGCAACGTTCAGCAAATATAGTGAAATACATTATGTATAAGAAAGAAGGCAACCCATTTCATAGTCATTTCAGATATTTAACCAAACCGATTAATTATAGAGTTGGAAATAGTCCTAAAATAGTCCTAAAATCCCTGCTATTCTAAAAACATTCCCTCGACTGGCAATCCACTCAGTTATTTCTCAGATCTGAAAATAATTAGCTCACATTACAACAGACATATGCAGAACTTAAACACCGTAACCACTGAGAACGTGATTTTGGCCAGCACCGACACGACCCACAGCTAAGCGTGGGAGTGGGCAGTGGTTACGTGGGAAATGCCGACTGTGGGACTCGAAGGAGAAATTCACCCTTCTCCCTCAACCTGATTTTTGGACAGGGAGAACACGCGCTGAGCATCCCTGCAGAAGGAAAAATGACTTTGTCTTGTCGCAGCGATCCCAGTCGGGTTTTGTGTGACAGCGATCTACGATAAATAAATAATAATAATAAAAAAATAAGATCAAACGTAAGAAAGAGAAGAAAAATGGCAGTCACCCTGGGAGGACGCTTCCCAGCATATGATAAATTGGAAAATGGACATACAGAACATGCCGACATACATTTTTAATGGCCCAATTGCTCAATTAATTCTTTCTCTTTTCCCTTTTTAATGTGAAAATCGTCATAATTCCTCCCAGATTAGTATAGATACAGGCCGACAGACTCTCCTGCTCAAGGTATTTGCGGGACATAATTCATTCATAAAGCCATAATGCACTCATCTATCATCTGAAATATTTTTTTCTCTTTCTTTTTCTTTTTTTCTTTTTTTTTCCTTTTCCTTTTCCCCTCTCCCGTTTGTGCTTGGGGCTCTTGCTGAGTCTCTGGGCACTGATGTATTAGCTGGCATATGCAAGCTATGAATTATCAACTGAAAGGAGTCAATTATCCACTCTAAAAATGAGTGTCTGGGCACCAATAGCCTGAGGGGCCTTTTTTGTATTTACGAAATGATTTCATGGCAAGTAGAGGTGTGTGTGGAAGGGGGATCGAGGGGGGAGATGGGAAAGGGTTGGTTTTTTTTTTTTCCTTCTCTTGCCTTTTCGTTGTGTCCACCCCTGAGCCAGAACAAGGTGAGGAAAATAAATAAATAAATAAATAAAGAACGCTTAAAACTTTTAATGCAATAATCCAAATAAAGTCTTTTCCAAGCGATTTCGACTAGCTGGGAACATGACTCGCCTGGTGGCCATATTGCCTGGGCTTCTCCTCCTCTATCTGGTCTCAGCTCAGCCTTCAATCAAAGCCAGAGCCCAGGCTGCCTTCCACTGCTAATAGACTGGATAGGAAATGGGATATTGGATAGTTTCGTGGTCCCCAGTCACTGGCCGCGTGCCTTGTCATCTCTGCAGACATTGATTTCTCCCTCTCTCCCCACCACCCCCTGCTCTGCAGAGAGGCTGGGGCCTACCAAGAGGCAACACCGCACCGGCAGCCCTCACGTTGAGTTACGCTTAGGGAAATGAGGTCATTAGACGGAATTACGGCTCGTTTTGATAGCTCGGTAATAGGTTTTAATGATGGAATTTAACACTGGGCCCCCACTAGGGACAAGGTTGATATACATCCAGACAGGTCACTTAATAAACCTCCACTCAGTGCTCGAGTTGAGGAATTCAGGAGGCTCGGAAAACACAGCCCTTCCTAGACAAGCCAATACATCACTGGCAAGTAGTCTCTTTGGAAGGCTTTTTATTGTTATTTTTGAGGTGTTTGATTGACTTAAAACACGTCGTTTCTTTAAGTATGCACGTTTATTTGACCAGACGCATTTTTGATGAGGATTTATTTAGGTGGCAGATGGTTTTTGTTAGACGTGAACAGCCCGTTGTGCTCTTGGATGCTAAAGAGCTCATCTGATGGTGCGGTAAATTTTTTGGAAGTTTGAAGAGCTTAGTTGGCCTTTAATGTATTTGTTACTGACAGGTAAATTGCAGGTTAAGTGCAAAAGCAGCATTAGCAGAAGAGTCCTGGCTTCCACAAATCTACCTTGGCCTCTAATCTGAATACAAAAGGAAGGAAGGAATTAAATTTGACCCCCTGAGTATGCTGTTCACTCAATCCTAGACTTATTTAGTAAGCTCCCCTAAGATGCTTTCTGTTTGTTCTGGCATCACCTCAAGCAGGTACAAGAATGTCCACAAAAGAGGGCTCTTTACAGGGAGCAGAGCGGATCAAAGCCGGAGCCATCGCTTTCTGTGTCCCAACAATACAGAAAAGGCAGATTGGAGGCTCTCCTAAAAGATGGTTCATTTAATTTGCTGTCCAAAGGCTGTAATGCCACGATAGCTGTTGCAAAGCTACACTCTCCCCAAAAACAAGGGTCCCATGAGAGCCACCAAGCCATGTGCCGAATGGCAGGTCATTTGTGTGCTCCTGAAACCGAGCTCAGTCAAGGTGTTAACAGCTGTGATTCCCTACCCAAGTGTGTGAAGTTTCCCAGAGATGGACTTCACAGTTCATCCCGAGATGAACTTCACAGCAGGGTGCTGGTGAGCAAAGAATAAGGTGGTTGTGCAATGGAGATGATACACGGCTTGTAGCTATATGGCTTGTTCTTACCTTCTTTGCTTTTGAACCTGTGTTAACAACTGCAGTGTCCTTTGTACACTGTAAAGGAGAGTGCCTAAATAGGAGAGGTGAGAGGAAAGGGTCTAGCAACTGGGGACAGGCTCCCTGCACATGGAAGATGGAGTTTTTATTGACTGCCGTATCCTCCAAAAGCAACCACATGATGTGTGTCACTGTCTGTTGTCTCTGAGTTTCATAGGTAAGGAGATAGGCTCTTCAGGAAGGTACTTCACAGTCAGAGCAGACTTCTATCCATCAGTGTCAATGAGAAATGTCTCCATGGTGTTTGATGTCCAGCTTAAATTAATTTCTAGGCTTCCTTGACAACCAAGGAGACTAGTTTGATAAAAGACAGTGGTGAGCTAATACAAGCTCTCCTTGTGAGCGTCCATGTTTCCCTGGGGGCGGTACTGCTTTATGGTTAGCTGCCAATGGATCCCACTACCCAGGGCTGTCTCCATTTTGATCATAGAATCATGGGATCATTAAAGTTGGAAGAGACAACTAAGATCACATAGTCCAACTATTATTTGCCTAGTAGGGCCACTATTTCCCAAAGATATATCAGGAGTCAGCAGTAGTACCTAATGTTAGAACTACAAGGTGGATTTAGGTTAGTGTAATGGATTAGGGCCATACTGGCAGAGCTGAGAGTGCTTCATCCACCCCACTCGTCATGTCAGACTCCTTCTGGGAAGGGATCCAGGCAAGCCAAGGAACAGCACCTTCCGCATCACGGCTGGGAGACTTGTCAAAGCTCAAACCCACTGGGAAAATCCTTCTTTCATGGATATTTGGGAAAAACTGGATTTGGTTTTGTTGCTCTTATTGTTACCACCTGCTAGCAAACCCCACCACCGCAGAAACCCTGGTCTTCCTTGTACTTTAACTTTTATCTTCTTTTTCACCTCTTTTCTTGAACAAAGGTGTCATATGTGATTTGCCAGCCTGGATGATATTTGCTCTAAGTGTGAACTACAGGCTGTGGAAAGCTGTCTGTTTAATTCTGAAATCCCTGATGAAGCTAAGGAACGAGGCCTGAAACAAAGAAGAAACTGCCACTTTTTGGCAAGAGTGCGCTGATTTACAAAGGGCATCCTTCAATTATTTAAGGAGCAGTCAGTAGTGCCATAACTTTAAGTATGAATCAAGTGGCATGACTGAAAAATTTGTCACAGTGTGTTAGATCAATGGTAATTACCTTACTGACATGAGTACTGTTATTATTTTACAGGGCTGCAAACAGGATCATGGACGTGAGGAAACACAAACTGCACTGTGATCAATACTCTCTGAAATATGACTCTCTGTGGCCCAAAATGGAGTTTTCGAGCCAGGCAAACCATTACAGGCTGATTCTCTCTCTGCCTTTAGATGGATACCCTGAAGTAAAACACAGCAGCAATTGGTCAACTTGTTTCAGGCTTTGAACAGGCAAATAGTCACTTATTATTTTTAAGGACAACTGTGTGCAAATAAAAAGTCTGGGCAGCCAAACTCCAGATGAAGAGAAGAGCTGTGGAGGGTGTGTGTGGAAGGAGGGCTCTGGCTCACGCCATGCGTATTGCTTAAAGCCTACGAATAATCCCTGCTGCAAGGCTCGTTTAGCATCAAAGGTTTCCAGGTTCTCCCCCACCTCTAATTTTGAAGGGCTGTGGGACTCCTGGTATCATGGAATCACAGTTGGTAGAGGGAGGATCTGAAGCTGCCGCCTCCCTCAAACCCAGCATGGCACTTCCACTGTCTGAGGGCACCGCGTCTGAGGACATCGTACCACTAAATGTGCTTTGCGGAGCTGGTGACCTTCACTGTTCATTGGGCTTCTCTCCACCATCTCTTCAGAGGGTGTCACCTAACCCAGGGCTTTCAACCACGCTCTCCACCCTGTAAACACGAGCAAGTGGGACTGTGATAAGCAAATGAAGATATGGTACTCCTGGTTTCAGTGCTTTGAAAAAGTCAAAGAGCAACGTGATGAAGGGCACAGGGGAAGAGCTGTTCCCATGCTGCTGAGCATCTAAAAGGTCATGTATAAGACAATGAAAAGTAAGAAAAGAGAGATGGCTACTTGGGAATATCCAAATTTCTGGAATTCCTGTTCTTTGCTGTTAGGAGCACAAAGCCTTGGCCTTTTTAACCGGAAGGCCAGTGCATGACTTTATGTTTGTTAGTGTTGTTTTATCACCTTGTTCTATCTTGATTGAATTCCAGAGTGCCGTAATAATGAATTGGGGCTAATGACGTTTCATCTCACTGCCGTGTGCGTTTGTCTGTCGAGAAGATGAAGCAGTTGAATGGCACATGATGTTAAGATATTATCTGATTGGAAACAAGTATTAAGTGCAGTAGGAAGCAGCAAAAATGAGCAGTGCCTCTCGTGAGGTGAATAGTTCAGAAGTGGCTATGTATTATTTTGGAAAAGGTCACAAATTAAGGTGTAAATTCATGTACACCTTAAGTTGTGACCTCATAAAAATGATCAATGGATAATGGTGCAGATAACAGGATTCATAAGGGAAATTTATTGGCCACTTTTGTGAAATAAATATATTTATACCATACCAGTGGGAAATAAAAACACATCAATAAATCATATAATATCTACAACTATACTAATGGCATGAGTAGCTGTAGGTATAACCAACATTTTTAGACCTGCAGACACCCCCTCTGGCATTTTACAAATATAATACATGATAATGGCAAAATGTACTTCAGTAAGAGACAGCCATGTATATCCCACTTGTGAGTTATCTAGGCAGGCACCCCTCATGAATTATAGTCCTCCCTCAAAACATGAACCATGGAACATAAAAATAGGTACTCCATGATCATACAATACGGTTCAAATACAAAAGCACTGTGGCAGAGCAGGCTTGTAATGTGACTATCTCTCTAATGCAAGGTGATCCCTCTACCAGCATGCTCGAAGAAGGAGCAGACATGGGCAGCAATACTCATTTCCCTACCGAGTTTGCAGCAGTTTTTATTTTCAGCTGGCTGCCAGCTGAGATACCATGAAAGGTGGGCTTGTGCATGGCGTCCAACAAAAACACATCCTGTCTGTGTAGGATTCTCTGCACTCCGATGAGGTAGAAGTTCTTTTTTCCTTGGAGCTCACAGGTGATTTCATAGAATACAGAATCATTTGAAATCATTTGGAAAGGACCCTTAGAGGCCATCCAGTTCAACTGCCCTGAAATGAACAGGGACACCTACAGCTCAGTCAGGTTGCTTAAAGCTTGGTTCAGCCTGACCTTGGATGCCTCCAGGGACAGGGCATCCATCACCCCTCTGGGCAACCTGTTCCAGTGCTTCTCCGTGTCCCAAGGAGCTGTAGGGTTTGCCCTGCCTTTGGCTTTGAAGGGGAATTCCAGTTGTCTTGTTCCCATTACAGGAGCAAACCTCAGCCTGCTCTGCCTCCTGTGCCAACAAGCCCACCACATCCCACTGGTATTAAAGACCAACAAATGCAAATTGCTCAGCCAAGCCTCCTGCATTAAAACCTGTTCCCTGGTTCCAGATGGGAGTGCAATGTCCTCATGGATGACACAGAGCTTCCTCCCTCAACTTAAATCTCCTGAACCTCAGCACACCCTTGGTTCAGCATAGCTGGTGTTCAGCTCCCAGCTGGTTCACTGTGTGGTATACATGCACATATGTCATTCTGCTGCTAGGCTGAGGTGGACATTTGGGCACAGCAAGGCTCAGAGTTAAATACGTGCAATATCATGCAGCTCCTGTGAGGCATCTCCTAAGCCAAACTCCATTGAAATCCTTAAAAAAAAAACGTATTGACTTCAGCAGACTCTGTAACAGACCCACTTGGAGAGCTCAAGTCTCGGGTGCCATGTGGTTATATCTGTCCCCAGAACCAAATTCACTGGGAATCAGATCAAATCAAACACATCTCATAGTTATCTGCAATTTTCAGTGACTATTAACTTTTGTCCTGGTGGAGATCTATGCATGCTGCAATGTGGCATTTAGTGGTATACTGCACTGGGGGTGAAAAGATGTAGAATAAAAAAGGGCAAATATAGCCTAAATCATTGGGTTTATGTGAATTTGGAAGCCATTATTCAAACAGCAGCGTTCTTCACTTTACAAAGGAAAAAAAAAAGACTTGTTTCTACCAGCAGCAAATAATAAATTGCCCTTGTGTTTTCTTCATATTTTCAGCTAAGCTGTCCCCTTTAAAAAAAGTAGTTATGAATTTGTTTTCCAAATGTATTTTTCATTGTGTATTTTATCATCTTTAGTCCAACAGAATTTTCTTTGGAAACAACACATTATTGTGTCAGAAAGGGAGGAGGATAAGAATACACCAGGGAACCTTTTAAAAATGTTTAAGTATTAATTTATTTCATGATGAATTTTCCACTGTCATTTTCTTAATAGCATGCACATGAAATAATCATGTCTTAAAATGCTCAGTAATTGAAGGACATTTTCATTTCCTGATTACTGAGGGAATCCTGCTTTGAACCTTTATGACTTAAGGATGTAAGCACCAGGCTTTCTTTTTATATATATATATCTTTTAATTTATGTATTTCTTCCCTCTGCTAGCCTGTCAGAACAATTTCACTCCGTGATTATTTTCACACGCACGGACCTTTCCTTTTGGATGGGAAGAAATCCTGGCATGTCCCTCACTGAAGCAGAGTGTGCTTCAGTCCTACTGTACAGGAGTTACATCCTTTATTTCTTGCATTTTGGCTCACCAAGGTTCTCGAGGTCACTTATTGGAAGGTTATTGAATGGAGCAGCTTCAGCTTTTTGTCTGAAGTGGGGACCAATTCTGCCTTGCCCTGATGGGGTACTGAGGGTCATGGGTCACTCACCTACTACATCCCATGGGAACAGCACATGGGTCCCATCAGATTGCAGCCGTCAGGATCTGACTCAGGAGGCAGAGCCATGTCTGAACCCTCTTTCCCAGGCTGTTGTGACTCTGTTGCTCAAGCTCCCTCCAATGGGGTGAGCTAAAAATGCCAAGAACCCCCTATGTACTATTATCCCAATCTCCCCATGGGCTAATAGCCACATCCAACTCCTGGGAACCCCCTTGCACCCACAGCTCAAGCAGTCTTTGGGAGCTGCAGGGAAAGGGCTGATCACCATGGCACCAGAGAGAGGAAACTGAGGCACTAGAATGGTACCTGTCCCACTCACCCACCAGCCAGCAGCAGAGTTGGAGGCAGAGGGGTTGGTGGGCAGTTTTGCAAGCTGTTAGCGTAGGGCATTTTCCAGGTCCTCCTGGCCATCCCCATCTGGCTCCCACACCCCAATTTCATCTCTCCCCTTGCGCCACCAGGAGAGGAGGAACGCAGGGGACTGGGGGAGGCAGGGGAAGCACCACTCGCTGGGAAGCAAAGGAAGATTTATGAGTGTTTATCCAGCAATACCAGCTAGCCTACTGCTGATCCAACTGAGCCCAGCAGGCTGCAGATTGGGGATTTGCACTGAGCCCATTCTGTGTGGGGCCATCCATCAAGCCCAGCCGCAGTGGGAAGCGGGGACCCGAGGGGCTGGGGGTACACAGAAGCAGGGGCTGCCCCCAGCTTTGACCCCACAGCATCCTCAGTATGAGCAGTGCTGCCTCCATCTCTGCTCCCTCTCTCCGGCTGCTCCGGACCACACCACGCAATCATTTTTCTCCCTTGGACTCGATGAAGCAAGAGAGACATGTCAGTGCCTGATGAAACCCCATTTTCACTGATTAGCTCCCTTAAAAATATTTCATTTATCAGTGCCAAGATTTAAGTACTTCCCACTTGGAGGCAGTCAAGTGTGTCTTGTTGACTATGTAGCACGTCCATTTACATCGGCGCTGACAACGTTGCAGCAAACGCTAATGTCTCTGCTCCCCCCTCACCTCCCCTCAGCCTCTCCGGGCTGGCAAAGCTTAGACCTGTTTTATTTCAGACCTGTTTTATTTCAGATCTGTTTTATTTCAGACCTGTCCTCCTCATCTGCAGGAAGAAAACGAGGAGGAGGAGGGGAGGAGGGGGGATAAAAAGACACCTCTGATGTGTGTCTTTCTTTTTTACAAGAGTCATTTGCAAAGTCATAAATTTCAATTTCCTTCTTCCTTGTTCTATTATTACCTGGGCCTCAAACAAGTTTTACACTCATTTATTCCCAAATAGAAATGCAATTTCCTCGGCAAATGATACCTAGCTACAACTCCATTTATGTTTCATCGAAAAGACTTATTTTCATCTTCTTTATATTTCCCCCCTTCTTTTAACACCTTCATTTGCATCTCACCCTTTGGGATGGTCCCCTGCTCCCATCCCTCCCATGAGGGCACATCAAAGAGACAAATCATTTCACACTCCTTCACATCGTCTTACCAAAGGTTCCCAGTGTTTGGGGGCTGTCTGGCTGAAGGATGAGATTTGGGACATACACTGACAAAAAAGGTGGAGTTTGGGATCGGGGTCAGACAGAAAAGGGCTGTGGGATTTGTGAGCTCCTTAAAATGGAGCAGCAGTGTTAAAAGGTGCCCTATTTGGCATGGAATGAACAGGCTGAATTTCCAATGTGCGAGTGAACATTGAAGATGAAATAAACAGAACCAAGGCTAGCTCCATTTTTCAGGGTTGTCGATAAGTCTCGTTGGGACAGCCCACATCACCTGTACGAGGTGTCTTAGGAGTTCTAGCATCCAACTTGTATGATGCTCTAGATGTCCCTGAGACAAGTCTTGAGTTAGACAATGCCTAATTTCACTCTGAAGTTATTCCAGTACAAACAAGGTACACATCTGCCTTATTCAGAAAATTCCCTATGGGGAAGTCTGCTAAGGAAGTCTGATTTTCCTTCTAGTGCCAAGGCAGGGGCTTGGTTGTGAATCCACCTTTGGCTCCATCTCTGTTTTCTGCTACCCACAAGCTCAGCAAACATACACAAGACCAGAGCTTATTTACTGAAGATCTTCTGCAGCAAGTCTTTTCCAGCTTCTATTTTTCTTCTATAACTGATGGTGCAAGACCTAGTGCCACTGTTTGTATAACTGCCAGCTACATATTCTTTAGGAAATGAATAAAGAAAACCAGCCATCCTATAGCTTCCCTTCCCTAGCACTAGATTTCCCATCCCAAGATTAAGAGCCTAGGAAATATTAAAGGCTAAACACTATGGATATTCCTTTCATTGGCTCATTGGCGTCTTGACATTTCCACTGAGAACAGAGCACTCTCATAGAAGAGAACAGAAAATGCCCAAGCCAACACAGCAGGAGTCTGAAAACCAATATCGTCTTATGGCTGTTGACATGTTGCAAGTGACATAGCCAACCACTTCCCTAATACAGGATAATTTTGCTCTATCTGCAATGTATGGGGGACACATTGCACTTAGCACTGAATTGGCTTCATGCTGGCTTGGCATGGAGAGATAATGCTGTGTGGGGGATCTTGTCCTCAGGTACTGGAAAGGGGCTTTGGGGACATGAGGATTTCACTGTGGGCTCTTAGCTTTGGCATTCACAGGTCTGAGTGTGTTGTGGGAGCGCTGGTGGAGAAGGGGATGTTGCAGGAACCTGAAGCTATGGTGGGAAAAGGCAGAGGAGGAGGCTCCATCCCTTCTGCCACTCACAGAGTAACTGGCTTTGCTGTTGGCAAGGGAGGAAGTTGGTAGCCTTAATGTAGTTTGGCATCTATTAACTTGCCCGCTTATTTTCAAGCTCCCTTAGAAGTCATGATGTTTAGTGTGACACATTTATTTACTAAGCTAGTAACCACAAAAATGAGCTGTGTGGCCGCTCCGTTGAGCACAATGCTAATAATTGACAGCACAGTCCAAATTGTGAAATAGAGGTGAACAGAATGGATTTTGTCAGATATTAAACTTGACCACAGATGGAGGTGACTATTTTATTAGTAAGCTCTGAAGGGGAAATGCCATGCACACGCATTTATGCTGCTATAACACTTCTAGCTTTAACTTTGATGAATCTTATTTTTCATCCATGGATCTGAAAGAGATTTACTAAGAAATCACACCAAGGAGCAGAAACCAGGTTGCTTGACTCCTACACTGACGTGCAATCTGCTGAACCGCGTTTGTCAAACACTTCAGCCTTCTCATCTTTTTTGGCCACACGTGACAGCTCAAATCACAGGCCAACATTTTGTACTGAGAGAGGTGACACTGCTTGTCTTGTGGACTTAGTTTGCTTCAAATGTAATGCCTCCTATTTATTTCCATGGAAACAGCAACAGGTACAAAGAGCACAATAACACCCCAATGTGGTTATCTTTGTCAGAGTGCCCAATAGAATGAAGTCAAAGGCAAGTTTTCCAGCTGGCCAGCAAACACCCAGAATGACCCAAGAGCCTCTCCTTGATGCCCACTGAGACCACTGTGGTGGGGAGACTGGGCTGCATTCTCCACTTTCTTTGGGTACCTCTCAGCATAGCACAGCTCACTGAATTACAGCCAAAATAAACAGATACTGATGTAGATGTAGTTGATATGTGTAAACCTGATCTTACGCTTATTCTTCCACTTCAAAGAGATGGCCTTATGAGAGATACCTATCAGAAGGAAAGATGAGATATCTCCCCCTGGGACCAAACCAAGGAGAGGGCAGGGTCCTGCTGTCACATCTCCCAGTCCTGTCTGGCAGTGGCAGTGACACCAGCTCTGCATCCCCTCCAGCCAAGCCCAGCTGCCTGCTGGAGGGCTGCACTGTGCACAGAGCTGGTTTTCCTCCTTGTCAGGTGGATGGATGTTCACCTCCAGGCAATAGGCTAATTTCTGGCTTCATTTGCGATGATGCCAAGGTTAAATACAAATTTCCTAGAGAGATGAGACTAAAGCAGTACATGCCCAGTGTATGAGACCATGAAAATCAACAAGAGACTCTCCTGGGCTCTGAAGACTAGTCCTGTGGAGAAGGGGGAACACAACGTAATTCATACGGCATTTGTGGGATGCTGAAGACATGGCAGAGAAGCTTCCTTCTGGTATTTCCCAGAAAGGAGCTCAAACCTCAGGGCTAGAGGGTCATACTCCTTTTCCTCCTCCCTCCATGTTCTCCATTCTCAATCCCTCATGAAGTGAAAATTTTGATCCTAATAATTAGGCCTATTTAGAACCAGTGTTCTCATCTCATGAAGACATTATGTGTCAACTCAGCTCTCATTCCTTCTGATTAGAGTCATGATCCTTGAAGTCCCTTCCAACCCAGGCCATCCTATGAAGTCTGTCCAGTCTCCAGGTATAAAGAAAGTGGCACAAAAGGCATCACCAGCATGGCAAGTGACAACGCTGAGAGTTCTCAAGCTATCCTATGTGAAAACTGAAAAAGCAATAATAAGTTTGGATAGAGCTCTTGAAAACGGTAGGAACTGAGATATGAACTGTGCTAAATCCCAGAGGGATCTGAGAGGCTGTTATTTTCTTCCTTTGTTTTTATTATTTTTCTCTTCCTTTAAAGCTTGGAAGTGAAAATAAATGCTTTCTCTTCTTTTGGTCCCCATCCTCCTGAAATCCATAATGCTATAATTAAAATGTCATAGTGAGACCACTCAATATTTATCAACAGTCAGACTCTGGCAGGTACAGTTTGGGATCCAGATCCAAAGCTAGAGTAAACTGGCATAGCTAATGGGAGTTAACTAATTTACACTAGGAAACAATTTGGCCCGAGGTTTCGCATTTTCTTGTCCATCTGCGAATATATAAAGGCAGTTCAAAAATGTGGTCTCAAGAAGTTTTCTGTGAGTATTAATTTGAACATGAGCAATAAAAAATCACTGAAGGCTGTCAAGCTGCAGCTTCCTCCTGTAGGAGGGCAGTTTCCATCCTTTTAAATGGGGAATAATAGTTGTGTTCATCTGTTTTATTTATCTTATCACAATTGTCAACCAATACTTGCATACTGTGGCTCAGTATTTATTGTTTATCCAGCCGTTCCACTTAGGCAAAATGCCTCTTAATATGCTCAGTAAAGAAACTTTACCCATTTGGCTCATGGTGCTGTTAATTTGCATATCATTACCATCTCATTAGATTTATGGCTCTGATCAAATACTTCCACCACCCTGTTACTCTGTGCTGGAAATCCACAGGCCTTTGTTAATGCTCTGTATCTCTGAAATGCCTCTTTTTCTTTCTGTTCTAGTTTATTTTATTTTGTCAAAATAATTTGTGGAGAAAATATTTATTCGAGGCCAGAGAAGCCAGTATTGCGTGCTTACAGGATCAGCAAAGAGTCAGGTAAGACAGAAAGACAGGAAGACGTGTCCGATATCACAGAATAGGATCATTGAATCATTAAGGGTGGAAAAGATAACTAAGACTGTCTAATACAACCCCACCCCACCATGCCCACTGACCACGTCCCTCAGTGCCACATCACCACGGTTCTGGAACACCTCCAGGGACGGTGACCCCACCACCTCCCTGGGCAGCTGTGCCACTGCATCACCGCTCTTTTGGAGTAGAAACTGTTCATAATACAAAACCTGAGCCTCCCCTGGCACAACTTAAGGCCATTACCTCTCATCCTGTAATGAATTACATGTGGCCCCTTTGAATTATGATGAAGAAAGCACTGGACATATGCCATCTTAATCTCTTGGGCATCACTTTCCTTTGGGTCTCAACCCTTCTTCCAACAATGGACCACTCCAGAGTGGCTCAGCTTTCCTTTAAAAAATTGTAATACAACAGGTCAGTAACAGCAATCTCAAAGCAAACACGATCACATCAGCTGAGCTGGGCTGCCAATATTGCCGCCAGTGAACAAGTGCTCTTATTTAAAATATTTGTAGTCATTTAATTCTTTGTGTCTCTCGTGATCATCTGCAAGTGATTCACACTGCATAGTCTGTCCCTGAAGAGCCTGGGATGATCATAATTCAAACAGATCTATTACCTTTTAGCTTTCCAAATGTAATTATAATGCAATTAATTAGGCACTCTCAGTTGATTCCGTGTTTCTTCCTTGCAATCTCAGCCTATTGCCCTATCAAACTAATAGGTTTGAGTCCTTAAGAGCATTCACTATTTGTGCTGATTCTTCAGCAGAGGCTAATAAAGTTCGGCACGTATCTGGTAGCCCGTGTAAAGAATCTATCCTAGCATTTTATTCACATGACGTTCAAACAAATTTTGCATCCCATTTCAGCTCTCTGTGATTTGATTTTATTCTCTCTTCTGTGCAAAACACTTTTCTCTGAAGCCATAATAGGTTAAGAAAAAAAAAAAGCAATTCCATTCTGCTGCACTGGTAGCTTAACAAAACAGACTCTGTCCCCTAAGGGCAAAAAGCCCTGGGCTCTGCTGGAAGCAGGCACAATAACAAGCTAGACAGTAATCCTCAGTGGTCATGAGCATCCATGGTCAGACAAAGCGACCTTCCAGGCAACCATGTCCTGCACAAAGTCCAGCCAAATCCCCCAGTTAGTAACTCCAGCTGCTGCAAATTGCATTGCAGCACCCAGAGCAGAGTTTGGTTAGAGATGAGGGCAAGTGGACTGTCTGCACAACACCGTGTCCATGGGCTTGCAAGCTCTAATCCTACAGATCTGTCAATGCACATCTGTAACCCCAGCACCTCCAAAGTGTCTGGGCCCCTGGGAATGGGTCGTCTTGCAGCATTCATGCATAAATGTGCAAATGGGAATGGAGGAGCCATGTATCAACGTTAGCTCTGTCCATGACGTTGGCCAGGTCACTTTATCCCTAAAGCCGTGATCCATCTTTGCTAAGGATTCTTCTTGCAGATAACTGTTTCTTATTAGACATGGCCATTACCAGCAGTGTGGGACTCTGATTTTTACACAAAGTTTCTAAAGGCTGCAGAAGAGAAGTTGCCAGCATTAAAATACTCCAGTTTTCATTGAGATCATTTCTAAGTAAAACACCTTCTTTTCTCCTTTTCTCTTCTCTTCTCTTCTCTTCTCTTCTCTTCTCTTCTCTTCTCTTCTCTTCTCTTCTCTTCTCTTCTCTTCTCTTCTCTTCTCTTCTCTTCTCTTCTCTTCTCTTCTCTTCTCTTCTCTCTTTTTTTCTTTTTTTTCTCTTTTCCTTTCCTTTCCTTTCCTTTCCTTTCCTTTCCTTTCCTTTCCTTTCCTTTCCTTTCCTTTCCTTTCCTTTCCTTTCCTTTCCTTTCCTTTCCTTTCCTTTCCTTTCCTTTCCTTTCCTTTCCTTTCCTTTCTTTTCTTTTCTTTTCTTTTCTTTTGTTTTGTTTTGTTTTGTTTTCTTCCCTTTTCTTTTCTTTTCTTCCCTTTTCTTTTCCTCCTCAAAATGCTGTGAGAAAGATCCCTGAAAAGTGGGTAGAGGAGGAGGGCAGCAAGAGATAGCTCTGAGGTACATTTCAATCTGCATGGTTCAGGAAGGAAGGAATTTTCAATCTCCTCTCTATCATTTTCGATATCATTAATCCTGAACACTCCATTTTCCATGCTCGCCCGCCCAGGCCCGTAGAGTGAGCGACACATAAAGTGACACATATTCATCACTTGGCATTCGGTGCCGTGAAGGCTGTAATATAATATTAGTGTTGTGTTATCACTGTGTCTCTCTCACCAGCCTCGTCTGCGGCGACAGTAGATGACATGAATCGATCACCTGTGACATTTTTGATTTGGTGTCACTTTCCCTATTTCTGCCATTTGTTTTGGCAGTTAAGAGGTAATTGTGTGACATTAGCATGGGAAGACTCACTTTCCTGACCCCTCTTCCCAAGCAGGAGAAGGGGAATGAATTGCTTTTGTTTTGTTCTATAGGTTCGGAGAAGCTTGCAAGAGACGTAGCACAAGCTGCAACCTCTTTCCTGTATGTACACTTTCCTAAAGCCAGCAAGGTTGTGATGTCTCAGCCAGGGACATCTGATCCTCATTCAGGTCAGTGCTGGGTGCTTTAGAGACCCCTTTGCTCTGCTGAAGTCACAGGACATCCTTTCTTCTCAGAAAGAGCAGTGATGCACTGGCACAGGCTGTCCAGGGAGGTGGTAGAATCACTGTCTGAGGAGGTGTTCACAACTGTGGAGATGGGGCACTGAGGGACGTGGTCAGTGGGCATGGTTGGGGTAGGTTGATGGTTGGACTGATGATGTTAGAGGTCTTCTTCAATCTCTATTATTCTGTGATCTCATTCCTCCAGCTGCAGATCTGTACCATATATAAGTAATTAATCATGTTAGTAATCCAGGGGAGGTAAACGCCATCCCTCCTCACTGTAGCTCTGGAATAATTCCACCAACTGGACATGTATGATCCTACATGGAAACTTGATTCTTGTCTTGCTTTCTGTCAAGTAATATTTATCTTGGGTCCAATTTAATTTTGCAACATTTCAGTGCACAGTGTAGACATAAGTAGAGATAAAAACAGGGTCCAGGGTGATGAATAATACAACTGACCATAGAAGTCATAAAATTTCCTACAATCAGATGTCCCAGATGGGCTGAGATAATTTTGTAAAGAAGGGAATCTGGCAGCATCTGCATAGAAACGTGCAAGGTGTAGAGGTGCAACCTGCCCCAGATTTTTGAAAAGATAAAGGATTTTTGTCTTTTCTTCAATGCAAGAACTTCAGGGTCAGACTGGACCAGGTTCTGGGCACCTGATCAAACCGTAGGTGTCCCTGACTGTGGCAGGGGAGTTGGACCAAATAGCCTTTAAAGGTCCCTTCCAACTCCAATGATCCTATGACATTCAGAGCTACATATCTCCAACACCAACACTCTTCAGTCATCCTTGCATTGATCACCTTGTCACACACAACTATTGGAAGTTCACCACTGGTACGCGCCATAAAGACATCATGCAAAATTAAAAGAGAAGGCAAAAAATGCCATTGTCCTGACAATGAACCCCTTAACACTGAAATGCATTGTGGTTTTCCCTCCAGCCTTCAGCCAAACAAGTAACAGATAGAACAACCGCTGTGTGATGGGTGAGCTGGCAGTAGGAGACTGCTTTCATCTGAGCTTTGGCTTGTAAGGCAGGGAAGAACCATAACTCAGTGCTGATCCAAGTGGGCTGAACTCACAGCAACACCATCGCAGAGACCAAGTTCAAAAGTTAATGCTATACACCAAATCCTTAGCTCCTGTCATTCACCAAATCCACATGCATGGACCTCGCAATGGCAGCCAGTAAAACAGCAGAATCTCTGCATCTTAACACATCTTCTCACAGCAGATAAGGTGGAATTGTAATAACCACACATATGGTAACTGTTGAGTCATGGCCTGAACCACTGATTGAGCACCTGGGGAAAGGACCCGGTCAGCCCTGGGAGCACAGGTGAAGGCAATTCAGCTGTGTGACCGGGAGGGGTGGAGCCTGGCTGCACCTCTCTTAGAACCCATTTAAGGGCTGACTGCCACCCTGGAAGGTTCTCTTTCTGGACATCCCTCCCTTGTGGAGTTCCCCTTGCAAGCCTAGATCTTCAGAGACAGGTGAGCACTTTTTCTTTATAGCACCTTTCCATTGCGCTAGTCCCTTTGTTGTTACGCCTCCTGTATCCCTATTCTACTGCATTGATCCTTCTCATTGTTGCACCACGCACATTCACTTCTCACCAGGAACCCATCATTAATTTAGGAAATGCTCTTCCTTTAGGGAGAATTTTTCATAACTGACCATTAGGAGCTCCCTTACACCTTCCACTGAAGCCATCCATATCAGCCACCAGTACAGATGACAACCTGCACACAACTGGCTGATCTGCCTCCAGATGATGACTTTACACTGGACAACCACCATCACAGAGTGCCCTGTGTCCAGGGTGAAGGTTGGAGGTCATCAGCTGCTGGGGGCCCCCCAGCTGGGCCCCTTGCTCTCCATGGGCCCCCGCCAGCCAGACCCGTTAACCTGGTCAGGAGACAAATTGTTCCCCATGTCAATTTTCCATTTAAAATGCAAACTAGATTTGACAGAGTAAACCGAATAAAGATTTGGATCGGATAATCCAGTAAAAGCTAATTACTAAAACAAAATGAGACACTGAGACCCAACCCCCCTCCTCCCTTTCCTAACGAGACTCATTTGATGAGTTCTCTGCCTCAAGTATTAGCACTTTCTATCAAGAAACACAAGCTATTAACTCCTTTTAACAATTTATGATGTTCAATAAACTGATTAGAAGCCCATGGTACATAATTTAAAACCATTTGGATGTCCTATGGCCATTAAAGGGAAAGCAATGAGTCTGAACAACCCTGCTAATTATAGGTCTTGATGACTCCTGATTAGAAACTCTAATTAGGTGTCCTAAGTAAATCTTCTCTTGTTTTTGAATTTATTGTCTTCATCTCCTCACCTTGTTCATGAGATGTTTTAAGGTAAGTTAACAACAGACCTTCCCTAAACTAAATGTTCATTCAGCCAAAGGGAGTAAGGTTCATTGTAAAAAATGCCTTATCACAACCTACTACTCCTCAGTATTTGATTTTATTCTGAAGTCTAAAAGCTGTCAGAGAGTTTGGTGGGGTAGCTTTCTTTCTGTTCTATTCTCCAGCTTACCTCATCTTGCTGAAAAGCCAAGAAGTGTTGATTCAAAAATAAGAATTTTCCCCACCCCAGCTTTTTATGCAACTTTGGAGTTCCCTTAGGATGCTAAAACAAAAATGAATGAATGAAAGTAAAAATTTCTAATTCTCGTATTGGTTCAAATGCTGTTTTAATCAATTTATTTTTTTTCACCCTGGAGTTTTGTCTTTGCTTGCTCTTTTCATTGTGGAATTAAAAGGTGCTCTTCTCACACTAATTTTTTTTAAAATCAGTTCCAATACGATAACATTATTTGAAAACCTGAAATCAAGTTTTTGATGCAAAATTAGAGACTAGCAGCAATCTGAACCTGTCAGCTCAGGGCTCATGTCCAGCTGCTCTGAGCACAATTTCCTTTTGTGCAATGGGGTGATCTCCAGGGAGGGAGGCACAAGCAGGAAGATGAGCTTGGGTAAACAGAGATGCGATGTGGAAGGATGCCCTAAGAGAATTTCAGAACGGTTTCACTCCCACAAAATCCTGTTCCAACCTGTTTCTCCGGGACCTTTATGGTATGGGCCTGGGCAAACAAAAAGGCTCTGACACTGAGAAAGGAAAGGCAGAGAAATGAAACTTCCTTTGGGAAGATTCATTAATGTTTAATTCTCATCCCTCCTAGAAGTCTGTTTCTCATTTCTGCTCTAAATTAACTTGCTTCATCTTCCAGTCATTGGGCTTTGCTTAGTTTTTGTCTGCTAGATTGAAAATCTGTATGCTACCAGAACTCTGCTTCCTGAGCAGGTATTTATAGATGAAAATCAGGTTACCGCCCAACCTTCTCCAGTGCTCAGCTGGGAGCACTTTTTGCAATAGTAGAATGATGGATATGGATGATGCTATCCTCTTTGACATTCAAGAGCTCATCTGTCCTGAGGCTTTCACTAAAATCTCAATCTATGGAGCTCCAAAGTTAAAGAAACAGAAATGCTGATGCTTTTTCTACAACCAGAAAATATCAAGAGTACATGAACACTGACAGCGATCTGGTGAGTTGGATCCCAGTCCAATTTCCTCAGAAGTTTCTCATCCTCCCTGTGAAAACACAGCATGGGACAAAGGATGAGTTTAGCCTGTCATGTTGGGGTGGAGAAGATGAAATCTGGCTAGAACTTATCACAGCTGAGGTAGTCTTGCTCAAGAGGTCTGGAGGAACCAAGCCAAGAACAGGCCTGGCATCCAACAGCCCAGTGCCCAAGGAGATAGGCCATGCTCAGCTCTTCCTAAAACAATACTGAAGCTTTGAGTCTGAGCTTGAGCTGGGCTAAGAGCAGCAGTGTAATGAATGTGGAGCAGAGGTTCTCACCTGCACACTGTGTCCATTGAGCATCTCTTTGTGCCAAACGTAGATGAGCCGTTGGTTTGTGCAGGCTCCTGGAGCGGACATGGAAGTATTCAGAGGGTTGTCCACACAGTGCTGCCCCACACTTGGCACAACAGCCTTGTTAGGAAGCAACCACTCAACAAAACAAAAACATACACACACAAAAAAACCCTAAACCAACATGTATTAACAAGAGAAAGTAAATTCCTGAGCCAGTGAGTAACTTCTTGATCTGGTTTTACCCACTGCCCTGATGAGCAGGTCCTATAACTCACCTGGTTACGTATCCATCATGTGCAGGCCTCTCAGAATAGGATTTTTCTCATTTAGATCAAAGACCTTTCCATGAGCTGATGAAACAGCACAGATATTCTCCTGGTAGCTCTGCTGACCTGCATGTGTAAATCCCCTAAGAAATCCATGAGTAAGATTATATACAGGTTGATAAATAATGAACAGTACAGCAACAAGCATGAGGTGGCAGCTTATCAAGACCAGCCTTTCCTTTAATTTCTGATAAGCAGTCAGTTGATTTGTAGGCAAAGAGATACAGAAATTGTCATAGAAAGACCTTGCAGAACAGCTATCAGCCTCACAGAACAAAGAAAACTGTTGACTGATCAACAATCTTTGCAGTTACTGAAGATACTGCACTTGCATAGAGTCTACAATGCTATGAGATGGAGGGTACCTGAAAGATAACCTAGTTCCAGTGCCCTGAGACAAAGGGCTGTCATTTGTGTTGGGGTGGTACATTAGCCAACAGTCTCCATCTCTGAGTTAAGAATATCATTGCAGTATGACTGGGAAGACAAAATCTACTTTTAGGATGAGATATTCCATCCTGTGTACAAAGCCATCATGTGAGTTTTAATCTGAAGCTTTGCTCTTTAGTTGTGTTTGCTGTTAATTTCACTTTCAGTAATGCTTACTTAGCACAGAAAAGCATAGGTGTTATTGGCATGATCTCTTTTTTTGGGTGATCTGCCGGGAAATATTTGACATTTACTTCTTTTTTTAATACCCAGCAGAAAGAGGCTGCCATTCTTCCAGCAAGCTGAGAGGTTCACTTGCTATCTCAATCTGGGATTTAGCAGGATTCAAAGCTGATTAGGTGAGAAAGCATATGGGGTATGAAAGACATTTTATGTAATGGGTTTACGTGTCCCTTTTGGTAAACAAACAACCACGCCATTCACTCTGAACAGTTAATGCTTTTGTGCTCATTTTTAGTCTATTTTTGCCCCTGTGGGATATTTTTTCTCCAAGGTGTTCATACTGTGGGACTCTGACCAATGGGTCCTTCCAAGAAAATCAGCATCAGTGATGTTCTCTTGTCTCTGACAGAGGAAAACAAAAGAGCTTCATTGGAAAGAATGGTCAGTTGTGAATTACTGAAGTGAACTGTTCCCCTCCCTCCCTTATTTTTCAATTTATTAAGCAACCTGGAAAAAGTGATATCAATTTCTTCTTCTCAGATCTCTCCAAATCTATACCTTCTCAGAAAGCAAAACTAAACAACTGTAATCTATCTAAGTTTAGATTTTATACTTGATGATTGCAATAGAAATAATTCAGTGCTGATGGCAAATTGGAGAATTTAGTCCTCTAAATTAGTCTTCACTATGAAGTCCCTTACAAACAATAATGGTGAGGAACATATTACTAAACCCAACTCCTTCCCTAGTGTTCAGTCTTGTCCTTTAACAGGTGCAGGTATAATTTTTGTTCTCTGTAAAACATTGGGGTCAAGGTGACAGGCATGGAATCACTGAGACGTGTGCAGAACAATTGTTCTTTCAGACACATGATTTATGAAGTATCTGACTAATGTGGTCATAGGAGCCTGAGAGGACAGCCAGGAAGCTGGTAAGAAGCATTCAGTTCCCCTCCTGGGCCCATATTTGCATCCTATTCCCACTATTACATTCATCTCACTTGACTGTAGCAGTTTAATATTTAGGTATTTTATTTAAGCTGGTTGCCAAGGTTTCTTCTCAATCTAGCATAGAGATCAGCACCCACCATCAGCAGACACTCTATCCTTTGGTCAGAGGAGATGCCTGGGCACCTCACTTCTAAATAGTTAGATGAGACAAATCCCCAAGCATCACAGTAACCTATACATGTATCTGCTGCCTCAAACACATATGGCTTTCCCATTTATACATATCACAGTATCAGTGGACAGTCTGACACAGGACAAGAGTAAAGATGGACTTACACCACGAGTTTCTTTTCCTCTCATCCTGACTTCTCAAACACCATCTTGTTTTGAATGTTCAGATCTGACCACATGACAGGGCTGTCCCAGTTTTCACACCAGTTACTGGAATGGCACCAGCGTGGCAGAATTAACCATTTCTGCCAGGTTCTGAAGTCATCAGCTAGCATGCTTCACTTGCAATTTAGCAGGGAGAATGCCTTTGCTATAGCAAGTACAAAACACAAATAATGGCCTTTAATTAACAATCAGGTTTGACCTCTTGACTGATTTTAATTGGGCTCCTAGGTCACTGCCCTGACATTCTAGCTCCAGACATTGCCACTGTCATGAGTACATTATAAAGCAAGATCTGAGCAGGTCTCACTCTCTGTATGTCTCAGCAGTTTTCCTGTTATATTCTTCATCTCCAACAAGTTCTTATTTTTTGACATACCTAAGATGAATATTCAAGGTTTTAGCACAATTTACATACCTGTAATCCAGCACTGAGAATAAAAGGTTGTCAGGCAAAATAAATGTGTGTCTCAAGGTCAGACCTGGTTGAAACCGATAATGGTGCTTAACAGCCTACGCCATGACTTCACAATGATCAGCATTGCTCTAATTGACAAATTAGCTGTCCATATGGGCTCAGAGGCAATCATACATCCATAAATCCCAATAAATACAAACATAATCTGATCTAAGTTGGATCAGCCAAATAAGTTAAAGCTAGGTTTAACACCTTAAAGGATTGCATTTAAGGAAAATCACTGTTAGACAAGGTTCAGGAGCACTGGAGCCATATGTTCAGAACAGAGGCATCAAGGATCACTAGCAGCCCTCATCTCCTGACTGGGCCATGGGCTCTGCGGCCATGGGGTGTGCTATGTGCTCCAGTGAGGGCTCATGTGACATTGGTCTCTTCCCCACAGTTTCCATACTGAGGTTGCTATTGGGCAGAAAGACAGCTGAAATCTCTGAATTCATTGGTAATGCCAGTCACATTGAGCAGATGGTCACCCTAGACAGCTGGGGGAGTTTCTACAATTTTTCCTGAAAAAGTTTCTCATAGAGCAGAAAGACCTTCGTGGTTCTTGCAGAATGGAAACACTGGGACCTCATTTGACATCCCAGACCCTATGCAGGTGAGTGGCATTGCAGAGGTCTCACCTTCCAAACAAACTTCATGCTCTGACAGGGTTCCAAGGACTGTTAGTACAGGCAGATTTCTATAGCCTCATGTAGGTCTGTACCCTGGGACAAGTAAGGCTGCTGGCTACCCAGTGGTAGGACCAAAAAGTGTGGTCCCCTATGAGCATGCTCATGTTCTCTCTGAAAGCATTCATAGTAACAGCGAACCCTTCATGGTAGCCCCACCTCTCTGCTTACTTACCCTGGCTGTTCTTTGAGAACCACTTTAGCTTTACCCAAGGACTTCATCAACGGCCTCCAGACTTCTATGGGTATGGCTCTATAGCTTAGGATGTCATCTGAGAGCTGTCTAGAGCCTTGAACCAATGAGGTCTTCTTCAAGCACAGAGGCTTAGAAAGTTACATGTGGGCCACATCAGCAATTACTGACCCAGGCTGCAGATCTGTTTTTATTTTCAGTATTAAAAGAAGCAGCACTGGTAATTTCTTTGCCTGTTTTTTTTCTTTCTTTCTTTCCTTTTCCAATCTATTTTGTTGACTCAGCTCATGATCGGTGGCTGCTGTGAGTTATAAGAATTTACTTTGCTGACGAGACTGTACAATCAGAAATGAGGGCATTAAAGAGTGTGGATGGCTGTCGGCCAGCACCCACAGTTTGTGGCCTTTTTTCATTCTCCTGATAACCTTCCTGGCTTCACAGACTCTGTGCAGAAACCCAAGTCCTTCTCTAAGTGGCCATTCGCATGCCTCTGCCCTTTGCAGGGGACAGCATATTAGCTATGTGTAACCCAGAGATATGTACTAAACATGGACTTTGAATCATTGCAGGGACTGTGAAGAGTATGGGGGGCTGATGTAGTCTGAGCCTTGATCTCCTAGAATGGATAGGGGCGGACATTAAAGACCACTATTATAATTACTTCTCACCTTTGGGTAGGAGGTATAGAATATCTATGGTACAATGCACAATGGGTCTTCACCCTTAGGCCAGGTTCAGCACAAGAAAGTTTCAGGAAAAGGGGGATAGTCCCTGCTGTTTGCTTTAGCCATTCCTATGGGCAGTTCATGCAATTCTGTCCCCTCCTATACAGGACATGAAAGACTTTGACCTTGACTTGGACTGTTTTGCAGAGTTTGAAGCCGTGGTAGAAAACAGAACTCCGGGAGCTGAGATGGCTGGTTGGAACATGGAACCATTGATCAACATAAAAAATAGTGAACAACAGGAGACAGAAAGTTTGTATCTCCAAGTGCCTCCTTCAATAAGACCTGCTTAAACAGCCCTAGGGGCTGAGCCCCTTGGTACAACCCCTTGACTCCAATTGACTTTGGATCAAATTCTGAATTAAGCAGTAAATCACACTGCTCATCCTAGGCACAAGATGGGAGTTACAAGAGTTAGACAGTGATTTATGAGACATTTGAACTAGGGCCTGTATGCTCACCTTGAAATATAACTTTCATCCTTCCGGATTGTCAGTGCATGGAAAGAAACGGACGTGTCCAGCTTTGCTGCCCGATCTGTTCTTTAGACAATTGTAGCAGCAAAAAAAGGGGCTACTAGAATCTTTTGTAGGCTGGTGCAGCAAGGTTTTGAGGTTTGGTTTTGTAGTACTGTGCCCAAAAACAGAATTCTGTAGGATTCGGGGATATTGTTGCTATTCCTCGTGCTTGTGAACCCCTGGAAAGGTGTCTGAAATTGCACTTGCATCTCTGTAAAGCAGTAAGAAGCAAAGTGACAGCAAGTTAGAGATGTTTGCTCACTGACTTTTCCAGTCCGTGAAGCAGAGATAACCTAACGACGCTAACAAACAGTGATCCAAAACAAACACAGAGCATGTGAATAAAGAGCACGAAACTCCTCAGCAAGGAATATTTTGTACGTTAAAAGTTTGTCTCCGTTCGAAAGGCAACTGAATAAATTCATGGAAGAAAAACCTCTGAGGGGTGTTCAGTTCCAAGGCACCACCACTGGCTCTGTAGGTCTGAACAGCAAAGTGTCGAAGGTTAGAGGCTATTCTGGGAAAGTGTCACCCTTCTTTTCGGGCGCTTTCAGAACGAGGATCAAAACTGTTTCCAGCAGACGTTTGATCTGGCTTTGTATGGCTATTCTTGTGGGCTTAGGTGTTTTTGTTCATGGGGAAATAATACAGCATGGCTGTTATCTTATTGGCATGCATTTGGTCCATTCGTTGACAGAAAGACTTCTCATATGCCTCCAAGGTGTCTGCACACATGGCCTTTTCCTGGAGACAGTTGTAACTAAGCAGCTGCTATTGGATATGCCCATTGCCATACTGTGTTGCTTACTGTTTACATCCAATAGGGTCAGTCTTGTGCAGCAGTTTTTTTTTTATTTTGTGATTAGATTAAGGGATTATTGATGATGATTCCCTGAGCAAACAGAGACCACAGCTGTCCTAGCAACAGGCTGGAAAGCCCTGGTTGTATGTTTTCATTCCTCAAATACCATTAAAACACTTGAGAACATGGAAGCAAGGGGATTGGAACTAGATAATGGTTAAGGTTCCTTCCAGCCCAAACCATTCCGTGGTTTGATGACTCTACAAACAGGCCAGAAACACTTTGAAATGGTTGACACTGGCTAGAACAGGTTGAAATAGTCTGAACAGTTCAGACCACTTCTGACCAGTTTAAACCAGTTCATCTGATTCTGGCCCATTCCAATGACTTCTGGCCAAATTTCAACTGTTTCTAGCCAGCTTCGGCAAGTTCCATCCATTTCTAACCAGTTCCAAGGGGTTCAAGCCAGTTCCAAGTGGTTCAAACAGCTTTAAACCCATTCCAACACTGCATGGTTTCCTGCTGTGATGAGAAGGAATGGGGCTCTCCTGCAGGTTCTGTGGGGGGACCATTGATGGGGTCAGTCTTTAGCACACCTGGGACAGTGGGGCCAACAGCCTGAGGCTGCTCAACAAAAATAGGCTCAGTAAGACAAAGATTTCAGTGCAAGACATCTGATTTCCACTTATGATTTCCACTTATGGCTTTTGTTCTAACGTTTTGACCACTAAGCAGGGAGATAGTTAGTAGATGAAAAGCTTATAGGGACTGTAAGTAATATTTGCCACACTCTTCTGTGTCTTATTAACTTCAGTGGTCTCAGTTGAGAGGGACATAACACAAACCACAGATTCAAATACCTCTGAATGCTGGGAGTACTTGAAGAGAGCTCTAATTCTTCATTTATCATTATTACAACTACTAAGAGAGTCGACACATTTTAATTTCTACCCTCAAACTGTTTTTAAAAATATTTTTATGTTAATTGAACAGAATTGATTGATCCAAAACAGTTTTCATTATCTACAATTAATTAATACCTTCCCAATTCATTCTATTCAAAATATAATAATAAATCCCACCAGAAAAAATACTTTCTTCAAGCTTTTTTGTCCCATGAATATTAAAACCCATAAGTGCTGAAGCTCCCCATACAGTACAGCTGTACTGATTCTCAAGGTTATGTGTATTTTTTGTACTGGAAGGCAAGGGTTTGACCAAAATCAGCAAGAATTAGAAATAGAGGAAATTCTGAGGCTTTTTATTTTTTATATTAAACTCAAAGCCTTTCCCAAAGCTGAGTGTTTCAGGTCAGCTGGAATTTGCCTGAACTCATTTCTGGATTTGAAAGTGATCTTAGAAACCAAAGCCTTAGTGGAGAGCGATTTACCAATGAAATACTCAGTTCTGCTCAGTATTCTTAGTAATAATAGCAATTTTAAAAAGCTATTTTCTTTTTTTTTTTAATATCATTAGAAGTCAGATTTCTTATTACCTGAATTTCCTCTCTGCCCCAAGTCTAACCTCACAAACTCAACTGCTGTGTTTGCAGGCTGCGCTGCATTGCTGCATGAGAACTCAAAGCACTGATGGCAAAATAAGGATGGCATTTCCTAAAGGCGAGACCAGTGCGAGGCAGAAGGACTTGGATAACTGAAACGAAAGAAACTACAAAAATAAAACCAAAGAAAACACAAAAGCACAATGTCTGAAAAGCAGAAGAAGTAAAGAAAGCCCTACAAAAGCCACAAAAAATGAACGTGGGTTCTCCAAAAATTGTATTTTTCAATGATCATCACATGCAGTAACATGGCAATAACTTGCGAAAACCTTTTCCACCTGACCCTCTGGGCAAACAAATAGGCCCAGTCCTGACTGCAGGTCAGGATGTACCCCTCGCCCTTCTCTTTGGAGCAAATAAAGTTTTCTTTATTTACACAAGGCTTGAAATAAAAGCTCGGCTTTCACGTCACCTCTTTTGAAAAGAATGGCTCCTGAAAGATTTTTTATTTCTGCAGGAAAGCACAAGGAATGTGCTTATTTAGCTGAGATAAAATGATAATTCCTAAGAAATCATTGTGGATTAGGGAGCGAAACGATTAGCGAGAGAGAGAGAGATGGTATATTTATGAATGTGTGCATAGCCCTGCTGGTTAAAGGGGTATTAATCCCTCTTAGTCTGCAAAAGGACCTTCAGACTGCTCAAGCAAGCAGGGCTTAGGCACTGCAAGCTTCCTAGAAAGTCCTAAATCTTCACATTAGCTCCCTGCGTTTCCTCATCTTAAAGTCTAAGCCGTTTTCTAAAGGATACTTCCATAAACAAGCCCCCTCGGAATCTGCAAGGATTTGGAAATCCGGATTGGTGGAAATTTTTAAATCCAAGGTCCAAGTGGATAGAAGAAGATTAGGTTGCACTTTAAAAGGCCACCTTTAAAGAGACAGTGCTGTCCTAGATCATTATGTAGGCTGATCTGAAAAAGAAAAAGAAAGGGAGAGGGAAAGAAAAGGAGACAAAAGAGGAGACAAAAGGAAAAAGGGGTTTCATCCAAGATCCCAGCTGGCTCAGAGTTCTACATGGCCCCTGAGCCTTTCAGAGGAAGAAAAGGTGTGCATCTCTGTCAAAAACCCCACTGCATTTCTTGCTCGGCGCTCCGTTTGCTTGTGACTGCTCCACCACAGCCTTCCCATGTGCTGCAGGACTCCTGGCATTCACTTTGGTGGTTGCTACCAAACTGCACCCAGTCTGTCCACCAGTGACATATATCGTGCATGGCAGGAGCAAAGCCAACATGCAGATTATTGCAAGATTCCTCAGTGTGACTGGAGGAATCTTCAACGGAGATCTTGGTTGATTTTCAGTAGACTTCGCCTTGCCCATTGGAGGTTTATGGGGCCATTTCTTCCTCTGCCTCCTATCATTAATAAAAGTGTTTGTGGTCATGAGCACTGCTGCATGGTACAAGGAATCTACATGGAAACCAAGTTCAGCAGAAGACAAGGAGCCCTGGCTTATTCTTCTTGCTCTCCAGGACTGCTTTTTACCATATATCCACTAGATTTGATTTATGGTCCTGGTTACTCCACCAGAACAGCCAAAGAGCAGAGAAGCCCTTGCTCAGCTGCCCACTGTGCCTTAACCAAGGGAAAAAAACCAAACAAACAGATCTTGAGGTGGAGAGAAAACAGGCTATATGCAGTGATGGACACAGAGTAAGCAGGAATGATACCTGAAAGACATCTGTGGTCCTGGATCAGTCCTAACCATATTTGTATTTAGGAATATACAGATCATCTTTTTTTGTTTGTTTGTTTTAAACTAAGGATTGTCTTTTTTTTTTTTTTTTTTTAACTTAAAACAAGTTCCCTGTCCTCAAAAATGGAGAGGCATGTTACTTCATCTTGCCCACGGAGCTCAGAGGCAATCACAGCTCTGGGTATTGCTTCCTTGCTAAGAGAAATTGTACAGAGCAGCCCAGAAGATGCTCAGAAGATGACAACTTGGCAACAGACAGCACGTGACATCTCTACAGTGCTGCCCAAATCCCTACATTTACCAATAGTTCAACACGTGATGGGTGACTACCTCAGAACATTAGTATGTGATTTGGCCTCAAACTGGGAGGATCAACAATAAATCCAGGACCTGTAAGAGGTGAAGAAAGTCCTGGAAGTCTTTGAAGCTCTGCTCAGTAGCATGATGTGGCTACAGTCATTTCTCTGCAAGGCAAAGATTGATGAAGGGACAAAATCTTCCCACAGCCTTCCTCAGTTAACATTTCTACTGTTTCTTCCTATTGGTTTCTACTCTTGCTTTACATTTAATCTGCTCTCCCCTTCTTAAGGTACATTTATAATGACTATGTTGTATACTTCTAATGTTTTTAAGGCACACCTCCCTTCTGAAATGTATTTATCTAGTTATTAGCTTTATTTAGAGTCCATATGTGGCATTTCAAGACAAATATAACATCTGTCAAGACAATGCAATCTCTCCTCCCTTGAATCAGAATAACACAACAAATGGAATGAGACTGTTCAGCATATTTGTGACTTTTTTATTTTTTAATTGGGAAGATGAACAGATTTGTTGGGAAGGCAAGATGTAGGGATTCAAAAGGCTTCAGTTCATGTTCCAGCTCTACCATAGGGTCTCTATGGGATCCCAGACTTATTTGCACACCAAGTTCAAAATGAGGGTGACAGGTTCCTTTCATTCAATTTTTTGGGAATCTGGTCCAGTGTAAACACTGAGATTCCTACTGCCTATGTATGCCACATGGAGCACAACCGGGGTTGTGACATCCACTGAGTATGGATGAATGACAGTCAGCTCTCTGATAGCCAAGGATGATGTATAATCATGCCACCTTCCTTTCCCAATGAACAGGTCCCAGAAGGTCCTCTTCACTTGGGATCCACTGCTACAAAAGAACTGCTTTGTAGGACCTTGATTTTGTGAGTCTAAGCTCCAGCACCTCCCTACCCAAGAAAATTTACAGAGCCATGGAAATCTTTAAAGTATTCCAACAAGTCTGGTATCACTTTACAGACTAATGCTAATGAGATCATAAGCAATTGACCAGAAACAAATAAATAATTCAAAATCTACTGCAAGTGTGAAAAGTATTTAAATGTTATTGATAAACTAATCTACCATCTCCATTAGCAATTCAGTCACACAGCACCTGCATTGATTGGCGAATTTAAGCACACGCACAAAAACAACCCCCAAAAATACAGCAAGCAAAAGCTAGCTCATCTAGGAGTGCTTTAGCAAGCAACTTCATTAACATTTGGGAGTTTACTGTGTCATTTACTCAGGCAGTTTTCTTGCTTTGTTGTTTTATAGACTGTAGCGATTGCCTGCATGCTGTAGCTGTGCTGAAGTTTTAACAAAGCTTACATATTTCATTGTAAAAAGGGATTAAAAATCATGAGTAACCTCCAAAGCCTGCCTTGAGCATATGGACAGCGTCGTTCCCTGCTATCGTGGCTCATTCAGCCTCTCCCCTCACTACTGGAGGTGTAACTCATTGGGTTTCCTGCTCAAACACCTCTTGGGGTGATATGTAGGTGATCCTCATGCTCTTTTTTTTTTTTCCCACACTAATGGCTCCACGCACTGATCTCTTTAACCTAAGGAGCATTTTGCAACATCAGCCTCATTCCTGAAGACATTGTTGGAGGCTGCAAAAAAGCATCCGGCTCAGCAGCGGTGCTGACAGATGATATTTGCAGCTGGGCCTCTGTCTCCTCAACCCACCCTTAGGCTCAACCAGACCTGCCAAAGCTCCCTTCTTTGCACTTTCCCGCTGTCACCCAGCAGCCTGCATCAGGGCAATTACCAAAACAAATCAATCTTCTCTTGACAGTTCATTTACACTGAATTAATTTGGAATTAGAAACCATTATTGCAATTGGCAGCTCCTGATATTCCCAATACAACGCAGCATCTGCTGGGAAAACAACTCTAGACCTGGGCATTTGAATTAAAAAGGACAGTTCTTCTGATTGAGATATAAAACCAGAAGGGTTTTTGCTGCTTTTTTTTTTCAGTCCCAAGTTCTTGTCATTTTTAGGCTATGAGCGGAAAATGCAGACCTGCAATACCATAAATAAAACTTCCGTGATGGTAGGTGTTTCTTTCTCCTACAGACTGCTATTTCTAATTCTGCTACATAGGGATAAGACTTCCAGTGTTTAATTTGCACCTTTTACAGCACGCTGGAGCCCATAGTGCAGGGTCTGTAGGAAGGGGCAATTAAAGCACTCTTGTGCTCATTTCACAGATGAGAAAGTTGAGATGGGGAGATGCTAAGCAGTGAATTTGCCAGCTTTCTGCTATGAGCTGCTCCTCTCTATCATCAAAATGTACCACTTCCCTTCTTAAAAATAAAAAATAAAAAAAATTGCTTGTTTTGTAAAAAAAATATGTGCTTTCCTCAAAATATTTTGGAATCCTGAGGTGGATCGCACAGTATCACAGGCCTAGTTTCACCCTCTCAATGCATTTATTTATGGCCCTGCTTGAGGGGATTTGACCTGCTATCTCCCACCTGCAATAATCTACATATTCAGCCCTAGGATAGCCTATAGGACTCCTCCTTAGAATTGTTTAACAATTTGCTGGGCCAAAGAGAAGGACACCCACAAATATAGGGAGAAAAGATGCTGTTTGTGAGGTCTTCTATCACCCTCTCTGATCCTTACCGTCACCATTACCAAGGTGCTGGGATCAGAGTGTTGGGGTCCTTGTTAAATGGACACCATATGAAATATTAGAATCTTTTTAATTAGAAGGAAGCCTTAAAGCTATCTGGTCCAACCCCCCTGCAGTGAACAGGGACACCTACAGCTCCATCAGGTGCTCAGAGCCCGGTCCAGCCTGACCTTGGATGTCTCCATGGATGAGGCATCCACCACACCTCTGGGCAACCCGTGCCAGTGCCTCACCATGGGTAGGGTAGGCTGAGGGACATCTCTGGAGCCTGATGAGTGGCACTGAGCTGCTCAGGGCATGGTGGGGTGCTCCCAGGAGGCCCCACAACACACCTTTTCATGACCTGGGAGTTTCAGCACTGCAAAACTGACACACCAAAAAGATTTAAGGAGCGCCCAGGGTCAAGCAGGACTGGGTGGTGGTTTGGAGGCTTTACAGATGGACTGAAGAGCTTAACATGGTAATTGTGAACTTATGTCCCTTCTTGGGTCTAATCCCTGATCTCTTTCCTGCTCCATCTTTGCTAGGGCTGAGCATGCACCAGATTTCTTGGTTTCACTGGGTTATTCTCTAACTCTGGTATGTCCCTCTGCTCTGAAATAGCTGGAAAGTGTCCCCATGAAGGGAAAGGAGGAGGAAAAACAATTTGATGTGGCTTAATATATCTGGTTCCCACTCCATTCTGTTGTTGTGTCCCACAGCACACCGGATGAAGCCAGTTCTCACACAAAAAACCCCTATTAGTTGCTTTGCTCCAACAGCTGGTGAAGCAGGAGCCATAGGTCACCAGCATCCTCTTTCTGCAAGTTAATTTTTTTAAAGTGTATCTCTTTATAATTTATCCCCAGTAGAATTCCATTTTCCTCCCCCTTATTGGCTGCTACAGAAATCTCCATGGTGAATTCCTGTGCCTTGTTTGAATTCCTTCTGATCTCTCTAGGACATGAAATAAAAATCAAATAATAATAAAAAATATATTCAAATGAAACTATCTGGTGCTGAGACCTACTCCTTTGTGTGGGAATGAAGGACAAGAGCAGGCACATGGAAAGGTGTCTTTGTGTTCTCTGTTGATCTCAGGAAACCTGAATTGCTTTCTCTCCATTTTATTGGAGATACACAAATAGGAAAAAAAAAAAAAAAAAAGAGGGAGGAAATAAAATGCACAAACAAATGCAAAATAAGACATTCTCCAGTAATCCTGCTCTCCCCTGAACCTCAAGATGTTATCATTGGGACATACCTTCCAATGTTATTCACATAGAAATCACATATTATGAAGACAACCAATACCTATTCACTTCTTTTCTCTTCCTCTCCCCGTCTGCATGGCCCATCACCAGTACACAACATACCCATACTAAGTCACCTCTGCACACTGTGCTGCCATCCCAGCTCACTCCCTGAGCAGAACCAGTGTTCAGCAAAGCAATACTGTCCCATTGAGCCCCAATTCCCAACAGTGGTGGTTGGTCAACATCTTCTCCAAGTCTCTATCAGTGAATGAACTCAAGGACCTCACATTTTTGCCAACAACCAGCAGCCTATGGTAAATTTCGGTGGGCTGACTAGAAATGTCCCAGGCATGGCTCATGCCCCAGCTGTAGATATATTTACAAACTTGCTTAGATTTCTCCCTGCACCACGACAGCTTCCTTGTGATGATGCTTAACTGCCTTCATGTCTTTGATAGGATCTAAGCACATTTCAGCAGACACCTAAACGCTGTGTTTTATATGGATGCTTTGCTGAACAGGATGGTTGGAACGGCTTCTGCTTTACACCAGCAGAGGATCCAGCCCACAGGCTATCAGGGAAATAGCTAATCACAACAATGCCGAATTAAGCTATTTAAACTGCCTACAGAATGCCAGCGTGTACACGTGCTTTTTTCTCTTGGTTAGAAGTCCTCTTTGTTATAATTCTGATGACCAACTTGGGCTGCTTTGCTTTGTCATTTTTAGTCAGTCCACAAATTCCCTGAGCTATACAATTTATGGTTTTATCACCAGTTCCTAAGCTTTGCTACCCCGTCTCTCCTGCATCTCAAATACTTCTCCCCTTTAAATAAACCTGCTTCTTCTTTTTTTTTTTCATAACTTTCCAAAGCAGATAAAAAATTCTTGAATTTCTGAAACATGCAAACTGATCACTGTGGCATTAAGAAATCTTAAGAAGACTTATTTTAAGGGGTTTTATTAGGGAAATTCCTGCTCTTTAAGATATCTGTACGGTTGTCAAAAGCAGTCACTTTTGCAGATGTTGGGGCTTTTCTTACACTAATCTCCGAGGAAAGCCTGAGCCTCAGAGATCACTTAGCAATTTTTAGATTTAAGGAGATGAGAAGAAAAAGCCAGAGAGCTGGTCCCTCTTAGGGTCAAGTCTTATTTGAATTCAGAGATCTCTTCGTCTAACGCGCAACAGTGTCGTTAAGATGACGGCTAATTAATGCAAGATGACTTCAAGAGATTGCATTGAAAAAAGAAGGGGGAAAAAAAAAGTGGAACTTAAAGAAAAACCAAGGCTGGCTCCTCCCCTGGGGAAAGCAACACCATAGAACTGTTTCCACTGGGTCACCAACAAACCATCACCAAAGCTAAGAGCCTGCAAAAACTGTGCATTACCCGAATTAAAGGTGGGTAGGATATAAAATGTCTTCACTTGGGCACCAGCTCTTGGGTATTCTCTCTGGCCCATGAATGACAGCAATGCAACCCTTCATTTTGTCTCAAGTTGCAAAGGAATTAGGCAGCCCTCCTTATTTTGGATTGCTATTAGTTCTGTATTTCTAATTCAGCGAGTCTTTAACACCTTTTTAAGCTTGAGGAGCACTAAGCCAGATCGGTTCTTCTCTAATCACGTCAGCTTATTTCTGATTTCCAGAAATTACAAGGAACACAGCCAGAGAAAAGGGCAGGGTCTGGTGTAAACATGCAACGCTGTGCTGTCCCTGACCCAGTCACCCCACTCTCACCTCCCTCTTTGCACAGCCGGGAGGTCCTTTCCTCCAGTGGGAGCCAGCAGGGAAGGAAAGGCAGCACCTGGCCCAAAAGCCATACCCAGTGTGCTTGATACTCAAGGCACCTGAGAATATCTGCTCCCAACCCAATCCCTGCAAGCAGATGAGCTGCTCAGACTGACAGATAGCTCGCTAACCCCAGCCTCCTCCTCCTCTTTTTTTTTTGGTTTTAGAGCAATACAGATTAAAGGAAGCGTGATTCCATTTGGTATCCACTTGCAAATTAGCCATAGTTCCATAACGTTACTGTTAGTGAGTATTTTTCTCCCGCCTCTTCCTTTTTCCTTCTTACCCTATTCAACCCAGCTATTTAAAACAGAATAATAATACATACATATGCATGGTAACCGTATATACACGTCTATGTAACAATTAAAACCAATCCCAAACTATGCCCAAATGTATATTTCTCCCTGTCTCATAAGTCCTTTAATATCTGATTAATGTCTATTTTACTCCTTCCCCCAGAGTATTTAGCGTGTGCCTCACTGTATAAATCTGCATATATTTTGCAAATCTAGCAGAAGAACTGAAAAAAAAGCTCTGCTGGAAAAAAAAAACTTGCTCAGAGGAGGCAGGTCAAAGGATGGGAGGAGTTTTGCAGCAGAAGTCAGTGACATGTCCACATCGAGTGTGTAATCTAAGAATTAATTAATTATAATTAATAAGCATAACATTAACGTGTGTATTTTCCTTTTGCTTGGAGAAGGGTAGGAATGGTGCTTCCCATCTCTGATCCCATCTAATTTAGCAGCGGTGACTACTGAGGTCAGTCCCGACACAGCGTGGTGGAATCTGCACATCAGTGATTCCCCACTATGTGATTTCATGGGGAGGGAAGGAGCAGGGGAAGGGGTGCTGACATGTGAAGTAACACACCGTTCTGTGTCTACAGGACACAGCGGACTGCAGGGAATTGGATTTTCTCTGGAGGCTGCTGCCTGCAGCATGGATCTCAAAAAAGAAGCTGTGATTTTCGCACTATTGATATTTTCAGTGGCAGTCTCTCATTAAATGATTTGTTCCTTTCGATATTCTTGGTCTGATCCTGCCCTGTCTCAGTTTGAAACGAGCCAGCACATAGAAGTGAACAACAGCTCCTCCTCACACAACAAAACCTCTTGGTTGATTTGAGTTTTTTACTCTTAATAACATTGTGATGGGCATAATATTAAAAAACAGCCTTACAGCATCTTCAAAATGGAGGGACTTTGGAGTGCCCAGCTTTGGGAACATGGGTGCTCCCACTGACAGACAGACACCATAGCATCTGCATCATTGCTGCTGAGTCTGATCTCTTCAAAACCACAAAGTAGTTCCCCGTTTCATTGGCTTTATGACTGCAAAGCTACTGTCCTTTCCTGCAGAACGATGGCCACTTATAGGGTGACAGCAATAGGACAAGAAGTGATGTCCTCAAGTTGCAGCAGAGGTCTTCAGGTTAGATATTAGAAAACAGGCTGCCCAGGGAGGTGGTGGGGTCACCATCCCTGGAGGTGTTGAAGAAAAGGGTAGATGTGGCACTGAAGGATATGGTTAGTGGGCATGGTGGGGTGGGTGGGGTTGGGCTAGATGATCTTAGAGGCCTTTCCGCCCTTAATGATTCCATGATTCTATGATTTACTGCACCAGTAGAAATTTAAAATTGTAACTCTGAACATCAGTAAGAGGAGCCCCATCGCCCAACAGGTCCTGTTCATCAAAGGACTGAACTTTGTCCAAAATCTTAGATCTTTTAATAAATAAGTGAAAACAAAGAAAATAGACCCTTGGAGGTGACAAAGGTGAAAGGAAGTGATGGAAGGTGGTTTTACCTGTCCTTAACTTGGGTGTTAATGAAGTTAAAGCCATACGGAACACCTAATAGATGTACAGAGATAAAATGAAAGCAGAGAGTACAGTGCTGTCAGTTCATCTCTGAGCCAGGATAAATATTAACATTATCAGACCACTGTGAAAAATCCCAGAGAGGGATTACAAGCAGAGATTCCTTAGAAGAAGCAGGAAAATAAAAAGGAGAGAGATAAATGGATGCCTTTTGAATGCTCAGAGCCGGTGAGTAACACTTTCTCTCAACACATTGTCAAGCTCTTTCACAGAGCAAATAGGGCTTTCATTTCACAGCCTCTTCTCCCCACTCAAGGGCCATGGGCAGAGCCTGGAAAGAAAGAGGATTTTGGAAACTTGTCAAGTGACAGAAGAGGTTTTCAATTGGTATTTGAAAAAGACTTAGTGAAATCTGATCTCGTGTTATCACAAGCACCCCTTTCCTTCCCAGCCCCTGCTCTCCTTCTCCTTCCCCCAAGTTCTCCTGTCAAAGGGAAGTTCAGGAGAGCTATGTAAGGTGATGGGGTCAGGTTTGGGCATTGCCTTCGTGACTGAATGAATGTGATGTTCATGGGCTGAGGCCCACGGGTGATACACACTAGCAGCTCTCAGAGCTGAATGGGAAGGTCCTCACCCAACTGCTGGAGGACCTCACAGCCCTCCCACCTGGAGCAACACACGGCAGCTCAGAGTAGCTGGAAAAGGAAAAATAATTTTTCACCTTAAACGTGTTCCATCTATGGAGCTCCTTGGTACTGAATGATCAAAGGCAACTAGAGAAATTAAAGGAGAAAATAAATGCACTCTAGTTGCATGAAGAGTCCCTTGGGCACACTCCCTGGGGTCTTGGGAGGGAGCATTCTGGTGAGGGGTCACTACAAGTTTATTGTGCTACATTCATTCACTGCACTCCATGGCTGGAGAGAGGATGCTGATGTGGATGAGTCTTGAATAGATATTGGCTACTTTCATTGGCATTCTAAAGATCTAGTAGAAATGGCGCTGCCATTTAAGATAACACTAATAGATCACATACTCATGTCCACAGTCCAGGTCCCTCAACAGTTATTCCAGCTGATGCTAAACCCACCAGGTTCAAATGTACAGTGCAGGAGTGAGATGAGCTCCCCGTTCTTCCACACTCAGGCTGGCAACATGTTCCTCGCTGATAAAAGAAGATCTGGATTTCCAGCATCCTCTACTCTCACACCAATCGTTAATCTAAGCAAAGACTGAGGGCTTATTTTCATAAGTGCTGACTACAAGCAGCCTCTACTTAAGCCAAAAGGAGCTGTGAGCTTTCAGGACCTTCCACCCATCTCCAAGAGCAGCACAGTGCTCATCCTATTCAGATGAACATCCTGTGGAAAATGCTTAGCAAAGGAGGGCTTGGCCAACATGGGGACCTGTTTTGGGTCCCCACATGTGGGGAGGAGGGGTGGTCCTCAGCATGTAGCATGAAGATTCCCCACCAGAAAAAAGGAAAACATTCTCCCTTGTTTGGTTTCACACTATCCCACAATGCCATCTTCTCTCCCTTGCCTCCCAGCCTCCCTCATGCTCCTCCCACAGAGGAGGGGCTGGCGGCGTTCCTTAAAAATCCCCTCCTTCTGTATTTACTTCGTAACCCAAATGCCAGGAGACGGTCGACAGCTGGCTTAAATCTCTGCAGCTCAGGAGATCAGTCCTCCCCCACTACTTTTCTAATAAAAATTAATTTATTATGATCCAGAGAGTTGAAATTAATCTGCCTCCAGAGAGGCTGTGTCTGGCGAGGCCTGGTGAGGAGGGAGGCAGAGGGCTCCGGAGGGCACATTAACAGTATTGTTGTGCTTAATGTTGTGTAGCCACAACATCTGCTAATTTAATGCACGAGCAGCCAGCTGCCTCCGACAGCTCCTAACAAGAAGTGGGCAGTGGGAAGAGGGGGAGGTTTGTGGGAGGACGGAGGTGCAGAAGGATGGGGCTGCACCCTGAGCCCCTCTCTCCAGAACGTGTCTAACATCAGGATTTGGTGATGGACTCATGATTATATCCATGGGGAATCACCCTAGCACAGAGCTGCTTGTTGAGCAGGGGGAGGTTCTGAACCCCTGCCATGAGATGTGCTGCTCTAAGAACAAGTCCTGTCACACCCATCAGTGCCTCCATTCCATCCCAGATCTCCATCTTCTGGGAAAGGCCCAACAGTTGACTCCATGGCCAGAGTGTCCCATGGCCAGAGGATCCAGCACAGACTGGGAGATACCAGTCACTGGAGAAGAAGCCAGGGTTGGACAGCAATCTGATTTCCAGTGAGAAACAGAGAAAGCCTTTAGGGTTTGAAAATCAGGGGCAAAGAATCCACAACACATTTCCTGATATCCCAGGCACAGCTGTGTGTTAACTGCTTTACCCTCAAAAAACAAATGATAAATCAAAGCTGCTCACTACTGCTGTGAAGGAGGGATCAGCTGTCTAGAGCTTGAGGCCAGGTTGGATGGGCTGTTGGGAAAGCTGAGCTAGTGGAAGGTGACTCTGCCATAAAAAGAGGGGTTCTATCTGGGTGATATTGAAGGTCTCTTCCAACCCAAACCATCCTGTGATTCTACAATTCTACCTGCAGTAGGAAGCAACCCGACACAAAGAATGGATGGGAAAAGCCAAGGCTATGAGACTCCGAACAGCTGGAATACACATGCCCAGATATGAACCCTTATAGGAAGATGAGGTTCTTGGTCCTTAAAACTACAGGGGTACCCCCCTCCCCTTGGGATGAACAACTGGAGGGCCCTGGAGGATCCTTCCTTCAGACAAACCAACAGCAACACAAACAGAGTGTGAAGACATACTTCAATGGGCTCAAAGACTATGGTAAACCTCTTAGGGAAGGAAATGAAATGATTTTTCTCAAATAACCAACATAAGGATTTGAAAATGAACATCTCTTAGTATTAATTTAATTAAAGCAGCATGCTGTCGTTACTTATAAAGCTAGAAGAATCAGTCTGTTTAATGGGTTCTCAGCTAATCAAAAATTAATTAAGCGTTTAGTGGGGATTCCAAATCCCTGAATTGGATTTAAAGAAGCCTGTTTCCATGTCTTTTTCAAGTGTTGCTTGTTTTACTATAACAGGAGACGTGTTTGATTGTGCAGACCTCCCATTATCCCTGGCTTGCAGGTGATCAGCCTTGAAATTCATTCTTGTTAGTTGATAGCTGCTCCATTCCCCGAAATGACTGTGACAGAGCATCACTAAGTCTCTGCCAGCCCTAAAAGAGAGCTCAGAGCTTTCCTTTGAACACTGCACTGCACGTCTCCTTGCTAGCTCACAGGTGACACAGAGCAAATGGTGCTGAGAAGGGGGAAAAATCCCCCTTATTTCTGAAGCTGTTGGGTTACACAGTGCATTAGGTAGGGTCTCTTTCTGCACATCCCTGCCTGCCCTCCTGCTTGTAGATGTGCTAATTCCTCTACTGTCAGTGAATGTTGCCTACTGCAGCCCTAATTCCTTCTCTTGAGGCAAAACCTACCACTGAGGGATGGAGTCCACTTGCACCCAGGCAGCAGTTACCCAAGCCCGGCCCTGAGTTGGATGAAGATGAATTTAAGCACCAATGTGTCTTAGAAAAACTCTTTGCTCAGTGCCTTCTCCCTCACCCTGCCCACCAACTGTGCAATCCCTTCTACCTCAATGCTGAAAAACATCCCAGGGTGTGGATTCAACTGAAAAGCATTGTGTCCATTAAAAATAATAAAAGAAGCATATTATTTAAAAAGATGCTTCACTACCTCTTGGTTTTCCAACCCATTTCCCAGTGCTGCACTGGGAGATGCGATGCTGACTGAGCTGCCTCCTGCAGTCACTGCTCCCCAGCCCGCACCTTGCAATGGAAACTGCAAGCCTGCCACTGCAGGCAGCTCCACTTGCCTTTCATCTCTGAAGATCTTTTTTAGCTATTCAGCCTGCTGACAATGTAAATAATACTGATAACAATCATCATAAAAAAAAATTGCATCAAGTGTCAGGCGGGATGCAAAATTTCCCTGGCTCTTTTTTAGGCTGGGGAGTAAAGGGGTGGAAACTTAATAATGCTCTACCTGAACCCCTTAAAGCACAACATCTTTGAAGTAGCAAACTGGCAAATACACTCAATCAATTATAAATGAAATAATCTTCTTAAAATATTAGAGATTTGGGTGCTAAGCAATACTGGAAGATTACGGAGAGAAAATCAGTTTTAGAGCTTCCTAAAGTGACAGAAAGAGAATAATCGGAAGAAATGGTGAGAAGTTTAAAACGATTATGTAGATTTGTGTCAGTGAAAATGTCCCAGCAATCCTTAGCCGATCTCTCGTACGCTGGAAATAGATTACGTTCAATCCTTCCTTAAAGGGGCAGGTTTCTTTCAAGTGTGGGGGTGGTTTTGTTTTTTATTTTTTTTGAATATTTTATTTTTCTAAGAACTTTTGCGTTATTTTTAACCTCCAAACGAGGCAGGACCCAAGGGCATGTCTGTGTTTCTTTGTTTTGTAGTCCCAGCAGTTGGCACACAGCACTGCCAGGTACATTTACGGGTACGGTGAGCCCCATATAACCACCCAGCAAGGTGACACCCCACAGGAGCAGCCACAGCTGGAAAGGGTCCTGTTTAGTTGGAGATCAAATCACAGACTCACAAGGGTTGGAAAAGACCTCTAAGGTCATCCAGTCCAACCCCAACCCACTACCACCACGCTCACTAACCATGTCCATCAGTGCCACATCTACCCTTTTCTTGAAGGTTTCTTGCCTGATTCTTTACTGGCTCTGCATTTAATATTTATGGCCTCAATGCAGATTGCTGGAATTGTTTTGGAGTTCACATGCATCTGATTTTAAAGCTTCAAATCTATCCCCAGCACAAAGTGTTGCCTGATCTGGAATGTCAGGGCTGCTGTTCAAAATGGTGCAATTAAACTGAAGGGTTGGTGATAGCTTTCATTAATTGAAAGCACAGGACAGAAACCTGTCTCCAGGGAGAAGGAGGTAATGCAGGTAATCTCCAGAGAGGATTTGCCTAAAAAGACGGAGACTTGGGAGTGAAATTCCTGGAGTCAAGAGGGGGTGGGAGAGGAAGATGAAATCCAGCTTGTCGGCAGCCATCCAGGAGTTGACACACCAAAAATCGCCAGGGCTCTCTGAGAAGAATCATAGAATCGTTTGAGTTGGAAAGGACCATTAAAGGCCATCTGGTCCAACTCCCCTGCACAGAACAGGGACACCCACAGATCCATCAGGTGCTCAGAGCCCGGTCCAGCCTGACCTTGAATGTCTCCTGTGATGGGGCATCCACCACCATTCTCGGCAACCTGTGCCAGTGCCTCACCACCCTTATTGTAAGAACCTTCTTTATGTCCAACCTAAATCTCCCCTGTTTTAGTTTGAAACCATTTCCCCTTGTCCTATTACAACAGACCCTGCTGCTGCTTGCACTTAGGACCCATACGCCAGTTAATCTCTGGAGCCATGGATTATTTCAGCAGGGAAAAAACCCACCTTTATTTTGAATAAGACACTTCCAGTCACAAAAATATATTCTGGGCAAAGTGCATTTTTTTCACTCTAACAGGAAAAAATCCAAGTTCAGGCTGCACTCCTGCACTTCTCATCCACAAACATTGACCTGATACCCCCATACCTGCGGTATCCCCATCTACAACAGCTTCAGGGATTCAGACAGCCAGAAATAGCAGCTCCTACCTGCTGCTGGTGGAGGGGGTGGGCAGAATTAGTTAATGTTTGTAAAGCTCTTAGCAGATGTCAGTGCTGCTGTATGGTACTAGTCCTATAGTACAGCTGGATGCTGCTTGATCGTCAGGCATGGAATCAATTTTTGAATAATGGGTAGTAAAAACATCAACGATGACACCCAACCATAATGCCTGCCACACACTGAGTGCCTGTGTATTGTTTCACACACTTAACATACAGCGGAGGCACTGTAATTACTCCTCACTAATCTCCACACTTCATAATCTGCCCTTAAGTACAAAACCTGGCTGCCTCTTCCCACCTCTCTGCAAAGATTTCAGAGCACGAGCTGCATCTTGCTGTCACTGTGCTCATACACCACTATCTTTTCCCCAAAATATTGTGAATTACCAAGCAAAGATTTACCAATTGCACTTATCTGGATCCCTACACCTGCTCTCATCCTGCATCTGTTACCGGCTGTCACTTAGCATCAGTGGGATGGAGAAACTGTCTATCCATAGAGAAAGGCAGAGCTTCCTTTGCAGAGACTCTTAAATAAATATAGTTAGAAGTACATTTATTTGCAACATAAGCTCTTGGAAGTGCAATCGCAGAGGGCTCGGCCTCAGGTACAGCCATCTGAAAACGGAACGCTGGGTTCAAGATAATCTAGGCAAGTTGTCTCATCTTGGTTCACTCCGTGTTGAGCCAACCTCTTCTGCCAGTTTTTCCTGCATTTCATCTGAAATCAGCCTCGTTTTCATTTTAGTGGAACTGTTTGTATTTTCATGTGGTACTGGCTAGGGTAACCCAGGTGTGGAGTGGGGCTGCAGGATTCTACATGCTGACACACAGAAGAAAGCCAGCGTCCAAGTGTCTCTCATTCCTCGTCCATACTGATCACAGAATTGTCTAGCTTGGAAAAGACCGTCAAGATCACCAAGTCCAATTAACAACCTGACCTAAACAGTCCCATCACAAAACCACATCCCTCAGTGTTGTTGGAGGGCTCAGAGAATGGAGAAGCCCGCTTGCAAGACAAGCCACGGAAGACAGAGATAAAAGCATCTGCAAGGCACACAAGAAGTGCAGTGTCCCACTTCTGCACGTGCTGTGTCCTCCGTGCTCTGCCTCCCCAGCAGGAAAGTCGTGTGTAGGGAAAGCCCAGCACCACAGCAGGCTGACACTGCCAGGCCTCGGATCATGGCAGCTGAGCATCCGACTGGCTTTATTTCAGCCTGGAGCTGGGGACACAGGCTGACACTCGCCTACTCCAGATTAACGGAGCAGGTCGGCCGGCACTGCCATGTGCAGTGAGAGAGGCAGAACACCGGCCAGAAACGGCTCCCAGCTCGATTACTGCTTAACTTCCTTGCCAAGCCTCCAGGTCCCGCTGTGCTAAATCATTCCCCATCGATCCATTCCCATTATAAAGCTCCCATCTTCCCCACAAGCGTGAGACTCCGTGCAACTTGACTTCCAGTGCAATTGAGCTCGGACCCTAAAAATCAATATTGCAGCAACCCAAGGATCAGAGGCCAATGAGGTCTTTAACAAACGTGTCTGGTGCTCTTGACTTGAGTAGGCTTCAGCCTACTTTGAGGTCCTTTCTGATCCATCATGGGTTTGTTCAAGTTGTCATAAAGCAAATTTGCAGGCATTGATCCGGGCAGAATGAAGTTGTGAATATCAGATGGGGGAGGGAGGGGGAGAATAACCCTAGAGAAAGAGTTTTAATAGCTTATAGGCAACACATGTCTGAGCCAGAGGAAAGTAAATTAGGAAAATGCAAACAAAATAAGCTTTTTTAATTTTTTTTTTCAGCCTTTCTTTTCTCCAGAGAGGGAAGCTGCACTGGCTCTCAAGAAAAACAAGAGGAAACAAGTATTATTAACTATACTATGGGTCCGGGTTGCTTTGTAATGGATGAGGGCTGTGGGTGTATATACTTCAGATGCTAGCCATACAGCATGTTATTTAAGGACAACTTACATACATATATTGAAAATAACAGGCCAGATCCTTCTCTGACATGAAACTGTGTGGCTCTGCTGTAGCCAATTCAGCTCCTGCCAGCAGATAGCACCCAGGGAAGCTCATTTCAGAGCAAAATAACTGAAGAGGGAGGAAAGTTACTTTCCATAAAGTATGATTCTGATGACAAATGATCCAAACGCCTGCGAAATGTATTAACGAGGCTTCGCTATGCAACAAATTGCACAAAAGCCAATTGAATTTAATATAAGGGTCATTCATCTCCCTGGCTTTTTGTTAGTTTTAATTCAGCTCCAAATCTTTTCAAAACTCATTAAATGAAACATAATCAAAATTCACGTTGCTGTACCTTTTCTTTGAAGTCCAAGTAAATACCCCAGGAGCTGTCCACACAACCCTTGCCCTGGCATTTGCCACCCAATGTGCCATGGTATTCAAGACAAGGCAGTTCCTGATGGCAGCCTCTACGGGCAGAGCCATGCATTGGCAGACCCGGGAGGAGCCAGCCAGCATCCCCCACATTTCACCGTGTGTTGATATTTTGGATGGGGAGGCAATGTTGGGGGCTCTGCATCCATCACAACCCCAGCTCCATAATTACTTATGGATGCAGTTGATGGCTGGTAGAGCCGTGCATCGTCAGCCTGCACTATCCTCTTGCCCAATCTCTGAAAGGCAGCCTCTGCCTGCCGGTGGCTTTCCCTGTCACTCAAGATTTGTCTCTTAAGAAGTCCCAGTGAAACTACCCTCGGGTTCAGTAGTCACTGGTTAGGCCCAGAAATCCAAGTCCAAGAAAGCATTCTGACTTATCTCACATCACTCACTGTGCCTGAGTGGTGACAGGATTGCCCCTTTTGCAGGAAAGCCCGTGATTTCATTTTTCCTGCCAGTCCAAATGTAATGAAAATAAAAAGCTCTGAAATTTCTTATGCTGTTCTTCCCTACAAAATAAAAGTAAGCTAAAATGGATGAAATTAAGTTTTCTTTCCAGTTTTGTTCACTTTCTTCACAATATGTATTTGTTTTGGTGTTTAAGCCAGAACATCATAGAATTTTAAAATCATAGAATCACCAATGTTGGAAAAGGCCTCCAAGATCATCCAATCCAACCTTCCACCTACCAACAATATTTCCTCACTAAATCCTATCCTTCAGTACAACAGCAGGACAAGGGGGAATGATTTTAAGTTGAAAGAGGGAAGATTTAGGTTGGATGTTAGGGAGAAGTTCTTTACCAGGAGAGTGGTGAGGTGCTGGAACGGGCTGCCCAGAGAGGTTGTGGATGCCCTGTCCATCCCTGGAGGTGTTCAAGGCCAGGTTGGATGGGGCCCTGGGCAGCCTGGTCTAGTAAATGGGGAGGTTGGTGGCCCTGCCTGGCAGGGGGGTTGGAGATTCATGATCCTTGAGGTCCCTTCCAACCCAGGCCATTCTGTGATTATGTGAACATTTAAATGTTTCTTGAACAACCTCCGGGAATGGTGACTCATTCACTTCCCTGATCAAAAACAGTCTGTTCTGTGTTAAGGAGATCAAAACACAGTTCGCTATCCTGACCAGTTCTGCTCCTCTAAAACCTTTTGCTTGTCTCATATCAACATTATCTGGCAAAATTACCTGGAGACACTTAAGGTCAGGCTGGATGGAGCTCTGAGCACCTGATCTAGCTGTAGGTGTCCCTGTTAATTGCAGGGGAGTTGGTCTGGATGGCCTTTAAAAGACATTTCCAACTCAAACGATTATACGAATCCATGATTCAAAACCAGGCTGAGAGGGAAATTTCCGTCTGGGAGCATTTACCTCTGCACACACCTGGCCATTCCCAGGGAGGTCACCGGGGCATCTCCCTGCACTTTCCCTGGCTCTGCTGCATATTGTGGTGATGAAGGAGCAAACAAGACCTCTCTCCCTGACAAACAGAGAGAATTAAAGCTTGCTTTCACTGTCCTTGATCCATTCATCTGAAAACACCCCTTCTTCAAATGCATCCCCCTTTAGAGCCATCTTTCCTCAGTTCAAATTGCTCCTTAATTCCTCCTTTTAGAGTGCACCTGACTACAAGCTTTCCCCCATATCCATCAGTTCTTGTGCTCACTGTAATGGTCTGCAGGACCGTTTGCTGCTGCTATTACTGCTGCCTCCACCTTGCACTCGTTGCTCCATCTCCATCTCTCGCTTTGCCCCGCTGCCCGTCTGAGAGTGGCTGCACACACTTCTGCAAAGCGTTATCTCATTACTTCAATTCTATCTGCTAAAGCGTTTGCAGAGACCGTGTATTAAAGACACTATATAAAAATAAATTGAATCGAGAGAAAATCTATATACCTAAAGTTGTAAAAAGGAATAGTCTCCGGTGATGACTCCATTTCCAGCAACGGCGTTGTAACAAGCTGGAGCCCATCTCCCAGCTGAATTTTAAATAGATCTGCTCAAATGGAGAAGAACTGAGCAGGCTCGGGGGCTGGGGGCTGCATGATGGAGCACGGGGGCACAGGGAGCTGGGCACCGTTCCCCCATCCAGCATTCCCTCCACCCCTAAGGCTGAACCCTGATAGCTACCCCCTCTTCATCCCTAGGAATGTTTCCTAGGGAATGGTTTTTAACTAAAGGAGGGAGATTTAGATGGGATGTCAGTGGGAAATTTTTCACTGAGAGGGTGGTGAGGCCCTGGCACAGCTGCCCAGAGAGCCGTAGGTGCCCGATCCCTGGAGGTGCTCAAGGCCAGGTTGGGTGAGCCCCGGGCAGCTTGATATGCCCACTCAGCCCATGGCAGGGAGTGGGCATGGGATGGTTTTAAGATCCCTCCCGATCCATTCTATGATTCTATGGACCTGTAAGATGAAGAAAAAGAAATGCCTTGCCCCGCTGCTTTGTCCCCATCCTCAGGACACCCGGATCTTCACCAGTATGTGACAGGGAAGTTAAAAAGATGCTGTGAACTCGCACAGTACAAGAACTAGCCAAGTCACAGCCCAGGCACACTGCAGGACGGGGCTGATCCATAGGGATTCAGTCCCTGCCAGCCAGCCCTACCGCTCCCAAACCAGCTCATCGCTTGCCTGTCTGGGGGAAGGGCTCCACTGAGATGATGTCTTTTTCAAGGTAAAAAAAAAAAAAAAAGAAGAAGAAGAGAAAGAAAGGAAATCTGACTTACATCACAGGCTCCTCCACCCCTTCTGATTCAAAGTGTCCTCTACTCTCTATTTCTCCGTTTACTCCTTTTGATGTCATCACTTGAACAGAGGGAAGCACTCACCTCTTGGTAATGCATGCTGAAATGGTAAGAAGTGTGAAGTAGAATACACCTGAACCAAGGTAGCAATGTCACCTTCTCTGTTCGTGAAGACTGCTTTGCATTTTTCTCTCAGTCCTGGCTCAGAACCAGGTCTCAAAATAAATATTACTGGCCGGAAGAAATATTCTAGCCTTGAATGGCCACCAAAATCCCACATAGTGCTCTGTAGGGAGGATGGATCCATAGCAAACCATGGAACACTGCCTGCAGCCCTGACAGCAGTGACTTGAGAGGTGTTCCCAGCACCCTTTACTCTCTCTTTCTTCCCAAAACCTGAAGTTTGGTGGCAAAAATACATTTGTCGTTCATTGATTTGTTCAGGAAATACCTGGTTGTTGCCTGCATCCCAGGAACAGCTCAGTTCCATGGCCTTGTGGGGTGGAATTCAGATCCCTGAATTGATCGGGGACATCCAAAAACACGTTGGCCGTTTATAGACATTCAGCCATTCAGATCCAGTTTTGCTCCAATTGAAACCTATTTATATCAGGATTACTGTGCTCTGTTCCCATCCTGCCCTATATGTCTATGCATTCTTGCCCCCTTCCTCACGCTGCAGATGTGTGACTGGTTGTGTCAGTCCAAGGAACTGACAGCTGGGTTCCTCCTGTTCCCTCTCCACCACAAGTCTCCCTGGAGGCACCACATCCTCCAGGACATGGCAGAAGGTGCACTCCAGGAGCCCACGCAGCCCAGAGCTGGGGGTCTTTGCCCATTCCCAACCCAATAGGCCTCCCTCTGAGGGGCTTTTTCCCCCAGAGCTGGGATTTTAAGCTCTCTGGAGGGTCTGAAACCTGGCAGAGGAAGGCAGTGGTGGTAGCCTGTTGATATCCATATTTCTGTGGGGGCTGTAAAGGAATATTCTCAACTTAGTTGTTGTTGAAAGCCTGAGATTTTCTGCTGCAGCCTTCACTTCTTTCCCTAATTTCCCTCTAGACCCATTACTCATTTCCTTTGTTGAATTTCCTCCTTGCAAGTCACCCCTGGTAACTTGTTTCTATTTATCTGTGATGCTGGTTCTCCATGCAGTGGAGGCTGTGTCTTCTTTGCATTCATGGTGCTGTTCACATCTGAATCTTGATTTGACTATCAAGGTGAGAGGCAACTCTTAGCAGAGTTGGCAGCTGAGTAAGCCTTTCTACTGGGAGCTCCTGGGAGAGAATATTATCTCCTAGCTTCACGTGAAGTGCCTCGGAGAAGGGACCATGCCAGGTTGCTGGAAAAACACTGTAATAAATTACATGCCTGATGGTCACAACAGGCGAGGGAGGACATACGACATAATCAGGGGATAATAAAGAATCTCACCAGGCTTTCAGGAGCGTGGGGCTCAGAGAGACACAGAGCAACAAGCCAGCACCACTGCTGGGCTCGCTCCTCGCTGCCAGGAGTGAAACCACTTCATCGCAGTCACTGGGAGGTGGTTTGCGAAAGCCTCCGATATATTCACCAGGGAGAAAATTACCTGTCAAAGGAATGATAAAGTCATGGTGTGCTTTGCTCCTGGAATCCATTTGTTCTGAGTGGCGATGGGAAAGGGTTCAGACTGCGTCACATTCCCCTACTAAGTCTGTTGCTGCCAAAAGGATGGATGCAGAGGGAGGTATTAAAATGTACTGTTGAAGTTTAGAGCACAGTGAGATACATTATTGAAAAGTTGTTGAGTCGTTGAATCACAGAATCATTTGAGTTGGAAAGGAGCCTTAAAGGCCATCTAGTCCAACTCTCCTGCAATGAACAGGAACACATACAGCTCCATCAGGTGCTCAGAGCCTGGTCCAGCCTTACCACGAATCTCTCCAGGGATGGTGCATCCATCACAGCTCTTTATTTCAAATGTGCAGTCTTCAGCATTTCTGTTCGTAAGGTTAAATCCACACATGCATATGCAAGTAGCAGGTGCCTTGTGGGAAACTGACATGGTATCTGGATGTGGCTGCACCAGGGAGAATGCATTGTACGTACAAGCCAAACCATCTGCAGGCATCATTTGTGCCAGATGAGATCGAGGCAAATGCACCCATTCACACCCTGTTCTGGAGCATCTCTACTTTCTCCTGTAGATATTTCACAGGCTGTTGGGTTGGCTTTCAGTGTGGGTCACAGCCTCACAGATGTTAGCACGGCAGGCACTTTAGGAATCCACTTGTTCCCAGGTTTCTCCCCTGCCATCACCAGTGATGTAATGATGATGGATTTTGCTCTTTTTTTTTTTTTTTTAATCTAGACATTGTTGAATTAGCAAGCGGATAGAGGAAAGCAATCATCCCTTCTGCTGAGCCTCGGTGAGGCCACAGCTGGTAACATCCACATCTGGGACCTGCAGCTCAAGAGGGACAAAGGAGCTGAGGCACATCCTGCAAGGAGAGGCAAGGGCAGCTGGGCTTCTTTTCTCTGGCAAAAGGGACTAAGGGAAGGTCTAATGCTGCTCTCAGATAACTGGAGGTGGTAACAAAGACAATTTTTTCTCTGAAGTGCCAAGCAACATGACATGAATCAACAGCCAATTGCTCCTTGAGGATGATGCAGCACTGGGATGGAACACCAGAGGTTGAGGATCTCCATCCTTTGAAGATTTCAGGCCCTGGTTGTGCTTTAGGTGGGTCTCAGATAATGAACCATCTGAGGGTGAGGGGTAAAATAAAAGCTTCATGACCCAGATACAGGGTTGGAAAATAGCGGCAGAAAAATAAAAGTCAAGGCAAAACTCTTCAGAGCAGCCAGTAGGAAAAAAATGAAAATGCTATTATCATTCTTCCACACGAGAAGAGTGACAAAGGAAGACCTCTCTCCCCACCCTTCTGGATGCTGACTAGATTTTCCAGCAAGGTCATGGAAATAAGCAGTCAGCTGATTGAAATGCCACATTTCAGCCAACCAGAAGAGTAAACGGACTTTCTATCAGGATTCTTCACAACAGAACACTCACTGTGATAAATGAACTGGAGAACAAGACAAATGAATATAACCTACTAGTGTGCCAGGATTCAGCAACCCAGAGAAAGCTTCTGGGAGAGGGAGGGAGGGAAAAGACTCTGTATAGAGAGCTTTGGGAGGAGGAGGAACGCAGTAAGGTTGCACTGAGCTCTTAAGAAGAACATGGATTGAAAAGGAGACCTCTGCTAAGTGCCTCCTTGGAGATAGCCAGAAAGTTCTGGGGACAGTGAAGGAGTCCAGTGGGCTGTGGCCAATCAAAGTTTGTGTAGGGCAGTAGGCACTGCACTTCTTATAGGGCAGCTCCTTGGGTCTAATCTTGACTCCTCAGTGTGTGCAAAGCAATCACATCAAAGATGGTTGCTCTCCAGTGGACATAAGCATATGAAAATCCCCAGCAACTTTCTTTCCTATGACATCCCAGTGTTCTCCAAGGGAACTCTGGGCAGACAGGGCTCTTCTTCCATGGTTATACCCTTGTACCTCTTCTCTGCTGCTTCCCTAGTGCCACAGACAGAATCACAAGACTGGGGGCTTTCTAAAAGACACAGCCAAGCTTGGCCAACAAACGCTGTGAAAAATCAGGAAGGAGAGGGAAGACTTCTTTGCTGGGTGACCCTAGAACATCACAGCAAGCCTTGCTGGCTCTTTAAGTGCAATACTGCTGGCTCCCATTATGACATTCGGCAGTGTCCAGACAACAAGGAGTTAAGAAGGAGTCAAATTCAACAGGACAGTAACAGAAGGAATTGAACTTAGATCTATCTCTAGGATTAAATATGTCTGTGTTTCACAAAGAAATTTTAATTCATATCATTGTAGTTCCTAGGGTGTTTTTTTACTTCTTTATGATGTAAAAATAGCCCGCAATGAGTCTTTGTTTAAAGCCACGGAGTTAATTTTCTATAATAATTGTTAACAGTTGGAGTTTTTCTTTCTTCAAGCTCAAGGGAGAAGCAGGGACAGATTTATTAATGGTGTCCCCCAGCGTGATTGATGGGCTGTCGAACAGCGAAACTTCACACCTGAAAAAACTTGAAACAAGAACACTTATACTAAAAATAATGCCTGTGCCTGGTACCTCTGTAGTGATGCTTGGCCTGGCCTTCCCAGGGGCTTCCCTACCCCAGCAGCTCCTCCGTCGGTGCGGTGCTGTGGTCTGTGCTTCTGCTGCTATAGACCTGGATACGCTCGTGGCGTCACAAATAGAGTGATGGATGAAGTGAAAGAAGAGAGATCATCTCTGATAAAAGTGGTGAGCAGATAGACGAGAGATTCTTTCCTGGGTCAGTTATCATAGGAGATTTTCCCTCAGTACTAGTGTCCATCAGAGCGAGTGGGGCTCACACACTATTTCCACGTGCACACCTAGTGATGCATGGATAAATATTAATTCTTGGGCACATTCGTTCCACCACCTTTGGTAACAACACCTGATAACAACTATACTGAGGTTTTGCATCTATAGAACAGTCTACACACCTCTGCTCCACAAAGCACCAGCAGCCCTGAGGTGAGGTTGGGCCAGGAGGAGTGTCTGTGGCCTGGTGGCTCTCCATCCTGACACTATATGCTATTCTTTTCATTTCCCAAGTCCAGTGGGTATGGGATGTGAGCACCAGGAAGCCGGGCAGGCACTGGTGGCTCCAACTGCTTCAGGTTGACCTAGACCTAGACCTTCTTACAAAATGGGTCTGGAAGCCCTTAATTCATTTATAAATACCCTTGTGTAATCAGATGAGAAATGCATCACTGACATGCTGCTGCACTGATGAGTTCATGGGTCTATACCCTTTCCCACTGCAAAAGAAACATGACAGCAACACAGGCGTCACCCAACCAGAGCATGTCAACAGGAGAAAGGGGTATGTCCTTTTCATTATAGAGGCAGTACACACATACGGACAAAAACCAGACAATTCACTGCACTTCTGCCTCCTTTCCCAAAAGCCATATAGCGACGAATGCAAGGTAAGATATACAAAGCCCCCAAGAAACACCTTGGTCTCAATTGTTGCTATTTTTGAGCTCTTTTTGCAGACACGTTGGTGTATCCCTTCCCTGAAATATTAGGCAAGCACGTCCTTCACGCCAGTGGGATGAACTTTCCACAGTGCTATACTACTGCCTTGGCAATCAAGGCCCTGTGGTACACTGCATGCCCCCAGGTATCCAGAATAACTACTGAAAGGCACAGAACCTCATGAGCCCTTGTGAATGAAGAAGCACTGGGAGCAATCTCAGCGTGTGAGAGGAGCGGGGAACAGCTCAGACCTTCAACACTAATCACAACTTCTGCTCCAAAGGCAAAAGTAATCTGTTTTAATAATCTTAATAATCTTCCCCCAGTATCCTTTGTCCATATGGCTGGTAATTTGGCTGCTTAGGAATGAATTATAAAAAAATCCTCAAATAGGGATCTGATGGCTTAGCTCGGAGAATCAAAGAAATTATAAGCAGAGAAGCCCTATCAGGCCACTTAGCTGTACAGGGATCTTCGCCTGCTGGTGGTCTACAATGGGCTTTTAATTTATTTAACCATTGGTAAACAGATGTAATCAACATAACCTTCCCCATCTCTTTGGCACCACATCAGAGCCACAGGCGAGCTCCGCTGGGGACTGGCCGTCAAGTTAGGATGAGGCTGGGAAGCCTTGAGGTTATGAGACCACTGCTGTGAGTTTTGCCCAAATCTTTACATGCCCAGTTGGTCTCAGCAAGACACCATTAACTTACAGAGGAAGAAGAAAGGAGCCCCATCTGGAGCTTAGAAAGCACAAATCTGCCATTCTCTCTTCGCAGGCTGGGGCCGTCTGAACAGAAGGTAAAGGTTGCGGGGAGATGCTTTCATAGGGAACAATGCATGGGAAACACAGAGACAATACGATTTTCCCTTTCCGCCCCCCGAAACTATTTCTCTGCTAGAGCAGGTACCTACAACCACGGCCAAAAAGCTGCAAGTTAGCAACATCAGTCCTACTTTCAACAATTCTTCCCACACTCCTCTCTGAGCTAATCAATATTTTGCAGTATTGCACCAGCGCAGCGTTACCAAGTCCTCTGACCAGGGAAAATAAAACCCAACCCAGCACTGATTTTATGTTGCAGCACCAAAACAGTAAAGCACGTTGGCAGCAGTCACTGTGGGCAGTGAATTGCCCTGATTTCCTCGGTGGCTCTAAATCCACTCCTTGGAGTGGCTTAAGAAGTTTCCATACTCCATCCCCCCCCCCCAACCCCCCCCCCCATGCTGCTCAGCCGATTGATCCAGGCTGAAATCTGCCCTTAAAAAAATAAAAGCAAGGAGAAGAGCATGTTTAAGCCGTATTGTTTTGGCCATTGGGATAGCAGCAGTGCCCTGGTGCTCAGCAAGGCAGGCAGAGATGCGGGCAGAGGGCAAGATGTTGGCTTCTCCAACCAACATGGTGCTGGAGGTTTTATTAAACACTGATATGAGACCAGTGCTGCTTATGTTTCCAAACATTTCCTTTTTCATTGCAGTTTTAGGTAGCCAGGAGCTGCCGTAATCTTTATCGCATCTCTGACCTCAGCCAGGAACCAGCACCAGTGACTTCAGCAGAAGGTGCCATAATGGTGCATGATGGCAAATGGTCCGTGACCACACGGAACTGTCCCGACACCTGGAGATCAGTTTAAACCCCAGAGCACGAGGTCTCATCACCCTTGCAAATGGCAAAGGGACATTGGGGATAACCACATAAATACCCAGGTGCAGGCACCAAAGACATGCCAAGCTCCTCCTTTTAATAACACGTTGCATGGATGGAAAATGCTGCTACATACTCTGTTTTTGGTTGTTTTTTTGTTCCCCAAGTTCTGATATATTCCTCATTACTGAGCTATAGTTAATGTTATTCAGTAAAACTCCACGGAAGTATTGCTATTCAGAGTTTACAGCATGGGAAACTGAGGCAAAAAGCAACCAGTGCTGTGCATTCATCCAGCAAACACATCAGTTCTCTTGCCCATAAACAAACCCCAGCAAGTCCAACATAGTGATAAATATAATTCGGACTTCTGAGTGCTGTGATTCAACAGAAGAACAGAGGAATTCAGCGATGAAGCAGGAAAATAAGAAAAGGAAGTCCAGTTGCATACCCAGGAGAGGAGAGAGACCAAAGGCAGAGGGATAATCAGATGGAAAAAAAAAATAACAATCTGAAAGTAAATGCTTTTTAATTATCATCATTTCAAGGGAGCACAGAACAACTCCACATGGTCCCTCATGGTTGTAGAGAAAGACTCAGGTCAGGGCAGAGGGCAAAAGCAGGGTCAGATTCTTATTGAAAGTGAAAATTGTCCTTATTGTGCTTGACACCAGCTTTAGGAATATTAAAGAACAATTTGGGTTTTGTCAGTTAGGACACTGTGGCCCGTGCTTAATGTGGCTCTAAGGTAGATTTTTCTTTTTTTAAAGGCTACTAATCTAGCAAAGACCCCTGCAAATATAATGTGAGTCTAACGTATTCCATCTAAACATTTCCACCAGCATCACTGCCTGGTACGAATGCAATGGCAGTGATCTATGGGTTGTGTTCTCAAAGCGCAGAGGGGCTACAAAGACCTGAGATGTTTATTTAGAGGCACTCTGGCTTTCCTTGCTTTTACATCACTGGAAGACGGGCGGTGGCTCTTGGAAAGCCTGCAGCCCTCAGCCTCGCTCAGATCTGCACTCATCATCCTCACCACTTTCCTGACGATAGCAGATGGCCTTATCAGTGGTAGCACCTCTACAGAAAGCCCACCCCGTTGTCCAGGATGGCACTACTCCCACAAAATACACATTGGATGGGTGGATGAAGACATAAATAAACTCCCAGTTTTGCAGCCACGTGTTGGTAGGTGGTTTCACCTTGAGGAGCCGACCGCACAGCTCCGCTTCCTAATGAGAAAAAAAACAAAAGCAAGGATGCAGCATAACAGTGGGCCCAAGCAGAACCACTGTGAAGCGCAGCTGGACCATCCCTGGAGCACCAGCAGAGGCTTTGGCTGGAAATGTTGCCAGTTCTCAGGAGAGAAGTACCACCAGAGGCTGAAATACCACCCAGGAAACCCTCTGGGACTTTCACACAGCACAATTTAGCACTGATGCAGTTGATAAAACCTTGGAGACGAGACCGTGGGGGACCAACGTTGGCTCCAGTTGCACTCCATTCCTTTTCTCTGCTAACGTTTCATTTCTCCTCTCTTCCCCACAGCACCCAAACCTTACATATAAACTCCCTTGGTCTCACCCTCAGCTGGGCAGGACACTGAAATTAGATGGTTAGTGTTGCTGGGAGCATCGATCTTTTCTTCCTTCCCATCTGTCTCTACTGCCAGGATTTTATTGCTCCTGCTTTTCTTTTGGGGATCCACGTCTCCTTATGGCACATCCAAGTGGCCTTAGAAATAAAGGAATGAGACCTCTCAGCCAGCAAAAACCTGTAAATAAACAGTTCGGGCTGGCAATCAATGGGCAATCTCTCTAAACCGTGGGATTGTTCAGTTAGATTAAGCCTTCCTAATGAATTCCTCATTGAGCCACTGAACAGAAATGAAGCCTTGTTAGCTCATTATCTTTCTAATTAACCCATTCTAAACCTGCTCCTTCCTCACCAGGAGGTAGCCGTGCTGTTTGGGTTTCACACTGAGGTTTATCAATGACCCCCTGAGAGCCTTTTGTATCAGTAACTGAGATTTATTTGAAATGACTGAGGAAGGCAGCTCCCAGTTTATTTCCTCTGCCAGATGAAGGTCCGAATACTATGTTATCCTCAGGCTACAATTTCCCAAGGATAAGCCATGTGCTGTGAGCATCTCCAAGCCCTTTTCTGCCGTGATGAATGCTTCCCCCCCACCCTTGTTTGCATGCAGATTGCTGGGCTCGTTAAGCTGATGAAGGGGCCTGCCCTGCCTAATGGGGGCACAGGGGCTACAGTGTGCCTGCCTGCGGATAGCAGGAGTATTTCACTGCTGGCATTGCCTGCTCTTGGCTGCTTTCTTTGTGTTTACAACCAGGGTCCTTTTATGGGCAAACACAGCTACATGTCTAATAGATGGAGTGTCCTCATTCCAGTCACTGGGAGCAGCAGCCCCATTATTTGGGCCATTTGGAAGAAGTCAGACCATATAGTAACATCCAGTAGAGATTAATCCTGCACCAGAAGCAGGATGAAGTGATCAGGCCATCAGTTCAAGCTTGCTATCCCTGCAACTCATCAGACAGCAATCTCTTGTTTCTTGCTGGGAAGCCCCATCGTGGAGCAGCACAGGGACTGTGAGCTCAGGAGCCTCACATGGAGCCCATCCTTGCACTCAGGCAGGCTCCAGTGTCCTGCTGCCCTTGATGCTGTCCCAGCTGTTTGTCAGCATAAAATTCTGCCAAACTGGCAGCACTCAGGAGAGAGCTGCTGTCAGGGGTTAAAATCCCCACAAGGGAATTCTCCTGGGGCTTTCTCCCTTTTCTCCTGATTTTGGATGGCGCTCTCTCCCTTCCAGCAGCATCTTTCCCCCTTGGGATCTCCCTTGGCTTTGCTCCAACCGGGTTCAGGACCTGACTGACAGACTTTCATGCTGGATACTCAACTCAAGAGAACCCCTTTCCAAGCGAAACAGCACCCAGGGCAGCCCACATCCCCCATCAGCAGCCCTCAAGGCAGCAAGAGAAGAAGCGGGACGCCTCCTCCCTCTCCATCCCTTTCTGTGTCTCTACAACACATGCAGGACCTGCTCAGGAGCCCATATCCAGATATAATTTGCTGTATCCAGCCTTCAACCCAGCTTGGCAAGGACAGCCTAAGACAGGAACTTCCCTGGGGATCACCTGCAACCACAGGCTAGCATTGCATCTGCTTCCTCCTACACCTCCATCACTTGCCACCTCTTGCCAAATGACTCTGGCTGATCTACCACAGGCACTTACATATGGATTTCAGCCCCTTGTGCATTTTGAATTGCCCAACATAGGTTCAATCATCAGTAGAGTGAGGCCAGTCTGAAAACTACCCTTAGGATGGCATCAGAAACCTTTCTGGCACGAATTAGAAAATAAATTATTTCAGTTTCCATTCCTTCTGTCGATTGGAATTGTTTTTTAACCCTTGCCTTCCTTCTTGCAGCCCCAACCCAGCCTGGAGGGCTGTGACCATGATCCACCCTTTCAGGTCTCTTCAGAACCTATCTCCAAGAGCAGTGTTATAACAACCCAGCAGCCATGGATTGCTAAATCTCTCCCAGGAAAGGAGGCAGTGAGGATATAAACAAAAATATGCTTTGCCTAATTGTTTCTGATGTGGTCACGAGCAATTGGAAACAGCTCCTAGGGCGATACCCATTACATTTTGTAACAAAGAGCTCTAAATGAAGGAAGCCCGGACAGAACAACAGAGTCAGGACTGGAGACAAGCCTGGCATATAAATCTGTGCCAATCTCCCCTCCCAAATGCTCCCACAAGACCTGGAACCTGGCACAGCAAGAAAGAAATTCCAGCACGTGCCACGCTGGGATTTCTGTTTCTCGGGATACCCGCAGGCTGGAGGAGCCCTTGAGGAAGATGCTGCCCATTCAGTCAGTCACGCTGCCAAGCTCACATCCCACACGTTCCCAATGGGCTTTTGCCCTCCATCCCGAGGACTGCAGGCTGGCTGTCAAGCTGGGAGCTGGGGTGTTTATTGCAGTGGCTGAGGTCTGGGGACACATTTTGGGCAGGAGAAGTGAAGATGGGCACGTTGAGCTGCAATAGGCATTTCTCTGTATGGCTGTTAAAAAGCACGAGTTGTTAACTTCAGAAGACATTGAAGTATAAAACTGATCTTTGTGCATGTAAAAAAGACCACAACCTCCTAGATTTTCCTTAATGTTTTCAATCCCAAACATTTAAAGCCCCATCAATGTCGTGGGAGTGATTTCATGAGATTCTTTAAAGAATAGAGATGTATATAAAGTTCTGGGTCAACATTCATCCTCTGTGTCTTCAGACATTAAAGCACCTATTGCTGTTTATGACACTGTTTGCCAGAAGCCTCCTTGTTTTGTGAAATGTGAAAGGAAATCAAAGATGTCTGCATGTCTCCGGGATGCAGGGCACCAGAGTGGCACCATGCAGACCCATTCCCTGAGAGGACCACAACCGATTTTATAGAATCACAGAACCATTAAGGTTGGAAAAGATGTGTAACATCATCCAGTACAGTCCCACCCCACCATGCCCACTGACCACGACCCTCTGTGCCACATCCCCACGTTCCTTGAACGCCTCCAGGGACAGTGACCCCCTGACCTCCCTGGGCAGCTGTGCCACTGCATCACTGCTCTTTTGGAGAAGAAATGTTTCCTGACATCCAACCTGAATCTCCCTTGGCACAATTTACGAGGCCATTATCTCTTTCAGTACTTTCAGCTGGTTGTTTGTCTTCTGGGGGAAGAGGCAAGGAGATGAACCCCCCAGTATAAGGAGGAGCTTATTCTCTCACTTCCTTTCTACCACTTTTACTCTAAGTTGCATAGAAATAACACCAAGTCAGTGGAGGCAGATTTTGGCTTCTCTCTATATATTTTTTGTAGAAATTCTATTTAACCCTTTTGTGAAGGAGATCATCCAGCTCAACCAGGCTACACATATAGCCGAAACAAAACACGTTGTTGTTTCTGCACAAGGAACAAGACAAAACGGAACGCAGCACCATGCCCAAATGCTGTGGCTGTCCAAGGAACCCAACCCACCTTCGCTCTCACAGCATCCCCCTCCCTCGTCCTCTTCCCCCACTGCCTCCTCCACCTGCAGCTCCCCCCATCCCGCCCCTCCAGACACGTCCAGAGGGATCTTTAAAACTCTATAAAAAACATAAGAAGCTGTTTTTGACTATTAAGAGAGACTGTTGATAACACAGTTCCAATAAAAAAAAAATCTATATATGTGCTTTCTACAGCTTCCCTTGGAAAATAATTCATTTCTCCCTGCATTATATTTCATGGTAACCCAGAGACTCAATATGTTCTGGATTACTGCATCCATTTCTGTTTCTGCCCTAATGGCCCACAGGAGTATGAACCTTCCAACCAGAGTCCCCTAAATCTGGTGACTGGGGAGCTAGTTGTACTTTCTTGTTTTCCACTTGATAACTAGCCCCTTCCAGCATTGATTTTATGGCAGTAATCTTCCTAGGCTGGTTGCAGATTGCTTGTCCTGTTTTTTTTTTTTTCCCCTTCCTACTTACTTTTTTTTTTTCCTCTTGTCCTGCAGCCACATGAGCCAATGGCCACTGTGGACTATCCATCACATTGTTTTTTATGTCAAGCTGGAGTTCCCTGGGTCTGTTTGCTCCTCCCCCCCCCCCCCCCCCCCCACACACATCCAAATGCCACTGCAGAGATGCAGTCGCTTGTGTCAGTGATCTGCCTCTGCAGAAGGGGTCTGAGGTTGTCCATGCCTATCAATAGGTTGGGATATCCCAATTTTAATTATATGGCCTCGTATTGCAAACAGTGTGGCAATACTGAGAAGGCTAAGCAAACATTTCCCTTCCCTTAGCACTTTGAAAAGTAAAGGACATTAGAGATGTCATGAAAGGCAGCCAGTTCCCAGCTGCCCATCAGCAGCTCAGCACTGGGTGCCCAACCCCATGATGACACTTACAGTTTCTTTCCCATAACAATTTGGACCTACAGCAGTTTTACTCAGTCTCAAGGCTGCATCTGAGCTTGACTTCTCCAGTCACTTGGTGCTGGTATTTTTCCTCTTCAGGGCACTTCCACAACCTGAGTTTTCACTCCCATTGAATTATGCCTCTGAGGGTGGCAGAGAACCAGCTAAACTGCTGATAGCCCCGTTCACATCTGCAGATTTGCCTTTGGGTCCTGCCGAACAAGAGGTGTGACAAAGGCCATTGTGCAGCTCTTCTCAAGGCCATCTCCTAGGGCCAGGATGATCTCAGCATCCGTACCGTGTTTACAACTTCCATTTTCTAGAACAGGTTGAATTCATTGGCATTGAAAACTCTTTATAGTGCATCAATCTTAATCCAATTTCAAAAGGCAGGGCCAGCAACTGTGTTAAAAGGATTAACTCTTATTAAATATAGTGTATTTGTGTAAGCCCTAAGGGAAGGACTCCAGTTGCTTCTCTTTGCATGCGTGGAGGCAGTCGTACCAAAGTGACATCTTAGGGACATAGCAGTAAGCTCAAGCATTACATTGCATCATATCACAGCAAAATGATTTCTGAGGTATGAAGCCATCCCTCCCACATCTCGGTGACTCCTTCCAGCCTGTCTGCCATTCATTGAAGGGACACAAACTGCATAGTGAGGAGATTCTCCAAGCAGTTTAGGGACAATTCTGTTAATTACACAAAAAAAAAACCCTGACTTGTTTGAAAGCCCTTCTACCTACCCCTTGTGGTGGAGGAAGTACATGGGAACAACACTTGGTACCTATAAAATGATGGGGAATTCGAGCCTAGGTAACAAATCTCTGCTTATTCATTCCTAGGGGGAGCAAAAGACAATATACACGTCTGTAAATATTTTAACCTAGCTAACAACTGCTGCCAGGGAGTTTCCAAAACCAGAGCCCTGGAGAATGACCTTTATTCTGATGTTAAGGAAAGATTGCAGTTTAAAGAGGAACTTGTCATCAGCTACTCCCTGTAATTAGTTTAATATGATCATCTCTCTGTGATAACGAAAGACAGCATCAGAGCTGCCCGGAGAGAAACTTCCAGTGGAAAATAAATCCTGACAGATTTCAGCCAGATGGCTTTACCAGGCTGCAACATTGCAAGTGATTTTTGAAGCTCAAACATTAGTGCTTATTACTTAGGATCAGGCAATAGTTGGGAGAGGGCTGCAAACGGTTCCAGCTGGGGTTTAAAGACAAATAGAACATATGGATTAAGACTTTGATTAAGGGGTAAAAGATTCTATTTTTTTGGGTTTTTTTTGTTTTGGGGGTTTTTTTTTGGTTTTTTTTTGGTTTTTTTTCCCAAACGGCTTTCACTGAGCAGCCAAAGCCTTGGGAGCAGAACACAACCCTCCTTGGACTGGGGCTAGTAGCCCTGTGGAGGTCCCTATAGAGGACACAAGGAAGAGGTGGACAGAGGAAGGGATTTCTCTGAGGTGCTGTTAGGGCAATGAAGCAGAGGGATATGTGGTCTCTACAGTGATATCACTTTACCTCTGTCCATGCAAAGCTGGAGACCCATGAGGACAGTGCCGCATAGGGGTGCTGCAAAGATAGGATTAACATTAGAAGCAGACTGGAGTTTTGGTGTCAGCAGCAGAAAAAAAGGAGTATACGTTTCTGACTCTGGGACAGGTCCTGGTCATTCCCCAGATGTTTGCTGGACATAACCACTGAGGGCTTAGCAAGGCTAGTGAAAGCATACCAGCCCATCTGGACCAGTGGAGCGCTGAATTCTCTAGGATATCCATAGTTAAGAGGAAAGCAGATCCTTCTCCCCTAATTCAACCCCCATTTGATACAGACCTCTGACATTTAAGCCCATAAGGTGTCACATCCCACAGGATAGGCAGCTGGTGGCACCAGGACTGATTGCTGTTGACAAGGCATCCAACAACTTCCATTCCATGGGGGTCTGTAGAAACACATCTTGCTGATGATCACATCCTGACAACACACCTCCAAACCAGGCAAAGAAAAACAAGCCCTCCTGATCTAGCACGAAGCCTGCAGGGTGATTGCATCCTCCCATCCCAACCACCTTGCAGTGGACAGCCTCAAGCAGTGCCTGCTGCATCTGCACATCCAGACATGGGGAGGAGGGATGCCACAGCAAACTATTTTTTTCCCCTGCCTGAGTTCAAAGATACATTTCAGCTGTCTACTTACTGCTCCAGTCAGGTGAAAGCTCCAAGTGTCTGAAGGGGCTTTCTTGCTTCTCTTGGCATTATGGCCAAAATATCATTAAGACTCCTGTAGCTGGAACTGAGCTGTCAGTAAGAGAGAGAACTTGACTGAAGGCATTTTTGCAACCAAGGGATTTTAATTTTTCCTCCTTCCACTGCCTTATCCAAGAGAAAGAAATATAACAAAAAAACAAGACAGGGATTTTTCAGCTCAATTTATTTATTCCAGCATTTGCTGCAATGGGGATGTGTTTGGGTTTGCTGCTGGCTTGCTTTTTGCAGGGTTTTTATGAGATATTCACATCAAATATTAAGAAAGGCAATAGGAAGTAGAAAACGCTGCAGAAGAGAGCTGGATGCTCTGGGATCTGAAACCTGGGGCTGAAACTCTGTGTCCTGTCATTCTGTTTGGGTAAAAAATAGAAGCTGTATCACAGTAGTGGTAATACAGCGAACCCTGTAGATTTCAGCTACATATATAGACAACAGAGGAGTGGAGCTTATAATCTCATGAAGCCTGGTTTTCAGGCTATTAAAATGCTGCGTAGGTCCCATCCTGAGGTTTGATTATGTGTAAAAAGGGAAAGTCTTGTACCATCACTAGGCTTCTAGACCTGGAGATCTGAGAGTGGAGGGCACGTGGGACTGCTGTCCGGGCTGTAGGCTTTGGCAACTTATATTTCAGAGAACAGAGCCAGCAAGGAGCTCACACTGTGTATTCCTGCATCCCACTGCTTCTCCCAAAATGGGGAAATAATGTAGGGTCGAATCTAAATTTAGGGAGAAATTCCCTTGCTCCCAGTCACTACCCTGCTTTTGAAAATGAACGAGATGCCCTCAGCCCTCCAGATGCCTTCTGGGATAAGCTTTACCCAAAGAAACATCCCCCTTTTTTTTTTTAGTACAGATCAAACCCATAAGACCAAGCCCCATTGCAAGCTCCCTGATGCTTGTTTGACTTCATTAGCACAAAAGCAAATGAAGGCGCTTTCCCTATTGTCCTGCTCCAGTGGAAGAGCACTGAAAAGGCAAAGCACCAGTGACCTGTGGAAACATTCCCAGGCTGCTCTGTTAGAGGGACAGAAAACATCCCATTACCTCCACAGCTCTGAGCTGAGCTCTCCTGAACTCCTTGTGACCACTGACTTCCTACAGTCATTTTGGAAAAGGCAGAGCCCACAGCCATACGACAAATATTTTGCAAAAACAATCCAATTATTGCATTCCATAAGCTTAATTCCAACTGACTCTGTCTTCTGGAAATGGCTGTTGGCTGTTAGCTGAGACCTAGGGACTCATCCCTGCCCTGCACATGGGCAACAGGATGCAATGAGATGCAATGAGATGCAATGGGATGGGATACAATGGAGTGTGATGGGATGCAATGGGATGCAACGGGGTGCAATGGGACGCACTGTATATGTATGTTTGCTCCAAGGGAGATAATCTGACGTTGGAAGTGTTCAACAGAGCATCCTTCTCCTCCACTGGAGTTACTCTATTCCAAATTATCAGCAGGTGATGCTGCAAAATCGGTCCATCACTGGATGTTCACCCTCTGTGTCATCCAAACCAAAGTCTGCTTCCAAAAAACTCAACCCTGCACCATGACACATGGTTGGCACTGGAAAATTATTGCTGTCCAGCTCTGCATAGGGAAAAAGTAAGGCAGTCAAAGCCAGGTTGGGGGCATCCACCATGGGCCATCTCCATCACTTTCCCTTCCCCTCCACAGCAGCACGGCTGCTCTGAAGATCATGATGAAAAGATACCACCTCTCTTTGGGTGGAAGAAAAGAAAACAGCTTAGCCGCAGAGGGAAAGACAGCTACTATTTACTATTCAAATCAGGAGTCATTTCTGGGCACAGGTCAATGAGAAAGGGAAACTTTCAGGCTGAAAGGATATGAACTTTGGAGATTTTCGTTGAGAAATGATGTTTACCAGTTCCATTCGCCATCGGCGCGCAAACACACCCCGCCACGCCGGGCAGACATCAAAAGGACCCTTTCTGTGCGGCTCAGCAGAGAAAAGCTGGTTGTCCTGGGGGAGCTTAGCAAAGATTATACACGTCTCTTTGGTCAAGGACAAAGCTCCTACGCTCAGGCACTTTGGGTTCTTGCTCCTCCTTGCAGCTATGCAGCGGGTCAGGGGCATCTGATGGGCACCAACATGGCACCATGTAGCAGGTAGAGCAGCTTGGAGGTCGTCAGCTGGTTTGCTCAAAGGTGATGGTGACCCTGGGAGCTGGGTCCGTGGGGATGCTCTGGGAGCATGAAGGAATGATCATTCCCCATCTGACAGTGATCAGCCAACACGTGGTGAGAACATGTTGTGCTCAACAACCTTTCAGAACAGGAAAATATCCAAAGAATCTGCACAGATTTTCTCAGGGTGCTGGGCATCAAAAGTGACACATTTCAGCAAGTTGCCACGTGAGGGGGAGTTCCCTTGCTTTATTTAATTTCTGCTTTTATGTTAAGTCAACACATTCCCACAGCCACAGTTCTATCCCATACCCTGTTCATGCCATATGCATTATTTACTCACGTCCTTTGACGTCACAACACCAAAATTATTGTGGATAATTCTGACTTCCCAGCAAGACTTTCACCAAACCACATTGCAAAGCAGTGGAATTCCCATGGGGGCACGAATATATTTTTGTGCCTGAGGGAGGGGTCTGTGATCAGAAAAGGTCCCATTGGTGCTCTGAGGTGGAGCCAGAGCACGGAGCAGGTGGGTGAACACCCGCACATCCTTCCCTACCGGCCAAGGTATGCAGAAGGGCAAAGCCATGGCAATGTCTCCTTTCTTCTGACATCAGCAAGGTGTTCAGGCTGTACTGGACACAATGAAAAACTGGGTGTAATTTGACCTGCTCCTATGGATTAAAGCAGGTGTAAAGACAAAACGATGATACTGCAACACCCCTAGTGTTCCTAGGGGTGTTCCTTCCTCTTCTTCCTGATTGCTGAGCGCCAGACCAGACACTGAAGGAAACCCAGAAACCCCTAACCTGAGAATTATAGAGACATAAACCAGAGGGAGAAATCAATGGGTTTAACTGTCTTCCCGCAGCATCCTCGCGGCTGTTCCCTGTTGCTCCCTGAGCCCAGCATTTTCCCACGTACGAAACCAAGCAGTTCTAAGCCACATGCAGACCCCAAAACCCCAAGCCAAGTTTTAACTCTTTTCCTATCATCTCCTGCAGGAGGAAAAAAGAAAGTAGAAAAAAGTCAAGATCGGCTTCAGCTTTGGAGTCAAAGCTTGGTCTGACTGCTTAAGAGCTCAGTTACTGCTAGCTACTACATTACTCACACACACCCTTAAATTAATAAGGAACTATCTTTATTGCAGTCAAAGGGGCTCCAGATGTGAGCCACTTCCACAGCCTATTATCAGCATCGTGTTTGTTTTTCGATATTGACTATGTGTGTAATATAATCCTTGTTTATGATAATTGATTTTCCTTGGGCTGCCTTCCTGGGAATAATATGCACACTTTTTAACTCTCTTTTTAAAGATCAAATGGCATTTAGGCCCGGTGATTTGAATCTGAGTTGGTCAGAGCATTTAATACAATAAGAGTGAGCTTAAAGGAAAGCAGTTAAACCCTGGATATTTTTCGTATTGCATAGCCCTGAAAACCCTTGAATTGAGAGGGAAGTTTGCATCTATTTTCTTGTCGTCTATTTTAAAAGCTGTCAGAGTTGGTTAGTCTCTCTTAAAATTAGTCCTTTGGATCATCTTCTTACTAAAAACAAAATCTGAGCTTTTTTTTTTTTTTAAAGCGATAGCGGATTAGGGCAAGAAGCTTTGTTTAGCTAAAGCGAGGGATTAGAGGAGATTTGCCCCCATAAAGTTGTGGTTTGATGGTGCTTTTATCCCTGGATGTTGCTAAAGCTGTGTTGCTTCAGGATTAGGAGCATACAAAGAGTCTCCTTGTGCTGTTTCACAGCCAAGAGAAAGACGGGGGGGAGCGGGAGAGACAGGGGAACACATGCAGCAGAATTGGGAATTCCTTGGTCACACAGATCTAAAGTTTAAACCCCCTGACACAAACGTTGCTGGACATGTCGTGCATGCAAGATGGCCAGACCTGGTGGGAACAGTGAACTGTGGAGTGCGTGCTGTGAGACAGCCTGAATGCCACCTCCCAGCCTCCCGGCGAGCTTTCCTCCCAGAACGAGGAGAATTCAGCACCGGTTGACAAGAGAATCATAGGATGGCTTAGGTTGGAAGGGATCTTACGTCTAGAAGAGTGGGGGAAAGGTGAGGCTTGGGCAACAAGGAGGAAATTGGACTTGGGGCACCAGGCGTGCTGATTGGCGACCTTCAGCCTTCCCACCTCTGGGAGATGCTTCCACCTGGGCCCATACGATGTCTCCACTGCACCATCCAGCACCAGGTCCTGGGTCAGCTCTGCCATTGGTCTTAAGTGATAGAGAAGGAGCGGAAAAACCCCTTGTAACAACATCCTTCCATGTCCACACCAAGCTCTGTGCTTTGCCTACCAGCACCTTCAGTGCTTTTGAGTTGGGCTACCCAAGCAAAGGCACATTTTCAGACAGCCCTCCAAAAACCTGAGGTTTTATACCCATTCACAATGCTTTAATCTGCCTCACTGTTCGGATGGTTGCCTTGCAATCTTATCTCTCAAGATGATCTAGTGCAATTTTATTTTTCTTGACTTGTGAATATAGATTTTGCAGCACTTAAAAAAAAAGTTGCCAGTAATCAAATTCAGAGAAAACCCCCAAAGGAGACCCACCTCTGCAGTTCTTTTTAGGGGAAATGGTCTGCATTTCCCCCTGTGACAGCGACTCATGAACTGGGAAGCACAGATCACTGTAGACATAGGAAGCTCCGTAAAGCTGGCATCTCATTCCCACTGCTGGAGCACGGGATGAGGACAGGACCCTACTGAGCTGGCTGACCCCACAGTGACCACACAGATATTCCATCTCCCTGAGATTAATTCAGCGGTTGAGCCCTATGGGCTGCAGCCACCGTGCTCAGCAGGCAGCGGGGCAGTGTGACTTCGGGGCAAACCTCCTTAAAAAACAAGCATTTCTTCACAAACCTCTTTGCATCAGATGACCTTCAAAACAAATCAGAAGGTAAAATAAACGCATAAAACCAGGCAGGGTATTTGGCCTGACTGAACTCCATCAGGGCTGCGTCGCTGTAGGAATGCATTATCAGTTCCCAGCAATTTTTGATTTTTCCCCAGTGTGGGACTGCAGAAGTGGCCTTATTGCAAGGCCAGAATCTGCTTCCATTTCAACCAGTGACAGGTACATTTATATTAAGTTGATTCCCCCTTGAAATTACCCAAGTTTAAAGAATTATCTGTCTGCAAGGGAAAAAATAAGAATTATTTTTAAAGAAAGAGAAAGAGAACCATACTCCAGCAATGGCTATTTGGGATGTTGTTCTGGGTTTGGAAATTACCTATTTAAGTCAATAAATGGGTTAGGAGGGAGAGAAGGGAAGGAAGGTAGAGTTTGCGGTTCTTAATCATAGCTTCGCAGGGTTTAGCTGCTCTCCCACTGTTGAAAAATGTTTCAAAAAGCAAAATAAATTATCTCCTGGTTACTAAAGTATTGATTTTGCCTACATCCAATAATAAAGAGCAAGTCACCTGTAGGTAAAACTTTTGTAAAATATATTTGATACTATAATAGTCTGGAGATAGAGTTATATGCAGCTGAGAGAGGCAGAGGGATGGCAAATCATTTCTAATAAGGTGTTTACCTAACATATTTCATGTCAGATGCCTCCCAGACATGCATTGGGCTCATTTTCCTTTCCCCTCTTCTTTCCTCCATTGGGGAAATGGGGTGGCATTGGGGTTAGCATCACGGCCAGCACTCGTGGTGGCGTCCCCACGATGGGGACCAGGCTACAGTGTTCTCTGATAGAGGACACTGGATAGGAATGCTTCTTCTAGATGCTCAAAATGCAACACGCAGTTTAGAACCACAGTCCCAGCAGCGCGAGTGGAGGCAGCCACGGGGATGAGGGCTGCGCTCCTGCCCTAGGAGGGAGAGATCACTTTCCCCAGCTCTCTCATGTCCTTGAAATTTCTCCTGTGGAAAACGTGGCCAGCCCGGCTTTGTGCCTGGGAGATGGATTTTATCCCCCAGGAAACATATCTATCATTTTGCTCAGAGGTAGGTAGGAAATAAATGCAGTCATGCATTTGAGCATCCGTTACCGAAGGACCGAACTTAGTGCTAAATGATGTAAATCCAGATAAATACCATCGCTTTTGAATAAATTACTTTGGATGCACACCAAGGAAACTGCATCCGGCTGTGCTGCCAGAATAGGCAGACATCTCATTGATGGCCAAGGGACCAAGAGGTGGACTTTTTCCTGATAAGATGGGTGGGGAGATCCAGTTGTGTGATGTGCTAGTTAAGGGATGGATCTGTAGTGACAATGGCAAAGCCCTCCTTTGGCTTCAGAGATGTGAGGTTGGGTCAGAAACTCCTTTGCTTGCATTACTGACAGCCATACAGGTGGGGGCATAGCATAATTTCCTGATAACAAATGGCAATTGCCTACGTGGCTGGGTATTGCAGAGGAGAACTTGGGCTTTCTCTGTTGGGATCAAGCTAAGACAGCAAAAGCTGACACTGTACACACTGGACACACAGTGTGATGCTTGTAAAGCCCTAGGAGATGTTTTGCCCCTAAGTTAATCAATGGGAGAGAGGCCCATCAGAGAAGACCATCCCACTGCCCACCCCTGGAGTAGGGACAGAGCAGATTCCCTGGTTCTTCCTCCAGCAGCAGAGGATGGGTTGACCCTTCAGCCTCTGCTCAAGCTCCTCAACTGTGGCTGAACAGTGGGGCATTTTTAGCTTCTCAGCAGCACACAGAGGTGAAGGCTCTGGGATGGTATTGCTTGAGTGTTACTCAAGTCCAATACGTGAAGAACACCTTCCCCAGAAGATCTCAAAATCAAGCAGCTAGAAGAGGTCTTTTTGGCAACGTGGTGGTTGAAGGTTCCAATCTCCCATTTTCACATCTTCCCCCATACCACCTGCGAGAGGTCCGCTGTCCACAGTGCCCCACCATCAGAGGAGAAGGGAGGTGTTTCATACCCAACAACACCGTGGCAGTGGAAACAAATCAGAACTGCCTACGCTTCTTCTCTTCAAGGCTTTATAAATATCATTTTAAATCAAAGAGCAGCCTGGGTGTGAGGTGGCCCCATGGGAAGGACAACCCCAGCACCAAGGTGCACCTAAGCATCACCTCCATGCCAGTGCTGCCACCAGGCCTGGTCCAATTCCTTGCCTTTCCCATCACCTCTCTGCTCACACCCTCTGCCCTGGGATCTCTCCATCATGCTTCATTCCCAGGCTCGAGCAGAGCCCGGTCCGGCAGCAACCTCTGAGCACAGCCAGGATTCACAGAAGAAATAAGTAAGCAGATCTGCCCATCACAAACTATACTTTACATTCCCTGCACGGGAGAGACTTCCCCTTTACATTCTCCCAGCTAACGCTTTTACCGGGAACCAGAGGCTGAAAAAATTGATCTCTTTGGTTGTTTTCACCTAATACTCTTGGTAAATTTGATTCCTTACAGGTATTTTTTTTTTAAATAGGCTAAACTAAGAAATGGTTTATGGAGGTTACAAACTGCAGTTAACAGCAAAAAGAAATTCCCTTGGATGAAGCCAACGAGGGAAAACAAAGCATCCATACTCAAACCTATAGAGCCGTAGGGCTGAATGGGGATAGCTGCTATCACAATTAAGGAAGAGCAGAAGAGAGAGAAGGATTCCCCATGTCTGTGATATGCAGCTCGCCATCTCAAAATTGTAAGATATTATAAAATCACATTCTTCTGCCATCCAGATACAAACATCCCACAGCAGGTCTAAGAGGGAAGAGATCTCCATCTCTCCTCGGGGAGATGAAAGGGCAGATGGAGCAGTGGAGGAGGTGGGAGAAGGGAAGCGGGTGAGGAGGTGTTAGGTTCCCTTTAAAGCAGGTACCTAAATCTAAGGATTTTTTTTTAAACCCTCTTTAAGATGAAGGCTCTGCTAATAACATGTCCAGAAGATGGCTCCTGGCAAATTGCTTTGTTATTCTTGTCAAAAAAAAAAAAAAAAGAAAGAAAGAAAAGAAAAAAGAAAAAAAAAGAAAAAAAAAAGTCCCTTGGAAGCAGTCAATTTTAAACCATATATCAAAATGATTAATTGCCCTTAAATGAGCAGATGTTGGAGTACCCTTGAATGGGGCTAACGCCTTTTTGGATTGCGAACATAATGTATTCATGGACTTGGAAAAATATCATTAGGGCTATTAATTAGCTATAAGCACCAAAAGCTTTGGTGACTCCAAGGTGTTCAATTGTTTTTGGTTTTGTTTTGTTGTTGTTTTGTTGTTGTTGTTTTTTTCCCCTTCTTTTTCTTCTTTTAAAGACTTAAGGGGGAACAACTGGTTTTGTTAGATAGGGTGAGCAGTGTTTCCTAACGCTGTGCATTGAGTGCTGAAATGTGGGGAGACTGTATGAGATTCTGACCTTTATATATGGGTAGGGACAGCCTCAGTGTGTGCTGAGGCAGAAGGACTCGTGAAGGAGAGAGCACACATGGAGTGGGACAAGGGGAGAGAAGGGAGGGGGTACAAGAAATGGCATTGCAGGAGGTCTGGGGGAATACAGTTCTGCTCTCAACCCACAGAAGATGCGTAAACAGCAAAGGTTGGAGTCGGTCTGGGGGAAAAGGTGCTCCACGTCCTCCTCATTTTGGGGGAAAGGGAACTTTTAGTGCATAGCTGACCCTGGAGGAAAAAAAAATAATATGAATTCCTCTTCCTCCTAATCTTGCTTTCCTCCAAACCTCTGAGAGCAAAGGGAGAACTGTCGCAAGCTGTGGCTCGAGACTTTTTAGTAACAGAAAATCCTTAAATGTGAGCCTGTTTTGGTCTCTTTTCAAATGCTGCATCAAATATGTTTTCAATGAATTCACGGGGAAGAAGGAAAAAAAAAAAAAAAAAGAAAGAGGAGGCAGGGGAGAGAAAAAAAAAACTTTTTAAATCTGTTTAAGTTTATAAACAAGATTAAAGAAACAATGTCAAGGGTCTTATGGAAATGGTGATAGTGCCCCTTTAAATAAAAGCAAGTGGAGATTTTCTATATCACTGTGCAGTTTAAATCTTTCTTGATGGACCGGACACTAGTCCTCCTTAAATCCTTCAGAAAGCTGCTTTAAGGAAAAAGGCTGCGAGGAATTTCTTCTCGCTTTAATTGCTTAAGAAACGGTTCCCACAATGAGCTGTGGCCTAGATTTGCCTCTCATTTAAGTTCTGATTTTTAAAAGTTCACAAGTTAATCCCCTTTCGGTCTCACACGAATGCGGTTGGCGTCGGGGACAAAGTCCTGCACAATGTCTGGGACATTTCAAACCTCCCCAAAGATGCCCCATACCTAAAAAATAAAACAAAACAACAGAAAACCCGGTGAAGTGGGCTCGATTTAGTTAAGTAACTATCTTAAGACCTCGTTGCCGCTATCATTCGAGGCGAGCGTAAATCATCCTGCGCTGTATTGCCGTGAATACACTTTTCTCCCTTGTCCATCCTCGGGGTACCGAGTTTTATTTCTCTTCATTCGATCTGAAATTAAACATCCCATCCCCAGCACGCTTCGTCCCCGACACCCTTCAGCCCCGACACCCTTCATCCCCAACACCCTTCAGCCCCGACACCCTTCATCCCTGACACCCTTCATCCCCGCGCACTTCGCTGTCCGAATAGGTGGGAGACAGCTCTCAAAAACAAAGAGGGAGAGGAGGAGGGAGTTAATGCATTGGCTGTTTAAAACATAACCAGCTGGGCTGTGATTTTAGTTGTTCTGAAGCAAACAGCCGCGATTTGGGGGCAGACGCTCGGTGATATTCTTTAATTGCACATCCCTGCGTATTTAGGGGGACATCCCCGCATATTTAGGGGGTGCGAGGAGAGGGGGGGGAAATACCCAACATAGGGAAATTTCACATCTTCCTCAATAGTATGAGGAAAACACGGTTTTCTTCCACAATTGCGCTCTGATCGTTCCATGGGTTTTAGGTGTGGTTTTTTTTGCCCCTAAAAAGCAGTTTTCCGCTGTCGGTCCTGCGACGCGGGTGAGGGTGCTCAGTGCCTATACCCAAACCTGAAGTTCGCCGCTCATTTCGGGGTGACACAAAAAACGGCATTTCGGGGGGACATGGGGGGACGTGTCCGGATCTCCACCGCCGGCCAGAATCATATCGTTGATGTCACGGCAATAGAAAACGTCCTTTCTGCTGCCGAGCAAACAGCCCCTCCACCCCCACCCACCGAGTCGGGGTGGCAGATGTGTGCGTTTCCACGTTGCCCCTTCTTTCACCGAGCAAAACTTCGGCGGAATAAAAAAACCACCCGATTTTTTTTTTTTTGCCCCCTTCCTCCCCTCGCTTTTTTTTTTTTTTTTAAATTAATTATTTTTAATGATGATGATTTCACCGGCGGGGTTGGGAACAGCCCTTTCTCGCCCCGAGAAGCCGAGCTTTGCCGTCGGACCGCTGCCGGCCGCGAGTCCTCGGAGCCCCGGGAGGAGCCCGGTTTGGTGGGGGACGAAGGGGGGTTCGAGGCTGCAATCCCCCCCCCTGTGCGGGGCTGCGCTTCCCGCATCTCTCCCCGCCTTCGGAGAATAAAGTCCTCTCCTTTGCACACAACCGTGCCGATTTCCCGATGTTTGGCTCGTATCGATACATTGGGGCTGGGGGGGGGGGGGGGGGGGGGGCCGGAGGGGAGGGAGGTGGAATTTATTCAGTCGGTTGTGCGGACAAACTGAGGACACGTTGGCGAGCTGCGCGGAGCGCACCGCTTCCTCTTTTCCGCGAAGATGCGCTGAATTAAATGCGGTTATTCCTTTCTAGGGTCTGTTTAAAGCCCGACGGTAGAGAGCTCAGAAAGATTTTGTGAAAACAGAGAGGAACTCTTATTAATTCTTAGCGAGAGGGGGGAAGGGGGAGAATTAACACTAAGGAGTTTTCATCGAAGCAATCCCAAAATCTCCCGTGTTTAAGGCGAGACAAGGGTGACATCGCGGTCGAAGGGGTCGGGGTTTGTCGTGCCAGGGCTGCCAGCAGCAATTCGGGAACGGCCAAGGAGACCTCGATCCCCTTCAACCCCCTTCCGGCACACGGGGGGACCCTTCCCCATTAAATTCAACGAAGGATACTGCAAAGTTTGGCGGCCGCTCGTGCGGGTTTTTGCACCCAGGGGCCGCGGCTCGTGCGAGCCACAGGTCGGGGGGATGGAGGGGATCTGCTGCCGGCCGGGCTTTTGGGAGCCGGGGGGATCTTCCAGGCAAACGGCCGAATTTGAGGCAGCATCGCCCGCCCGCCCCTCGCTCACCCCCGCCTCAACTCGTTGTGGTTTGCGGGGTAACGATGGTGCTGCTTGAAATTCGGTATATGGGCGGGGGGGGGGGATCCCTGCGTAGAGTCACCCCAAAATAGGTACCCCGTGAGCTTTGCGGGGTGATGCCCACGCAACACCAGCGACGGAGGCCCCCGAAAATAAACGCCCTCGAAAAGAGATGACCCGCAAGAAAAGAGCCGAGTTTCTCCCGATCGGTTTGTAGGACAAAAGCGGGTGGTTATCAATTATCGGGGTTGGGGGAAAGGCAGCGCGAGGGCTGCCCTCCTTCGTGGGGAGAGAGGGCTGGGAGAGCTGGAAGAGATTTAAATAGATTTTCCCCACGCAAACCCCTCACCCCTCTCTTTGCCGGGACAATCGCTCGGTTCCGCATAACGCCTGCAAAAAAGTATATGTACGATAAAAATAAATACAAGAAAGTGGCACTCGGAGCCTCGGGTGCCTCGAGACGGACCGATTCCTTCTGTTTTTTCTTCTTTTTTTTTTCTTTTTCTTTTTATGGTCAGAATTTGTACAAAATATCAAGCTCAAATTAAAAGGTCCTCTCCCCCCCTCTTATTCTTTCTTGTTCCCTTAATTCCTGTCTAAACGGTTTTGCTCTGGGAGAAGAAATCTTTTCTATAGGAGGGAGAGAGGAAAAAAAAACCTTCAAGAAGAGAAGGGTATTATTGTTTTAATCCTCTTACCCGCAGTCATTTTAAAACAGGGTGTTTTGGAGCCTGAAATGGCGTCTTGTCTCCCAATCCCATCCTAAATCCTTCTGGGCTGGGAGAGAATCTAAAGGCAAGGAGCTGGCATCTATTAGCAATCTCTCTAAAGGCTTTAAACTGCTCTTTCTGCTGCGAAGGCATGGCAAAGCTGAAAAGCAAATAGAGCCACGGCTGCAGTTAGTGGGCTCTGCCAGATCCCAGCCCGGCCGCTTGGACGGGGGTACCTGCGGAGATCCCGCAGAGAGGGAAAGAAAAGGGGAAGAAAAAAAGGGAAGGAAAGGAAAAGGGAAAGGAGGGGGGGGGGGGGGGGGGGGGGAAGAAATAAAAAAATAAAAAAAAAATAAAAAAAAAGAAAGAAAGAAAGAAAAGGAAAAAAAGAAAAAAAGAAAAAAAAGAAGCAAGGAAAGAAAAAGAGGGGTTTCCTATTTTTATGTCCCGAAAAAACATATTTAGGGTGTCCGTATAGGCATATCTATAAAATGAAATAAATCAGGGTGGTTTAGTGGTTGTCTCTTCCCTGTTAAAGTGCCCCCCTCTCGCATCCTCTTTCTTCGCTTTCCCTCTCCTCTCCCTCACAGAGCCGCCCGCAGCCCTACGGCTCCTCGCATTGTCCCCAATTTCACCCGTCCCGTCTCAAAAGAGGGGTGCAGGAGGGGGCCGGGAGCAGCTCGGTGATTAACGCCGGGAGATTATCGGGGAGAGAAAAACTTCAGGGCGTGCTGTTAAGCAGGGAGCGGGGAGGGGGGCGCAGGTTCCCTCCCCTATGCCTTACGGACCCCATCAGCCCCCCACCCCCGGGTTCAGCCCTCCTCCCTCCAGCAGCATCCCGGCCGCTCCCAGAGATTTAATTAGGCGTTTACACCTCGGCTTGGAGTAAATGACTGGTAAGAAGTGTTGGGGAGAGGTGAGGGGGGGGGGGGGGGTTAGAGGGGGAAAGGCAAGGGTGGGTAGGGGGGGATCTATCAGCAGCCCCGTTTTGATTGACAGGGTGGAGGACCATTGAAAATCCTGCTGGGTAGCTCCCGGGTCGTTCTGAAGCTCCTTTTAAAAATCCTTCTTCAATGCTGCCTCCCGGTAGATGGCAGCTCCGCCGGGCGCGGAGGCAGCGCGGAGGCAACGCGGACGGATGGAGTAGGGCGGGCCGGGGCGCCGCGCCGCGCCCGTTCCCCACGCGTGTCCCCGCTCCCACCGCGGGCGGAGAGGCTTCGCCGCCGCCCCAGGTAAGATCCCAACAGCCACCCGAATGGGTTCCGTGGGGGAAGTAAGGAGGGTTTGGGGGTGGCTGCGTGGGATGGAGGGGAGTTCCTCCGTGGGAGAGTTCGCGGGGACGCGCGCACCGCGAGAAGGGGAAGCGCAGCACAAGTCCCATTCCCCGCGGTGCGCGTTTTCTTTCTCTTTTTGTTTTCTTCTCTTTGGAGCATAATCGTGCTTTCTTAAAAAAGAAAGAGGTGAAAAACCCAACTCTGGGCGCAGGGCCGCGCTGCGGTCGGGGACGGCGGCGGTGCGCGTTTTGGCAGCCGGGGAGGAACGGGTGGGGGCTGCGCATCTTTCGTTCGCCACGATCCGGGGAGAGCAACTTTCTCCCATTTACATAACGATGTTTTAATAAACGGCGCAGCCGCCGGGCAGGGAAAGGAAAGCATCGGTGAGTGAGAGCGGGCCGGGACAGAGCGGTGCGTCCCGGCGTGGGGTGGGGGGGCCGCGGGGTTTCTTCCCGGTGCCGCTCAAGTTAAGCAAAGAAGGGGCAGAGTCGAAACTCCGCAGCGCTACGATATACTTCTATGGGAAATCACCCCCCCCCCCCCCCAAAACCCTGCAAGGTCGCGCAAAAGGTTGGGCACTGACCCCCAAAGATTTGGGGGGGGGGATGCTTTCCCCACTCTCACTCTTAGAGGTACATAAATCCCGGCCCCGCGCTGTCAGGCTGGGTTGATGAATGAAGGGCTCCGCAGTCGAAACCTATTTACACCTCCATTACGGGGCTGACCAAACGGGGAGCAGCATGCATATTTTTACCGCCTGAGATCTCATACATCTTCTCCAGAGCCGCCCCTCGGGCCACGGGATAACGGCTCGGTTGGGGGGGTGGGGGGGGGGGGAGAGGAAGGGGGGGGGGCGGGAGAAGGGGGAGAAGTCTTCGTTCGGAGAGGCTGCGGGGACACCGGGAGCGCGGCCACCGTGACAGGGACACGTAGAGGGCGAGGGGACCTCACCGGGGTGGGGGTCCCGCCCGGGGATGGGGCGACAACGGGCTCCTTCCTGCAGGCAAAACGAAGCGCTCCAGGAAAAGCGCTCTGAGAAGTCCGTTTTCCGAGGGAGATGCGCTTTAACCCCGAGGTTTGCCGCGACGGTCCTTTCTATTATTACTATTATTTGCATTTTCCTTTTTTTTTTTCTCCTTTCCATGGAAGCGCCCCGCCCGGAGCTCTGTGCCCCCCACCCCCTGAGCGCTCCTCCGCTGCCGTTCCCGTTGATTTCCATGCAGACGCGCAGTTCGGAGGCATCCCTTCCAGCTTTAGCGCGACCCAGCTCAGCGCATCCCGGCCCAAATCCCCGTTATCCTCCGGGATCGTCTCGGTCTCAACCCGCCCGACAGCCCAAAGGGGGGGAAAATCCGTTTTATTATCCCGATGGGATGCGGGCGCTGCTCGGTCCCCTTCCGAAACGAAAAGCTCAGCCGAAGCGTGGGAGCGCGGAGGGCTCAGCCCCGCAGCTCTCATCCCGCTGTGGGGGGGCTCCGGCAGGTCGGGCTCCGGCTGCGTTCAGTGCCGGGGGGAGGGAAAAAAAAAAATTAAGGAAAAAAAAAAAAAAGAACTCTTCCCCTCTCGGCCCCATCCCGTCCCCTCCGGCGGCCCCCTCCAGTTCCACTTGGTTAGCTCAAGTTTTCCATGTAAATGACAGTAATAAATATCTAATCATGTCCCGCAGCCATCGGCGGCTCGCCGAGCAGCCGGCATTAATGAGACATCCCGGGGACGTGGGGGTGGGGGAAGGAGAAAGAGAAGAAAATTAGCGAGGAGCAAAGTTTTCTCCGCTCTCGTTTAACCGGGTGTCAAACGTGGAGCTGCTCCGTGGGAGGGGGGGGGGTGGGGGGTACGGTGCTCCCCTCTTCCAACGGAGCCATCGCACCTGTGGGTCCCACCGGGACTCAACCCCGTCCCCTCCAATTAACTCTTTGCAATTAACCCACCCAGCCCGGCCCCAACCCCTCGAGGCTGTGTGCACCCCTCCCAGCGACCCCCGGACAATGAATGGGGCTGCGGTGAGCGCTTCGTGTTGCTGGGAGGGGGGGGGACGTGGGGGGGGGGGAGGGTTTAAGGATGAAATTAAACCGTGAGAGTTGGATTTGTTCTCCTGACGCTAAACAAATGGAGTGATTACCTTCTTTCCAAACGCATCAGTCATACTACATTAAGTAGCAGAGAGCTAATTATCCCAATTAGGAGGCTGATTTATAATTAATGGCTTGGACCAAGTGATAATTGGATGTTAATGGATAACAGTTTTGTCTGCAGTCGCCTCCCGCTTCCCCAAAGGCAGAGCTGGAGGGGTTTTTCTCTCCTCACACCTCTGCCCGGCAGCACAAAGCAAATGAGGGGGGAAATCTGCTCCCGGCAGAGGCCATCCTCCGGCTCTCGGTGAGCTGTGTCCGTAGGATGACCGCTAGCATCCCTTTCCCCACCTTTTCGAGCCATTGCTGCCTCTTTTCATCCCCTTTCTGAGCCCTGGGCAACTCACTCAGATTGGGTTGTCCCATGTCCCGGTGTGGGACAGCCCTTTGGCTTTTGGATGGTGTTTCTAAGCTCAGTTTATCCATTTGGGTACTTAACGGAGGGCAGAAAATTCCTGAAAGACAGCGTGCAGCTTCAACTCTGCTACCCCACAACTCATGAGAGGTTGTGTTAAATTTCACCAATGTGTTCGATGCAAGCATGTATCCAAAGCTGTTGAATGGAAGCAGGTAGAGCGGCTTCCCATATTTTCTTGATAATTTAAAGATCACTCAATAGGCAAGTGGGATGTTCTCTGTGTTGCTGCTGCTTCTACCTGCACCAAAGGAGCAGAGCAGCTCCTGCAATGTAGTCATGGGGTGAGTGAATACAGAGGGTTTTGGTCCTTGTGCCGTGAGTTTCTCCTTTAAAAGAAGGAGTCCTGCTGAGAAAGAGGTATCCTAAAGAAAGGAAGTGAGAAGGAGCAGGGCATCTCTCCTCTGTGTCATCCCCATTGCTAGCTCTGCCAAAGCAGAGATGCTGCAGGAAGGGTTTGGGACACAACTCTCCGTGCTGTGGTTATTGCTGTGATGGGGCAATGCTTCAGCTTGAAGCAGTGTGTTCTCAGGCTGCAGGTACACTCGGTCAGAGAATTCTCAGGGGCATCCCAAACCCAGCTCGTTGATGGATGTCAAGCGGAGGTCCAGCGCTGAGTTCCAGTGCCCACATCAGAACAGAAACACTTACAGCTTCATTCGGCAAAAGCATTAAATGAAAAGCATTAAGAACACGGAAAGCCTGAATTTTCTAATTCTCCAAAGCTACTGATAATTACTTTACTTTGGGGTAACACATTGAAACACACTTGTTGCAACACGTGGAAGATTCTGAAATGCAGCGATATGGCTATTGGTATTAATTCACAGTGCAAAGAATTGCTCAGAATCCTTAGCCTTTTGCCTCCAGCCTGCGCCAGCCCCAAAAGCTGCTGGGATTGATTATTTCTTATTTCTGTTGACTCCACTGGGTTTGGGATCGGGCCCTTCGTTTATGGGTTCCAAAGCGCAGCCATGGCCCGTGGGAAGGGGAAGGTCCCCAAAGGAGGGAGGGAGTGGGAATGGGGCTGAGCAGTGCTTGCAGCCAGGTCTGTGGGTGGGCCACGGCACAGACGTGGTTTTCCTCCTGGTAGCTGCTGCACAGCTCCTTAGGGAGAGATTGCAGCCAGAGCAAACACTGCTTGGGGGAACGCTGCTTTAATCCGTCCCGATGACAACTTGCAAAGTGTTCTATGGGGAGAGGGTGCTTGGGCATTCAGCTGCTCCGCCTGTCCTATGGGCTCAGATCACCTGCTGGTGGCCAAAGCGCATCGCTTACCTTGGCAGCTGCACTCAGCTCGATGCGTGCAGCCAAGAGCTTACGGGAAGGGATGAGTCGCGGTGCCCGCGGTTCTCCCCGGCTCCCATCGGTGCTTTTAGGGAGACACATCTCCCTCCAGCCCATGCGAAGTCCTGGTGTAGAATAAGAGGTTTTCTCAGTGGCAGGAGGAATATTGGTGTTGTTATCCTTGTAAAGCCTTATTCTTTTAAGGTATTAAAATGCCCTGGAACTGTGTGACTTGCTGGAGCTGCCTTTCAGGGTTATTATTATCACAGAACCATTTGAGGTTGGAAAAGACCACTAAGATCATCTAGTCCAACCGCCAAACCATCACCACCACTAGCTCCTAACCACATCCCTCACCATTTGACATGTCTGTCATTTTGCCTTATAGTTAACCTTGCAGTTGGAAAAGCATCTAGAAAAGTCATTTTTGTGCCAAACGGGGCAAACTCTTACGATGAAGCACGAACATGCTGCATGTCACAAAGGTGCAGTGCCCATCTGCTCTCAGTTTAACACCCAGAACCTGGGGCTCAGTGGATGAGCAGCGATGGGAGGTGCTTGTCCCTGTCCTCTGCCTGGAGGGAGAGCAGAGGGGACACAATGTGTGTCTCACCCCATGATGGGTAGGAACCTACAGGACATCGCTCCAGGAGCTGCCCCTGGTGCTGCCAGAAGTCCTGAAGGCACTTTGAGATCTCTGGGTCAGGTTTGGAAAATCAACTTTGCCAACTTCAAGGCAAACAAAATGGTGCTTCTTGTACAAAACCATTTTCATGACAGCGAGAGGAAGAGCTGAGCCAGAGAACCCACATACAAATACAACTGAGCCAGAAACATGCTTGTTTTGGAAGGGGCAAGGGGGGAAAGGACTTCTTTTTTTCCCTCATACAAACAGCCAAGTCAAACACTTCAAGCTGTTGGTGAATTCAGCATCCTCAGGGTTACCCCACAGCCGGGCTCAGGGCAGGTTGGAGGCAGGGATGGGCTGAGAGGTGAGAGTGGTGCAGTCCATCGGCGTGATGCTGACATCCACAGGCACAGCACAGGGCTGTGTGTGCTCCCATCCTCGGCGTCGGGTGGGCTGCAGAGTTCATTTCTCACTGCAGCGCTCATCAGAGGGAATCTGCCTAAAAATGTGATTTTAAGTTTTTTGGGTGTTTTTTTTTTTTTTTTTTTTTTTTTTTCTCTCGCTGTTGACTGAGCTGGAAGCAGAATGAAATCCTGAAAGTAGAGATGTTTGCATTGTGAGCTTATTTACCCAGGAAAATGTTTTTCTTCAACACGAATTACAGGATCTGTTAGTGAGGGCTGAATCCCTCCAAGGGAACCAATCTGCAAGCACTGATTTTCACCTGTAAATCACTGTGAGCACCACAGTGATGCTCAGCAATCCCAGTCTTCTCTCTGCTCTGCACATCATTGGGGTCCAAGCCTTAAAAGCCATGCCTGACTCAAAAACTGGGGGGAGTGAGGGTGTTTCTTTTTGATTTTATTTCGTTATATTTTATTTTTGACCGGGAGAGGCTGCCCTTCAAAGCACGCCTCCACAAGCACAGACCCTTGGAAATTCCTTAGCCAGGATCTGCCTAATCAATCACCTGGTGCTGATATCTGGGGAGGGGGGAAGGCGATTTCCCAAAAGCCTTAAATAAAAATCACAGCGACCAATGAGCGTTCCTGCTGCAGCCGGGCTCAGCTCTCGGCCGCTCACATCCCCACGTCCCGTGAGCCCTAAAACTCCCCCATCCCAGCAGGATGCTCTCAGGCTTGGCTTTGAAAACCTACAAACCTAATAACTCCAGCCTTGCTTTCGTTGGGCTGTGACTTGTCCGGACAGACCAGATGTAATTAAGATCTCACTCTGCGCTTAGAATTAATGGCGTTTCAATCCAAGAATTTGAACAGATGTAAAAATATCACCAGCACTTTAGAAATAGGGAACTTTGATTTTTTTTTCTATTTTTTTTTCCTATTTTTTGAGAGCTGTTCTCACTTCCCTGATTTCAGCCCTTTGGAAGGGTGGTTTTATGGTGCATGTTGGTCTCGGACTTGACATTTGAATGGGAAAATATGATGTGTTGCAGCATTGGAAATTATTTATATTTCATCCCCTACAAAGGTGAGATTACTGAATGTCTGAGGGAACGACCTCATGTGAGGCACAAAACTGATTTATGGCACGCTGGTTATTATCTTACATGATTTTGGACCTTTATACAAAGATTTAGGGATATAAAAAAAAACAAGATTGAAGAAAACCTCTTGCAAGGACCATTTGTTCAGAACCTCGTAGGCATGTAACTCATTTAGCACCAAGTACATATAAAACATCTGTCTGCCTATGGATGGAGCCTCTTTCCCTGTGCTGTCAGATACGCGGGGGCAGAGATTTGTTATCCATCTTGCTGATTTGAAGTGTTTCTGAGTAAGGACTCGGAGCGTGAAATCATAAAGCAGAGCAGCCCTCGAAGGGGGGGGGGGGGGAATATTTTGTTGTGACTTCGGTTTTGATGAGGCTTATTGCCAGCAGTAATAATGGGGACACCGTCAGCACAAACTGTTTTCTGTTCTCCCCTGTTAATAGTGACCAGATTCCCGTGCTTGACAAAGAGAATGCAAGCAGGAATTTGCATTGACTGAGCAGATTTGCCGGGCTGCAAGACTGCAACTTTGCTTTTACATGGCAAGGCTGCTCCCATATTGCCGTCACCTACAGGACCCCAAATGCCAACAACGAGGCATAGGTCCCCAGTGAGCACCAGGCTATTTTTTCATATCTTTACTTTTTTTCCCCCTTGTTTTATCTTCCCCAGTGTTTTTCCCATTCCCAAGCAGTGTCTTGCTTCCTGGCACAGACCTGATGCAGAGCAGAGCTCTTCCAAACCTCACACACATCTCTGGCTCTTCTTTTTTTTAACAGAAATGAACAATGGTGTTGAAATCCACTTCCACCAATGAGCTGTCAAAATCCAGATGTCACTTGTTTAGTGCAGTTTATTACTTTCTATATAAAGAAGCCCTTATACGCTCCAGTGCTCCCCAGTTTTTGGAAAGATGTAATGAAATGAGAACACCCCACAGTCTCCACCAGCTAAATGAGGGCTCCAGCGTCTATTCCTGACCCCTCCAGGAACACTTTTGTCTTCCTTGTCATAGAGTCATAGAATCATTTGAGTTGGAAGGAACCCTTAAAAGCCATCCTGTCCGACTGCCCTGCAATGAACAGGGACACTCAGAGCTCCATCAGGTGCTCAGAGCCTCATCCAGCCTGACCTTGGGTGTCTCCAGTGATGAGGCATCCACCACCTCGCTGGGCAACCTGTGCCTGATAGGTTTTATTGACCCATTCTTCATGAAGGAATCTGAGGATTCTGTGTAGGTCTGTTAGTTTAGAAAACTAGAATGGCTTAGATTAGAAAGGACCCAAGATCAACTCACCTGCTGCGGGGAGGGTTGAAGTTTAGTCTCAGTACTTTCCTGAGCTTGGAATGGCTCAGTATTGGGAGGAGCCAACTACAGAAAAAAGTGAAAATGGCCCAAAGCCCTGGCAAAGCATCTTACTCCCAACCTCAGATCTCTCCCAACAATGCCGTTTCCTTGAGGAGGGCAAATATCTCACTCTTGGCATTTTCCACTCTTGCCCAGGAAAACTGGCCAGAATGGACTGTAGAAGAAAATCCTTCCATGTAGACCCAGTTGCGCTCATGTAGAGGAAGAAAAGAGTAGAGGTATTTATTCTAGGATAACACACAGAAGCAAAAGCGCTGTACCGGTTTGGCATTACTCTCCTCTTACAGCCAAGCTGCCATGGATGTCCTCACTCAGCACAGCACAGCATGGGGACGGCTCTGCGGCACTGATGCGAGCTCTGAGGCCGGCACCGTGACACTTGGGCTGCAGCAATCGATACATTTCTGACCTAACGAGTTCTGTCAGTTGTGTATTTCTGTTGAATGCCTCACGTGCAGCTGGCGTGCAAAGCCAGAGACTGACTGGTGACATATTGATGGGGGAGTGAAGGGGTGAATGAGGAGAGCAGCGAGCAGAAAATGGCCCTCAACCCAAATTCTTGAGTGAAATTTGTACAGCTCTAGATCTTATTTATTATTACTATTATTACTATTATTATTATTATTATTATTTTTCACTCTGGAGGGGAAAGTTACAGGTGTTTTGTTACAAGGTGCTTGGCAGGATACTTCAATATCAAATTTTAAGTATGTTTTATTCTTTTCAGACTGTTTCAGCTCAATGCATACAGCAACACAGGCCAACAGCAATAGGAGTTTTCACCTGGAGAGGAAGCGGGTGGTTTTCTCCTCTTCGTATCTTGTTACAGGACAGAATGATTTGCCTCGGTACAACCTTATGAATAGTTAAATAGGGGATTTTCAAGTATTTTATACAAATTGAGAAGCCGAAGTCAGATGACACCACAATACTGACGTTCAGGGCCAAATTTCCCCTCAGTGCTACATTAAGTGCAAAAAATCACACCACTCGTGCTATGACTTCACGGGAGTTTGAGGCTTCTGGGGCTAATGTTGGGAAGGGAATAGTGGGAGTGCTCAAAGATAGCAGAGTTCCCATCCCTAGTCGTAAATCTGCACATTGCTTTGCATCAAATTAAGCAGCAGTAGCAGAGGGGTTTTTGGGGACTGGGCTGGTAATATTGGGCTTAAAAGGATAGGAGTAGGGAGCTTCTCCTACAACATCAGGCAAAATGCAATATGCAGGTGGCTGCGCTCAGCCTCCTCCCGGGCCCTCCAACCACTCAGACACATAAAAGATGCATTTGCAGATTCTGGAAATTAAAACCATCTATACAGCCAGTGGGGAGGGATCAGCTTATTTGGTTGCTTAATGAAATATAAAGATTATTTTAACCAGTGTAAGCACTATTCGACAGCTTGTGAAACACAGCGGTGGCTTGATGAATGGCTTTCTCCATTAAAAAGAATTGCTGTATGATGTCTTTTAAATATTTAATTTATTGAGGTTGGAGTGTGCTTGGAGCTGACAGTTAAATGGGAGCTGTTTTCTATCTCAGTTAACGTTGCCTATGAGTTCAAATTGTATCACACAGTGAATGTATGACATAGAACCATAGAATCATTAAGGCCGGAAAAGACCTCTAAGATTATCTAGTTCAACTGTCCACATACCACCAGTGCTGCCCACTAAACCATGTTCCTTAGTACTAAATCTATATGTTTCCTGAACACCTCCAGGGACGGTGACTCAACCACCTACCTGGGCAGCCTGTGCCAGTGCATCACTGCTCTTTTGGATAAGTGTTTCTTCATATCCAACCTGAACGTCCCCTGGCGCGACCTGAGGCCATTCCCTCTTGTCCTATCACTCTTATCTGGGAGAAGAGGTTGACCCCCATCCCACCACAACCTCCTTTCTGGCAGTTGTAGAGGGCAATATGGGCTGATATTTGTGCTGTGTAGGTGATGGGGATGCCCTACCTATGATCTACGTTGCAGCATGCCAGTCAGTTACCCTGAATGCTGTGCTGTGTGTTGGCTATGGTCATAAGCCAACCATTATTATCATATATATATATATCTTTTGTTTTGTTTTGTTTTGTTTTAATGATGTGCTTTCTTCTAGTCCACTTGCAAGAGTTTGTTCAAACACATGTACACACAGAGAAATGTCTTCTATGTCTCAGATAACCTGCAATCTCCCTGGAGCACCAGTTTCAGTGGAAGCTGGAAGGCACACCACTGCAGTGCCCTCCAGCACTGATGTTATGGGAAAAATCCCCTCCTGTTCTTTGTTCCTTGAATGTACAATGGGATTAAGAATTAAAAAGGCATTTCTGTGAGCTGGGGAGCCAAAGCCTCTTGGCTTCCCATGTATCTCCTGGCCAGACTGAGCCCCACTGTGGATTCTCTAGAAGTATCTGTGTTGGGGACGTGCCACAAGCTCTAGTCTGACCTTCCTCCTCTCATGTGATGGAACTTCTCTTCTGGTGGCCACAGGAAGGTCATCAACTCAGAGAACAACCAAACAGTTCTGGAATCGCTTAAGTCTTCCCTGAGCTCAATTAGCATAGGGCTGCAGCATCCTTGTGTGTAGGTCAGCATTTGTACCAAATATAGAATCATAGAGACATTAAGGTCGGAAAAGACCTCCAAGATTATCCAGTTCAACCATCAAAAATACATCCATTGTCGCAATGACTCAGCTCAGAGCAGCTCTGGTTTTCTCTCCCATTGGAATGAATAAAACCTTGATAATGTGAACCAACTGTTTGGTTTTGGGGATGTTTTTATTTTTATTTTTTTAAATGAGTTTGGGTTAAGCTTTTGATTTGAAATATTTTGAAAATGAATTCAGAATTGCCTGGATTTGTTAATACAGGGCAGATCTGATCTGATCAGCTAGCTACAAAATACGTATCAGGATCCCTTAGATGTATTATTCAGTAAACCATCTATTGATAATAAAATCGTCTGTCAGTACTTTCAACAGATTAAAGAGTGCTCAGTGCTGAAATTCAAGCTACCTCCCCCCAGTGATCCAACGATCAATGATCAGAACTGTTTTCTAAGAGGTTGCCTCCGTATCCTGCCTGCTTTCCTTCAGCTCACGCAGCTGAGCTTCTTTCTCTCAATGGCCATTCATGGCACTGACTTTCCAGATGATGACCTGCTGGTATAAATGGGATTTTTTTGAAATTTTCTTGTGTGGCGAATGTTTCACACCTTCCTTTCTGATGGCTCATGAGCTACAGAAATGACATCCCGGAGGCCCTCCGTCATTCATAACGTGGGTGAATGTAGCATCACTCGGCTTTTGGGATCAATGTTAGCACAGTTTTACAGATGGCATGCTAGGAAAAACAGCTTGAAGTTTCACGCATAGCTCAACATGGAAAAAAAAGCCTTTTTTTTTTTTTCTTAAAATAATTTCTTTGCTGTTGAGCTATGAGAATTCAGTATTTATTGCAAATCTTAACTCCTTCTTTAGCAGTAACATTTTTGGCCCTATTTAAGCTACAGATTTATTTTCCTTTGCACCACGTGCTTTTTTTTTTTTTCTTTTTCTTTTTTCTTTTTCCTCCTACTATTTGGGTTTTGTTATGGAGAACCTTATGGAAAATGGGTGGAAATAAATTACACATGAGTAGGTTCAGATAAAAGAAGATAGTTCGACATTTTAGCAATGGGCCCGTGGAACAGCCCGCTGTAGGCAATGATAGGAATAAGCACTCAGCTGATTCTATCATGGAGCTGGGTCAGTTCACTAAAAACACTGATAATATGATTTATTTTATTATGGTACGTATGTAACAATGCTTAAAAATCCCTTCTGCATATCATGTGTAGTATACAGCCAGCTATTGATCTCTAAGTTCGGTAGCCGGATTGGTGTCATTGGTGTTTTAGAAGCACCTGTCCCCAAACCTGCAGTCACTGCAAGTTTGGGAATGAGTTTGGGATCAGCGCTTCCAAAGATTTGGCTGCTGTTTTGCAGGTTGATGTCGCCATGCAGCACTATGGGGTGAACGGATACTCCCTGCATGCCATGAACTCACTGAGCGCCATGTACAACCTGCACCAGCAGGCAGCCCAGCAAGCACAGCACGCGCCCGACTACCGGCCCTCAGTGCACGCCCTCACCCTGGCGGAGAGACTGGCTGGTAAGAACAACCCACGGCCTTTGCCCTTCCCTGGGGAAAGCCCTTGATTCTTGCAGAACTCTTTCTCAGCAGGGAACACAAACCCTTGGCTTGACCTGTTTTCCCATTTGGCAGTGGGTGTAACAGTACTACCATCACACTTTCATTAAAAGGGAGTGCAAAGTCCACATAGTATTTTATGTTTTGGTAGAAGGGAACTGTACAGAAATAATTGATAGAGACCTGAACATTTACTCGTACTATGATAAGGCAAACCCCCTCTGCTCTGCTTTTCAGCCTACCATAAGCATCCAAACCTGGCTGAGATCAGCACAGTCTTCTGCAGTTCAAATGGCCAACAGCAGCCAAATTAGCACTCTGGTCACGGCTTGAATGTGGTGTGGCAGACCAGATCTGACACAGGAGAGATGCAGAAGCATTGCAGTAGTATGCTAACGCTAAAGTTGTCACTTTGCTGTTGATGCAACTCTAGAGCCCTTTCCAGAACTGACACATCTTCCCTGACCATCTAAAAATTGCTCATCTGCTTTAAGCAAGCTTTGTAGCTGTCTGATATATTGACACAAAATAAGTGAATTTTCAGGACAGTCCACTCAAGCGAGCATGCCATGGAGGCAAGGTGGTGAAGGTCTTGGTACCTATCAGTGAACCACTCAAGTCTTCACAGCAGTAAATGTCCCTTATCCATCTGCTGAAGGAAATGCTAGTAGTGGCCTCCTTAAAATGATTCCTTGTGCCACTCACAGCAGCCTATGGGATCTCTGGGAGGCCATAGGGCAGAACTGGGAGTCGCTGCCTCAAAGAAAGGGATTCAAAGTGGGGAGAAGGAGACTGATCCTGTCTCTATTAATCACCAGCTGCAGAGTGAGGACAAGTGAGCACTTTGCTTGTCCTGGTCACCCACTCTCTGCTGCCCTAACCATTCCAGCACATAGGTGGTAAGAGGGGAGTGGATGATCCCAAACCTACAGTGTGCCTCCCAGACCTTGGGTCTCAGGATGCCCCTTTCCTAGACACAAGTATCTCATGACAGATTTTTGTTGTCACCTGCTATCTTTTACACTACAGCATGGAGGACTTAATGTCTTTCACCTTAACTAGGGTAAAAGAAGAGGGAGATAAAATGATGAAATAAAAATCTCTTCTGGTGTTGCTGACTGGGAGATTCAATTGGTCTTCCAACCTCTCATCTTTAAAATTAATACCCCACCTGGAAGCCTTTCTGAATTAAATCCCGCAGCTCCCTTGTCTGCTTATCTTAGGTAGAAGAAACGCATTACATACCTATGAGCTGGTTCCTTTGCAGTTGCTTCACATTCTGTTACTTCTGAATATCTTTCAGTGCAGGGTTATAGATCTCATTTGCCTTCTAGGGACAGTCAGAATAAAGCAGCACAAAAGCAAACGACCTTAAGTCAGAAAACAGAGGTTTCTGATTGTAACTGCAAGGCCTCACCTGCAATTTATTTTCTCCTTCTTGAACAAAGCCTGAAAACATAGTTAAAACATTAAAATAATTGCTGGTTAGCTCTCGATGGAGCGGCCAAACTTAATGCATGAGCTGCTGCCTCTGGGGAGCTGGTTGGTCTGACTCTGCTCTAGAAATCTGGGAGTACTGCAGCCTCCAGGTAGGGTGTTAAACCAGCACCCTTTCTCCTGCTTTCTTCTTCTTGAAACGCAATTATTACCTTTGTAAAACATCTAGGAGTAGTTTCAGCTTCAGCTCATTGCCTCCAAAGTGGCTGCTTTTACCAGTTTTAATTCCCCGAGAGCTTGGATGCCTTGAACACAAAGGTCTCTTGTATGCATCCAGGACCATATTGCATTTGGCCGAAGCCCTTTGCCCCAGTCAAGTCTTTTCCAGGTTGCCAAAACCACACTGCTTTGGCAAGAGCCCAGAAAGGCGCTGCAAATGCTGACCTAGAATGAAACAGCTGGAAGCTGGGAAGAGGAATGCTCGAGCGGTGCAGGGCTGATTTGCTACGCTCGTTAGCTGACATATTTGGAACCCAGCTGCGTGGTTCTAGGGCTGGCCTGACAGCAGGTTTTCTTTTACTGTTTATATTCATGCCACGATACTCATGACAAAAGCACAAACAAACAGCAGCGAGAGCCTTCATCTGGCTCCTCACGTTGATAATGCTGATTTTTCTCCCTGGTAGGTTGTTTTCTAGTGTGTTTATCCCTCTCTTCTACTGGAAGTCACATTCTTAACTGAATTAAAAATGATACCAGACACCGCTAAAGCTCTTTCTGCATTTTCCTGTTTGAGAGCAAACCTCTCACCAGACTGAGTATTCCATTCCAGCACTGCAGCACAACGTGTCCCAACTTGAGTAATATAGGGATTTTTTTTTTTCATTCTAAAATAACTTATTTTCGTTGATTTAAGATCTTTCTACTCCCACCAACTGTTGTGCAATAATAACGCCTGTGGTAAAATAATAAGCCCTTAAATGTGGGCCTCAGACTTCCCCCAGCCTGAATTTCTTCTCTGCCCTCAATTTTGTGAGCACAGTTTGCAACGTCAAACCCTCCGAGCAGCTCCTCTACCAAGAAGGGCTCAGCACATGAGCTCTGGGCTTGCAGTCAGCGGCGCTGGGTTGGGTTCCTGGCTGCCTTTTCTACCCCAGATGCTGGACTGTGTCCATGCTCAGCAAAGCACGTGCTTTCAAGCTAAACACAAAAGGCACATGGGCTTAAGTGCTTTCCTGAACTGGAGCCCAGGACAGCTTTCTAGCGTCATGCCTTGAAGACCACAGTGAGCAACACACAAGACACTACAGAACAGCAACCTCAGCCTGGTTTCTGGGAAGGTGCATATCTTCTAGTGCAGCTACAGCCAACAAAACAGGCTTGTATTATTATTATTATGTGTTTGAGCTGCATGGACGCTTCCCACTGATCAGCACAACACATCATGGTAGCATTGAAGCCTATCAAAGCTCTGGTCACAGCTTCAAGGAGAACATGACATGCAATGTTGGATTCCTCTCCCAGTTGCCTCAGGGAATCCACACTCCTTATTTTCAATTGTGTTTCTTAATGAAAGAGCCTTAAGAGGTCTATGCCACACTGAGGGCTGCGTATCTTCATGTTCCACCCCACTGACATTGGCTTATTTCAATCAAATTTAGGCTCAGGAGTCTCAATAGTTCCCACAGCTGCGATAGAAATAGGTTTCTGCTCCAGAATAAGCTTTCTAGTCCCAGTTTTTACCTCCTCAGACACCTCAACTAACTAGCAAAAAGCATGCATGGGTTTTATTAGATCTAGATCCCACGAAAACACCGTTGTGTTGGCTCATCTGGTGTTAGCAAGTGCTTCATTCAACTGTCAGAATACAAATTCCATTAATTAAATTGGCCACTTTTCTTGTCTTCCAACGGCTGTACATTTCAAGACATCATTTTGGAGGCACGTTATGGATCCCAGCACCGCAAACAAAGGCGAAGTCGCACGGCCTTCACTGCCCAACAGCTGGAGGCACTGGAGAAGACCTTCCAGAAGACACACTATCCAGATGTAGTGATGAGAGAGCGGCTGGCTATGTGCACAAATCTGCCTGAAGCCAGGGTCCAGGTACTGCTGTTACGTGGGTCTGTGAGTGGGGACGATTAAATGAATGTACTGGGGTTACAGAATTATAGTACTGTTTGAGCTTGAAGGAACCCTTGAAGGCCATCTGATCCAACTCCCCTGCAGAGAACAGGGACACCTACAGCTCCATCAGGTGCTCAGAGCCCGGTCCAGTCTGACCTTGAATATCTCCAGGGATGGGGCATCCACCACCTCTCTGGGCAACCTGTGCCAGTGCCTCGTCACCCTGATTGTAAAACCCTTTTTCCTTATAGCCAATCTAATTCTCCCCTCTTTTAGTTTAAAACCATTTCCCCTTGCCCTGTCACAATGGACCCAGAGGGCTGACAGTCTCTCTCAATCTTTCAAGATATTCCCAGTGTAACAAAAAATTCTGTGGCAGATACAATTATCAGTGAAGAGAGACAAAAAACAACCAGATGAACAAAAGAGCCAAAACTCCTAATCCATTCAACTGAAGTCACAACATATGCTAAAGAAATTCTGAATCCACAGCGTATTTTTTTAATTTAGGGTTGTCTGAAGCTCTCGCTGGTTTTCATCTGTTCTTCCACATTTCTTTGGGGGAAATTTTAGAAACATCAACAGAAGTCTACTTATTTATTTATTTGCAAGGCTTTTCTGGCTTTCTCAGAGGAGCAGAAACCCAAGTAATTCCATCTGCTCTTTTCCACACCAGTGTCAATAATTGTAACATCTCAGGCCAAGGTTTGATTTATTTATTTATTTTTTAAGTTCTAACTTGTGCAGCTTGCTTCACAACCTGCTGGTGGGGTGGTTTTTGCATTGTGGGGCTTTAAACGACACAATAGCAAGCTTCTCAGTGGGGATAAACAGTGGGAAAAAAAATAATTATTTTATATAAAAGTCGAGCTATTTTGACCTTCATGATTTCTGCTTCTTCATCTAACCAACCAAAAAAACCCCACTAACAACATTTACAAATAGACTTCTTCCAATCCATGTCCACTGATCCTAATTAAAGAAACATGGATTCTCCCTCCCCTTCCCTAGGTTCATTTCCAAGATGCCAGCCTATACCTGCAATGACTTATGATTATAATGACTTACTTTGACTGTTGCCCTACTGAATGATGCTGAATTTGGCGTTATGTGTGATTTTCACCATTTTTTCCCCCTTTACCATTTGTGACATTGAAGGTTTGGTTCAAGAACCGAAGGGCCAAATTCCGGAAGAAGCAGCGTAGCCTCCAGAAGGAGCAGCTGCAGAAGCAGAAGGACTGTGAAAGCAGCCACAGTGAGGGGAAGACGGAACCACCTGTGCTGGAGACCCAGTCCACAATACCTGACACTGAGAAGACTCAGAGCATCCCAAGTGAGGTGAGCACAGACCTCAACCTAACCCTGTCGGAGCAGTCAGCCAGTGAATCAGCGCCTGAGGACCAGACTGACAGAGAGGAGGAGTTTAAGAGCACCTTGGATGAGGCTAAAGTGGACAAGAGTCCTGGTGTGGACGGCAAGGCTTTGAACTGCAAGAGAGCGAGCCCAAAATCAGGTGAGGGGCAGAATCTTGGTGGTGATTGGAATCAGGACCTTGGCGTTTCCAAAGGAGATGCTGGTGGTTGGGTATAGACCCTTATTCCCTATGGTTTGGGTGCTTGCATGTAGGGTGCCCAGTCTTGTCTTCTTGTCCCCAGTGCTAACTGTGTCCCATGGAGGGCGTGATATGATATCTACTGAAGCAGAATGGCAGAAAGAACAAAGACCTTCTGCTCAGATTACAACTTGGGGAGAACAGTGTCCATTAAGAGTGAGAAAGCCACAGCAAAGATATCAACCCCAGTTTTAGGAAATAAGATATTTGGACTGGACATGTGTTTTAGCCTTTCTGTGCTAACACAACTCTTCTCTTTTGCAATCTTTCTGCACAAGAGAAGACCTTGCTGTAGCCTGAACACTACTGGGTGCAGATCAGCACCTACATCCAGCCTGCCAAAATAACCTCCGTTCCCTCTGTCTCCTGATGCAGAGTCTCCCATCAGCGCGACCGTGACTCCTTCATCTAGCAGTGGCCTGGCTCAAACTCACTCCTACTCCTCCTCACCCCTGAGCCTCTTCCGCCTGCAGGAGCAATTCCGCCAGCACATGGCAGCTACCAACAACTTGGTCCATTACTCCTCCTTCGAAATGGGGACACCGTCTGCCATGCCCTACTTGGGCATGAATGTCAACATGGCGCCTCTGAGCTCCCTGCACTGTCAGTCGTACTACCAATCTCTCTCCCACGCTCAGCAGGTCTGGTCCTCACCCATCCTGCAGGCCTCCAGCTCTCTTCCAAGCCTGAACAGTAAAACAACAAGTATTGAGAACCTAAGGCTCCGGGCAAAGCAGCATGCAGCATCCCTTGGGCTTGACACCCTACCCAACTGACTGCCAGATGGGCAACCGTTGCCCATAAGAAGATGCACCGGAGGTCAGCACCAGACATGTCACTCCTGGAACCCCTTCCACCCTCATCTCTTCCTGGAGTAAGGTGCTCCCTATCAGGGAAAACTTTGCATTAACTAATGTCTTACTAGCACCGCAATTGCATCAGACACTGCTACTGGCTTGGTCTTCTTTAAATATTTGAGGAGGAAGAGGGAGAGGATGTGTGTTTAGACAGATGAACTGTCCCTTTGGACTGCTGTGAGTTAAGCCTGTAACATTCAGAAAGAGCTCCCTCACCTCATCCCTGCGATAATGTGCCAACCGTGTTATATACACCCTTTTTTGTTGTCGATGCATTCTTTGGGAAAACAAAGAGTCCTGCTTTGTCTTGTACATAGTTTACAATGTTGAAAGCATCCACCGCCCGTGTGTTACTGTCAGTGTTACAGAACTGTGGCCTCTTTTGCTTTTATTCCCCCTTCTCTCTCAGTTTTGGTAGCTAGTCCCAAAGTCACAAATCAGCCACGCTCCCAACACAGCTAGTTGCTCTTCTTGGGTTCAGAGTCTTAATGGTGCTTAGAGCAAAGAAAAACCATTATGCAATTCACTGCTCCACTTCTCTCTTCTCTGCTAAAGCTGATATTATAACGGCCAGGAAATGATGCAACAGTGAATTTCCTGTTTAAGCACTTCCAAAAAGGCAAGTGTTTTTTCCTTTACTTTCTAATAGCACTTGTTCACAGACAGAGGACAAAATGCTGGCCAAATGCTGCTGGCTGGGGAGAAAAATGAAAGCCAAATTCACATGGTTACTTTTGACTTGATTGTTTCCTCTTTGGTCTTCAGTGAAGTGTAAACTCCCCCATTTACAAATTATGGGGTTTTCTTTTTGGAGAGCATTTTGGTCTAGCTTCGACAATAGAGAACAATAAAAACTTGGTATGAACTCCCACTGTGTTCATACACCATGAATTATATGGTTCCTTGACAAAACCACGATTAATGCAAGCTGTTCTTAGAAAAACGCTCCGATCACCAAATTCTACCCTCAAGCTGTGCAGCTTCAGACCCTGCTTAGCAAGTGAGAATGTAACAAGTGAAAAATGCTGCAATGCTGGAGGCCAAGCGGGGTGATAATCGGGGGCTTTCTATTCCCTGCAGCGAGGAGTAGATTGGCTTGCCAAAAGTACCATGTCCCCAAGCAACCAAAACTCACCAACTGCAAAGTGATTTCAGTCCACAGTTTTGGCCTCATTTCTCTGGAATGACCCTTCATTTTAGTAATCCACCCAGAGTGTTTTTCCTTCTTGAGAAGCGACTTTTCTACCAACCCAAAGGACTTTTTTATTTATCTTCTCCAAACCAAATAAATCCTTTGAACTCACCATACCAAGAAGCAGGGAGGGAGGAAACCCAGATCTAATCTAGTATTGCCTAGGACCAAAAATGCAGACTGGCTCTGTGGCAGGTGCTAGGTTGGAATCCAAAGGGTGTCAGGCGGGTCTGCCACTAACACGCAGCAGAGCTGGGCTAATTCACTGCAGGCCATCATCTGGTCCCTGCTCGATTTAAAGAAGAAATGGAGAGGCAACGTGTGCATAGCCTACATAACTTCTTGCTCCCATCTTACTTCATACCAATGCAGAAGCCGTGGGTTGAGTTACCTCTTTAAACACGAGGGGGAAAGGGTGTTTTCAACTGCAATAATGCATCTTAAAAAAGCATCTAAAATCCCTTAAACTGAGGCATAAGAATAGCCAAATGTGGTGGGAAATGATGCTTTATCCCTCTTAAAATTGGAGCAAGAAAGGGAAGGGCAGCTCATCGACCGCACAAACTTCCAAGGTAAATGGAACATCTTCCCTAAATAGTTCTGCTCTGCCAAATGCTTCAGTTTGGGGCTTTCTTTCCTTCCTCAGTTTTCCTGACTTTGTCAGATCAGGTCCCGTGACCAGCAGAATTTTATGCTTTGCCAAAACCAAATGCATTTGTGGGATGTCGATTTTTGGCTGCCACTTTCAAAGGACTCCAATGAAATTAAAACCACCAAAGCACATTTACTGTCTCCAAGAAGATCCTTTGAACACCCCAGCTTTCACTTCGGTAGCACTGGGTGCCTGTCACCCAAACCAGGGACATCAGAACAAAGCTTTCGTTTTTGTCCTCCCCTTCTCCAAAAAGCCATAAGCCCCTTTTTTGTCACCAGGGCAGATGCAGCCTTTCCATGGGAAAAGCTGCTCATCTGCCTCCATCTGATGCAGCCACATCACATTTCTTATGTTGAGATTATTAACAGAAAAAAAAAAAAAAATCCATATACCATTGCCTCACATCTATATAAGCCCACCAAAACATTTAACGCCAATTTTTCTTTTAAATTTTTATTTCCCTATGGCCAAAATTAAGTAAAACTTCCATAACGAGAGTAAGCTTACGCATAATGCAGAAACTGATTTGGAAGTACAAAAAGCAAGAATTCAGGCTCCCAGCTTGTACAACTTCTGTAAAGAATTATCTGTCAAAACAGACCCTTTCCTGCAAATTGTTTTAATGCCTCTGAGAATTTGGAAAAAAAAATAGGAAAAAAAAAAATATATATATAAAGAGGAACTCCCCAACCAACTCAAGGCTATATATAGTATATAGTATATACAGTGGAAAGATTGAGGGGGATGGTACTGTGTCATTCCTCTTCACATTTTAAAAGCCTGAAAACGTTATTGAGTGAAAAGGACAGATGCAAACCTCCCCCGACTGCTGATGGTGAAGGTGAGGTCTGCTCGTTCCCTGTCCTTTCCGAGCTATTTGGGAAAGTGAATCTGTTGATGGAGTCTCAGAAACAGAACAGAAAGAGGATTCCCTCCCCTTGCTGTCCCTGAAGAGATCTGATCCACTTCCTTTCCTTGGTGAACCAGCCATGGCTTCAGCCCTTGCTTATTGAATTTGTAAGGGTTTTAGCTACGGTCCATGCAGCATAATGGCCCATGAGAAAACAAGTCATGATATTCAGGGTAAGAGTTTGCAGCAAAATTTCTCCTGCTCTGCAAGAGAAGTCTGATATGTATTAATAAAATGAAAGAGGCATTCAAATGGTGCAGTAGAAATACCAGTAATGATGCTGGGAGGAAGAAAAAAATCTGCTTTTTTTTTTCCTTTTATACATTATTTTTCTTTTCACATCAGACAAGTGGAAATATCCTTTATGTTTTACCCTTTATCCTTTGTTCCCATATGGGAACAATGGGCAACGCAAGTTTTTCCTCCACTTCCCCCGTCAAAAATCATCATTTAATGTGCAGGTAATACAAAAATGCTCCCAAACATAAAAATAAGCCTCAACAAATGGACCACTCCCTGCACCTCTTTTCTCACTGAGGCATTTCGTAACAAGGAATTCTAGCAGCTCCAGATCTCTGTTCCCATTGCAGCCAGCCAAGGGCAGATGGACACAGAGGGAACTGGATCTGTTTTTGTCCCATGTGCCACGCATGGTTATTTCCATTAGCATGACAACTTACAGCAACTTCAGGGCACTTCTGAAGAGTTCACACGAAAAGGATTAAACAAACCTCTGCAGAGAAGAAACGTGAATTCAAATCTACCATATTCTATTAGTTTAATTACAGTAGCTACGAAACATAACTCAATTAGGCTTAAAAAAATTCAATTACAGAAATTTCCTGCTGGTTTTTACAAGCTGTGTTGATTTTTCTATCCCTCCTTCCTTAATCCTCCATGTACCCCTTGCTGATTTTTTACGATCTGTCCCAGAGCAATGCAATACACCTCCTGTGTTTACTGTTGAGCGAAAAAAAGCTATTTCTCTAAGTAGATCTGCTTTCAATCCAAACTTGTGATAGTAGGATAGGAAGAGATTGTTGCAATGAGGAAAAAAAGAATATCCAGCAAAGCGCAAACGAACAAACAAAATCTGTGTGTGGATTCTCACCATGTCCCAAATCATTAAACATCCTTTGCTTTCCAGACCTCTCAGATGCACTGTTTCATCCCCAGCTATGACGACAGTGATGGTCACGTTGTCCCCTGGTTTCTAGAGCTGCCTGAGGAAGGGATATACAAGCCAAGCTGCCAGTGTCACCTCTTCCATAAATGGATGCCTCTCTTTGATGAGGGCTCTGATTAATGCCAACACTGATTGTGCCACTGGGACCTGTGAGTTCAGATATGTCCCAGGTCATGAAATCTTTCTCGTTTCAGAAGAACCTACCAAGGAGCTGCAGATGCTTTTTCCCTGGAGGTGTTGAAGGCCAGGTTGGATGGGACTCAGGGCAGTCTCATCTGGTGCCTGCTTTAGTGGTTGGCATTCCTGTTCAGGGCAAAGGGGTGGATTTAGATGATCTTTGAGGTTCCTTTCAACCCAACCCATTCTATGATTCTATGACTTTAAAGTAAGACCCCAACACTGCTCTGAACTGCTCTGACGCCACGGTGGAGCAATTGTACTGATTTCAAACAAAATTTAGCCCCAGCATTAATTTGTAAAGAATAAAAAATCTGTCATATAGGAACAGAATCATATAATTTATTTTTATTTTTGGAGCAGTCTGGGCCCCAGGCTAAAAGCCTTCTGCAAAAGCTGAGAAAGACACAAACAAAACCCATAGTGCATCTGCTGCCCTACAGATGGCCAAAGCCTTTTTAAACTATTCTAGTTATTGAGCAGGTCTATCTCATGCTGGAGAAATTTAGGTGTGTCTGTGCAAAAGAAAACGACTTCTTGGTTTCTTTTCTCATGCCAGGAGGCAATCAATCTTTTTCCAGCTTCTGACCCAAGGTATACAGTTAGCTCCAATGTGTAAATGTGTTTGTGTGTCAAACCTATCTTGCAAAGGAACAAAGGCTTCTAAAGGAAAACAAAAAGGAAAACAAAGTAAAATACTGTACAGATTGCTGTAAAATTGAGCTGTAGTGTAAGAATTTGTGCTTTAGAATTCACTATCGAGGAACTCAAACTTGTATCATATTTATTTATTCTGATAGGTAAAAGAAGAAGAAGAAAAAAAAAGAGTTTATATTCATTTCAGAAAAGCTGCAGCATGATGCTATGTACCAATTGTGCCAGTCCTGCTTTCTGTAAAATTATTGCCTGTTTTCATACACCACTAATAAAAAGGGGAAAAAAATCAAGGAAAATTTATTTTGTGCATCCTTCATTGACAGCTACCCAAGAAGACTGGAATGGGTGCAAGCAGGTCGACCTGTCAGTGGTGGCTGCAAGGGGTTTTTTAGCATGGGCCAGGCACTGGTGCCCATTGCAAGACCTGTGTGCCACTGCCACATGTCCTTGCTGGTGGTGACATGTGCCATCAGCCATCATTCAGGGAAGGCACCAAATGGCCAACTTCATGGGGATCAAGGAATCAGCATCTTGCTGTTAGAGTCCACTGCCTGCCTCCAGCTGGGGTGGCAAAGAAAAGCCCCCTTTATCTGCAAGACACAGGTGCTGCTGGAAGGACAGGCACAAGGGGTCTGCTTGCCAGGCATCTTCCAGCACAAACCAGGAGACAAAGTCACGTCTGGTGGGGTGGTGGTGGGAGAGACCTGACCAGAGAGAGAGCTTGGTTTAAAGGTTAAATCTGACTGTTCTCAAATGGTTGGGGCTTTCCCATAATTTGAGGAATTTTCTATTATTTCAATGGAAGATCTGTTGCCTTTTCTAGGTCAAGAAAGCCGGGATTGGCTGTGCTTGACAAGATAGCGTAACTCATTGCTACTCTCTGATTTAGTCAGAACATCACAGAGATGGAGAAGCTTCTGTTTGAGCAAGAACCTGGCGATGATGTCAAGGGTTTTTCATCTTGGCTACAGGTCTAATTTGATGCTTGATGGAGCTGACGGGGAAAAAAAGTGTTCCCCTGAAATTATTGAGATTTTACTGATCTGTCAATGAAGCTCTTGAAAAAGAAACTAATCAGAATGTCTTCTGCATAAACTTGACCAGTATGACTTCCTAGATTCTTTTCCCAACTGCAGAAACATGTTAGTGGAAAAAATGCAGTAGGGAAAAAAATAATTGGGAAAGTAAAGCAAGTTCATTTGTAACAATGATTAATGACGTTTCTGACATTCTCAAGGAAAGTGATTTTCTCTTAGACCAGGCAGAGAGCCAGGAACAGTGGGGATATGAACATAGGCTGAGAACAACCTGCCTACAATATTTTTAGTTGATTTCTTTGACCCATTTCTATCAGCGCCTTTGAGGACCATTTGATCACATGCACCCAAAATGTCAGTCACCCACCATTGCCTTAGACTGCAACTATTTATATCCGTGCCCACAATGAGAGGATGGGTCACATAGCTTTATTAATCACTGCATCTCCTTTTTCAGCGCCGTTGCAGGTTTGCTTTGAGTATTAAAAACCCTTTGGGAAAGAGAGTGCAGAAGCTTCAAGGCTGTTGAATATCACGCTCACTATCTACAGGCATCCACCATGGTTCTATGCAGTAATGAGTATGGCTTGATTTTGCCTGTGGCACAAAGTCGACGAGGTAAATTCTGCCACCTGCTAAAACTGGAAGCCAAACTTCCAGGAAGTTCAAGGTGATATTTTGGCCCTAAGAGCCATGTCTGAAAGTTTGTTCCAGAAAAATACAATGTGAGGGGAAAAATAAGATTTGAAAGAGCTCCAGAGCTCAGTATTAACTGCACATGTGGCATTTTGATCCATTTCCATAAAGCATAACATAATATTTGCTAAAGAAGGAGGAGGAGGAAGGGGAAAAAAGACCACAGTTAATATTCTCCTTCGGATCCCCCATTTGCTGATTACTCTGCAAGCTGTGTAATTGGGTGTCTCTGGCAATATGATGAAATGTGCCACAAACATCAAAAAACGGTGCTGTATTAAATCTGCTTTTCATAATCTCTTCTCATTTCCCAGACCTGAGACATTTTATTCAATTTTTCCTGACTAAGTTGATATGTAAAGCCATATAAACATATCAATGCAAATAAATACATATATATTTTTCAAACACTCATCGAAATGCACTCATTACAAAGATTTGCATCAAGGGTCTCTCACGTTGTTATTACCCACAGTAACTCATTTTTTTTTTTTACTACTGCATTATTTTTAAGAACAGTTTGTGGACCTACAGGCTACCTCTTTGTATTTCATTAGTAACCTCAACACTATCTATCATGTTTCAGCCTTATCTTACCTGATTAAAAAATCATTTCCCTATTTGCATTAAGGGCAAAAATCTATGCAAAGTCACCATAATGTTATTCAAGCCGTGGCATAGCTGTGAAGATCCTATTACACACTGGGGCTGTCTCTGTTTTCAGAAGCTGCAAGTCCAGAAGGGACCATGCTGGTCTTTTATTCCAACCTGCTGCAAGGCACATGTCAGAGAAACCTATTTTGCCTTTGACAACGCAAATATTAGAAGTGCCTAAGTGACTTAAATACCTGCAACTTTTGTCCGTCCATCACTTGGGGCTTTTGCATACATTTTACTTGGTGTCTTCAGGATTTGTAGGCTCTTTTCCGATGAAGGCTGGCTTTCTGTGCAGCCCTGGGAAATCCTTCAGCTCCGTTGCCCAGCTCTGTCCCACTGGCACTTCAGATAGCCCGGTGTATTCAGGTGAACACAACCCTATGAGGCTGAAGCCCGGTCTCCTCCCCATCAGACAGCTCATTCTTTGCCTGTTGAAGTCAAAGCAGGAAAATACTTTAATTCTTCTAGTGTCTGGATAGCATCCAAGGGGAGACGCAGTATGGCTGCATCTTGACTATCCTAGGCATGCCAGGTTGTACGCAGAGCATAAAAGGCATTTAGCTTTTTGGCTTCCATAGGCTTCAGACAAGCCAAGCCCGTTTCCCAATTCCACTTCTCCTGGAAGCCACCAAGTTGGTGGCTGTGCCTGCAGACCTTTGAGCCCCTGCCCGCAGCAGCAGCATCTCTACAGGGTCCTCTCTGCAATGCTCCTCTGCAAATCTTCCCAACAAGCCCCAAGGAGGGAAAGACACAGGCCAGCATTAATCCACCAACAACTGGAGGCAGCCAGCATGCCCCCTACACCAGAAAGGTAGGGATTTCCTGCAGTTTGGGCTTCTTTCAAACACATTCTTTCTGCATTAGAACAGCAAAATATCACAGTGTTGGATTGCACCGTATCCACAAGAAAACACATGGAAGAACTGATAAACAGCAGTGTGAGGTTTTTTCAATAAACAGAGCAGAAGGTCCAATAAAAGATGACGCTGGTAGGATTTTTCATCTCCTTGGAGATCAAACTTCCTCCTTATGTTTTTCAGAGGGATCATAATGGAAAAACACATCATGGGATGACTGCTCTGCTCTAGGACATGACTGAGGAATCTGGGTATGTTTAAAACAGCCAGCATAAAACAACATAAATGAACACAAAGTATTCTGCATTGGTGACACCATCTGTGCAGGGCTGATTTCCAGCCCGCCACCCACCATGACTGCCCAGCTTGCCCACAGCCTGCAGACCTCAGAACCATGAGGTCGGGCCCTTTGCACTGGGAGCAACTGGGGGTCCAAATGAACAAACCTGAGGCCTCTACAACACCTGCTGAACAAAAAATGAGCCATTTCACAAAGTGCATTGTTACCTGAGGAACTCATTTCCACCGAACACTGGGAGACTGCAAGTCCACAGAATATTGGGCATGGGGAAGTGCATGGGGAAGAAATGGGGCTGGAGCTATTTCCTACGAAAAAGATGCTTCACCCAACACACACATGTTCAGTTGAACACAAGGAAGCCCAAATAAGGCACCTGCTGTTCCCTGACTGATATTGGAGCCATCATCTTTGCACAGCAAACTTAACTTTATGCCACAATTTAATCAGAACTACAACAGTAATGCTGATTTATCTCCTCTTCCTTCCTTATGGAGTCAATTCATAGGTGACAAGCACCACAGAGACTGAAAGCATTGAGTCAATGGCCATCTCCATGGCTTGGAGGCTCCAGCCTGGGTGGCTGCCAGGTACAGGAGACCATTTCTCCAAAGTCTCCATGAAAAGAAGCAGAGGGAAACAAAGCAACGTAGGAGACAGCTTAGAATCTCCATGCGGGTGTCCACATCTATCCAGGGAAACATATGGGAAAAAAGTGAAATCCTCCGTACAAAACATTGCTGATGGGTTTCCACGTGTACAGACTTCTTCTTTAGTTAAAAAAATGAACTTTCCTATAAGAAGATAAATCACTCTCCTGGTGGAAGTGGCTCAGCTCCCTTCTGCTTGTGGTTGTTCAAGGTAAAAAATGTCACTCAAAAGTTATGTTCAGTTTTGCAAAACAAAAAACAAAAAACAAAAAAAACCAACAAACCACTAAAAGATCTCAACTGACACTCACCCAACCTCCTCCATTCTCCAAGTTAAACTGGGAACTTTTATCCATCCAGTAAAACTCCTTGCGATTGCCCTGTGGAGACCACCAAAGATGAAACTCTTCCCTCCAGGAGATTACCTGCTGCCGACGGACCCACCTGAGGAATTAAGGACACGTTTATTGAAGATCGAAGCTTCCTGAACACCCACCCTGCTCCACCCCAGCCCTCTCCCCCAGATAAGCCACCTAACATGTTTGCCCAGCCTCCCCACAACAGGCATTTTAAAGGAAGAAAAACCTCCTTCTGATCCACTCTGAAACATGAGATATCTCTCCACCCTCAGTTAACGTCTTAATTTCCTCTCCCCGCTCTTCGTGCTGGAGACTATTGCTCGGGCAGGAATGTTTCTGAAGTAAGACCAAAAACAATTACATTGGTGGGGAACAATGGAAGGGAAAGCTGATGGAGCAGAAGGAGTGAATTATTAGTCTTTGGAGATATCCAGAGAGAAAAGAAAGGTGTCTGAATTGTCAGAGTAATTTCGCTTTGCACGGAGCTGCTCTCACTGGCTTTAATAGAGATGAGAGATATACTTTTGATTTCAGCCACGTTTCCCCAATTTTGTTTGTTTGCTTTGCCTTCACCTGTGCCTCTCAGACACCTTGAGATGTCTCGCTGTCCCTTGAAAACAGCTAAGCCCACTGTTGACCTGAGAAGATGCCATCTTTGAAGCTCACCATCACCTGGGCGGCCCATAGCATGCATGGTGGGATGGACAACCACTGGTCAACAAGGGCTGAGCACTTCACTGAGCTGTGGATTCACACAGCTCCATCACACAGAAGGTTTTGCACAGGGAATGTGGAAGGACTGATATCCCAAACAGAGTGTTATCTAAATACTTTCTAGGTCCAAGCAGATTAGTACATTTTTCCCCATTACAACTCAGTTTTGTTTTGTTTTGTTTTGTTTTTTTAACTGAAAATGTGTTTCAATCCAAATGTTTCATTTTCGCATTAAGCAGAACCTTGCTGGTGGACCAACTTTTTCCCCTTTTCCAACAGCATCTAAAAAACCATCTCCACTCCTGCCAAAAAAAAAAAGCACAACAAACAAACAAACCCTCTCTCTATTTGCCTTCGCTAAACAAAACATTGAAGCTAAGCCCTCAGAGCACGTTGCTGAATGAGGACCTCTGTTTGGCTACTTCGGTTGGCATTGCTTTTTGGCATACCTTGGAGGGGATGGGGGGTGATCTGGTGAACCTTCAGATGGTCAGGGCCAACAAAAGTGGGCACGGCTCTCTTTTCGTAGGGACGGAGTGGAACACACACCAGCCAGGATGCCTTGTACATTGAAAAATTCCTGTGCTGTCACGCTTAAGTAATAAATCGTTGAGCTATGTAAACAGGGCCAGGATGCTGGTTATTTATTTATTTGTGTGAAAAGAAAAGCGACTTGTCTGCAGGTTGCTTGCCAAATGCATGTCAAGCGGTGGGGAAAGAAAAATCAACAACAAAGCCAGTTTAAAGACAAAATATTAAGAACCCCAAATTGGGTGAAAATTGCTTTCTGACAGATATCACCTATTGCAAACGAGACAGAAATACAAGTAATCTTGTAAAATGAAAGCCAAGGACAGACTTGTACCTGCCTTAGATGAATAAGTATCCCATTATCTTGAAGAATGAGGGCCTCGGGCTGTGATTATGCCACTATTGTATTCTAAACAGCATGGTTTGTCAAATGGAATAAATCCTAGCAAATCAAATAAAAAGGGGATCCAATTTGAAGCTCAGCACACAATTTATTATTTTGTTTAATGTCGCCCTCTCGATGTTACTGATTATTGGGCAAATAGCACCATGTTTAAGCATGTGTTTAGTCGCCTGTACCCCTTGTAAGCTCACAGCTGTCACCCTATCACCCTGTGCCAGCAACAGTTCAGGCCAATATCATGGAAACAAACTCAGTATCTGAGCTTCCTTCTATTAGGATGACTCTCAGGGTTGCCTTTGAGTGATGCAGTGGCCAGCATGCTGTAGCACACTGGCAGCACCAAACCAACTGGGAGGTAGTAGCAGGCAGTTTTGTCATTAATTTATGAGGTGGAAGCAAATCTCCCGCTGTTCTTATTCCTTTTTATGGGTCCCAGTGATCACTGAAATGGCTTCTTCTCTTTCAAATGTACCATCTCATGTTTTATGATGTCTCAACTTGGGTTAAAAGGAGAAAGGAGGTGTAGGGTACCAAAGAGATTATACACATCATTGGGTGTTATAAACACTTGATATTGCTTTAACTGCTTGAGTCACAGCATGGGACTGGACGTGCTGGAATGTGCTGGAATGAGTTGCCCAGAGAAGCTGTGGACGCCCCATCCCTGGAAGCATTCAGGACTGAGTTGGATGGGCTTTTGGGCAACTTGGTCTAGCAGATGGCAACACCACCCGTAGCAGGAGGTTGGGACTGGATGGTCTTGAATTTCCCTTCCAACGCAAACCATCCTATAATTCTGTGGTCCTGTAGAGCCGCCCTTGCACAAGATGGAAGCACTGCTGTGACAGGGGGACTGTGAGTATGAAAGAGCCAAAACCATTTCTGCTTTGGATTTGGTTGGCTTCCAAAAGCTGTGTTGCTCTTTTTCATGGGGGGGTTAAATCCCATTGCGAGCCGCCCTAACATTTTCCTGTTACTCTGTAATTGTAGAGCTGATATGGTTTCCAACCTGACACATTAGGATGGAGTTACTGCAACTTGTTGATATGGCTGTGAAGGTATTCTGAATGTACCATCTATGAGAGCAACCTAATGACTTTGCCTTCAACTTGTATAACCTGTTTGTCACATTTTCATTTGCATTAACTGTTGAGTTGCATTACAAAGTAATAATTAAAAGTAATAATAACAACAGCAGACAGGGAGAAGGAATATGTGAGTGACACACAGGGATGCAGACAGAGAATCTTTTCTCCACATAGCTCTTGTGATTCTGCCCCTACTTCCCATGCATCTTCCCTTCTACTCCCATGACCCTATCTCCTTGTGCTCACTTTGCATGAGGAGCGATCTTTCACATTCTAATGCTTTAAATAACTGAGGATTATTGAAAGCATAGGTTTTAAACGTGAAAATGCCACCGTTTGTCATCTCCTTGGAGCGGGAGCTCTAATGGCACATCGTGCTCACACAACGAGGGCTGATCAGCATAGGGAGCAACGTGACAAAGTCAAGGAATAGCAGCAAAGAATGATGGATTTAAAGAGTCAAAATAAAAGTGGGCACATTTTATTTAGGTAGAGTTCCAACTGAAATCAATAAGAACTACAGAACGCAGCCTGGTAGTTGGACTTGAAAGCATTATTTGTTAACAGCTATGAGAAATGGAAGAATTTTTTAAATCTAATTTATTTTACATCATTTTGTGTGGGCTGTTTAACTTCATTGAACCTCATTGCTTTTGGACCCAGCAACATCGTTCGTTCTCTGTTTCACATCACTGCCAGCCGGGAACATCAGAGAAGTTATTCTGAAATCCCTAAAATAACTAGAGAGATTCTGTCATTTAGATAAAGGACATTTTGACTTCAGTATTCAGCTGTCAAATATCTGTAAAATGCAAGGGAGAAACTCATTTAAAAGCCACGATGGCCCAACATTCGCAGCACTTCAGGAGCTGGGTTTAAGCACCTTTGCTCTTCATCTCCCTCATTGTCCAAATACTGGGAATTCAGGGGAAGAAAACCAGCGAGAGCAACTACTGATGCTTCTTCCGAGCACTCTGTAAGTCACTTTGGCAAAAGTTTTCCTGGCACTTTCAGGCAAGGAAGGATGGTGGAAAAAGAAATGCAATAACATAGTAACTCATTATAGAATAGTTACCTGTAGTCATGACATAAAAAAACCGGATTTGCTCCTTTCCCTGGCTGCTTTGATCAGCCCAGAAATTATATTACCTGCATTCCTTTTCCAACATAAACCAGAAGCAATGGCAGGGTTTCTCTTTGCTTTGTGTGGAACAAGTGAAAAACCTTCCACACCCATGCAGTCTAAATACATTACCCAAACAAAACGCCAACTGGAGTCCAAATATCATAACCTCTTCTTTTCAAACAGGTTTCTGGTGGAACACACATGTTGGAGGGAACAACACAGGCCCAGCTGTTGTGTCTCAGTTTGGAGAAGGCAAGGGCACTGCCACCTTCAAAATTCTCTTTATTATCATAGAATCATTAAGGTTGGAAAAGACTACAAGGACCAGCCAGTCCAACCACCAGCCCATACATCACTCAGTGCCACAAAGGTGCTATCAGGGCTTTAACCTTTAAAAAGAGTGTGAGCAACTTACAAGTTACCACCTGTAAGTACAGGTTACCACCAGGTTACCACTTCAAAAGCCCCCAGCTTTCTGTAATGAGCACAGGAGAGTTTCCCAGGTGAATTTAATACCACTTGATCCTACAGCCCAGGCAAGCTCAGTATGCTTGCGTTTTGTTTGTTTCATGTGAAAGTGCCTTCAAGATTTGCCCAAATTTCTTCTCTTTTAGAAGTATTTTTGCTTCTGTTGATTCTCAAAGTGTTTATTTTTTTCTTCCTTATTTCCACAGTCTTCTGCTTTGCTGGAACTTTTTCTTCCTCACATCCAGAAGATCGAGCAGCAAGCCCTATATATTTCTAATTAAATTCCCACTGAGATGACAATCCCACCTTAAAGAAAAGAAAAAGAGTAAAAGAGAGAGAGAAAAAAAAACAATTGAATGCCCAAAGAAAGCCATGAAATCACATGCTAAATAAATAAGTAAAGCAAAAGCTCTTATGTGTATTTACCTTAAAATCTGCTGGGCACTTCAGCGCTACCCGCCATGGCTTTATTCCATTTTTCCATCCCCTTGCAGATGGGCTGCCTGCTCACAGCCATCCCCTGACCCCTCTCCCAGCTCTTGTGCTGTGGGGTGACGCTCCCAAGCGCCCATCTCCCCATTCAGGGCGACGATTGTGCTCTCACCACTGCACTGAAAGCCCCGTGCAGAGGGGAGGGAAAGAGGGGAGAAGAATCCAAAGGAGCTCTGGCACCCCGGCCCGATAAGAAACTTTAGCCCTATTCAGCGGCTGACAACCGCTTGTAGAATATGATCTTAATCCTGTTTCTAACATTCTTTTGCCGTTCGGCCTCCTTATTCCAGGCTGTATTCTTCTAACCGCCGCTTTAGCAAATCCCCCAAATAGAATTACTGGGGGAGATAAACATCAAAGGGAATTCAAGAAATCTACAGTAGGTTCACACAGTAGGGGAAAGAGGGGCAGGTGGGGGTCAGTGGAAAGGGCTGCCTTTCCCCTTGCCCTCCATCCCTTTCTGGTTGCATTCCTAAAGGCTGCCTCGCTATCTCCACAGAGCGGCCCCACAAACCTGCTTGTAGTACTGATTTTCATTCTTCTTGAGGTTTTTTGTCGTTGTTGTTTTTTTGTTGTTGTTGCTGTTTTGTCTTGTTTTTCCTTGGGGAGGATGAGAGCCCAGTGGTGCAAAGTGTTCTGCATAGCCGGAGAAGTGGTAGACGCCCCATCCTTGGAGACATTCAAGGTCAGGCTGGACAGTGCTCTAAGCAACCTTTCAGAGCTGTAGGTGTCCCTGTTCATTGCAGGGGAGTTGGACTGGATGGCCCTTAAGGGTTCCTTCCAACTCAAACAATTCTATGATTCTATGATTAAGTGTAAAAATGACTCTTTCCCCAACAGAGAGGAGATGGGGAAGGTGGAGGCGGGAGGACCGAACAAGAAGAGCATTACATGTGGTCTGGAAAAAAGGCTTCTCGGTTCTGGCTTTCCAGTTTGTCAAAGGAGGCTGGAAATCCTTGTACACTCATTAATGCCTTGGATTCACAGCTCATCAACCCCAAGCCTCAAGAGTCCAGCTGGATCGCAATGTACTGTCACCCATGATCAGGGTATGCACCATGGTAGAGACTTTCCAGCTCTTCTTTCATCCAACTGCATGTCAGAACTTGTTTTGGTCAATGCAGAAAACCTCTGAATGTAGGGCACTGACAAAGAGGGCCACCTTACAACAGTTGTTTTACTTCCTTTTAACACATGTTGTGGTTTTGGCATCTCGCCTCTCCAGAGAAAGGCACATGGAGAGAGGAGGCATTCCACATATTCATCACATCCAACAAGAGGGGGGACATCACAAACGAGTGTGCCATTTTCAGCCTACGCAACTTCTGTCACAGATTTTCAGTGTAACTGCTTGATTCAAACCATATGATAACCATGAGGCACTTTTACAACCCTGACAGCCCAAAGGACATGGGGATGCATCATCCCTCTGCTCATCTCTGGTTAGATGTGAAATGGGAAAGCATCTCTGATTTTGAATACTGTTTCAAGGGATATGCGTATTAAGTGGAGAGAATCCGGAGAAAAATAATGTGAATAACAGGGAAACATTATCCATAAAGAAAAATTACAAATATTGATGTTGTGTTACCTGTAGAGAGAAAAGCACGTGGAGCTTCAGACATATACCTCTTCCATCTACGTGAAGAGCAGGCTGTTAAAAGAGCAGGAACGAAGAAACCAGAACACATCCCATGCTAAGGAATTTATTCTTCACATTTTGCAATCATAGCTTGTTTGTGGAGGTTTTTATGCCCTGTGAGAAGTTCCTAGCTCTCATATCTGTTTGGAATACGCCATGTTATTTGATACGTTGGGAACAGCTATTTACTTCTCGCACTTTGTGTGGCCTGAAGACTCAGATATTACTAGACTGTTCCCAAATCTCTGTTTCCAGCTTCATAATCTAGTCTGTCACCCTACACATCACAAGCCAAAGGACTTCAGTGAATTAATTCCCCCTTGAAACAAGGAATCTATTCTCCCCTTTAAGCCTGCCAACAAGGACGAACTTTCCCCACCTCACCTTCAGCAAACTGTTACTGTGGTTAATTACTCTCCTAGTCCATGTTAATCTCTCTATGAGATCCTGTCTCATCCTAAGGCTCATACCTCCTTCTCAAGTTGCTTGAGATTTCACCCTTGATTGCTGATGGCATCCATTGTCCTTCCTGATTACAAAAAGCTCAGCTAGATCAGTTGCACAGGGAGGCTTAAGTGTTTCCAAGACCATAATGAAAATTCTTTTCTGTAGAAACTGTGACCCAGACATGAAACCCAGCCCTCAGTGGGAGACTTCTAATTTCATAGGAGACAAAAGCCAAGCACGTTAAAAAAAAAGTATGTCACTGGCTTGGAGAATGGGGATTTATCATTCAGGTGTGAAGTGCTCCATCGCCCTTCGCCCACTGCTTCATTTAGGGCTGTGGATTTGTTGTTGTTCTGGGGATTTATTTTAAATCAGCAGAATGGGTTTGGGAACACTTTGTGTCTGCCCTGTCTGGATGATGGGACAACCAGAAAGGTGGTCAGCTTTCAGGGTCCAAGGCTCTTTTCTTGTCTCATTCTGTCAGCGCTTATTTTGACTTGAGGCCTCATTTGGGGAAGATCTGGGACATAGAAAGGCCAGTAGTACAAGGTGCACTTGTCTCCAGGGATGAGTTCACAGAAGCCACTCAGATCATGGCTCACCCCACACAGCTGTGACTGATGGATCACCTCTAGCTCTGTCCAGGGACAACTGAGCCTCAATGTGCCCTTCCTGGTGGCATCTACCCGAGATAATATTGTCTTTTTATCCAGAAATGTTATAGCCTCATGTTCCTGGCGTGTACAAAGATTTATGTCCTTGTTGTATGCACTTACAGATATTCTATTGAGGTTGGTGTAACATCAGGAAGCCCTGAATGTACAAACAGAATAAAAAGCACAATATGGGTGAGGAGGAGCTTAATAAAGACCAGAAGAACCCTGAGAAACAGCACGGTAGTACAGTCCCCACACCAACCACACAGCTTTCTGTTTAAGAGTCACAACATACCTTTTTTTGCATGAATTTACAGAATGACCTTTCTGTTATTATCAGGTAAGGCAAAAAAGACTGCACAGTGTTCAGTGTGCTATAGAAACGGGTTACAGATTTGGGCATCCAATCGGTCCAACCTGAGGGATACTTTTGTATGGCCAGGCTTAGGGCTCATTCTACATGCTCAGGCTCCGGCTACACCACATTCATGTCTGGATGAGTCCCAGGATGCCACCACATGCCTGCTCCCCTTAATTCAGAGCCTGGGTTTCCAAACAGGATGGTCAGAAGCAGGAGCTGAGAGCTGCAAAGCACCCGTGTGCCACACAGCGTGATCAGAGCTGCAAGGATGACCTCGCACTGGGAGCTCCCAGCCTTTCTCCACATCACACCACTGCAAAATCAGCTTCTGGGAGGACTCTGCTTCTCATTTATTTCTCCTGGTCCTGTCCATGCCTCCCTCATTAACCCTGCCAAATTTCAGAGGGTTCTTAAAGCAGTTCCAATTAACTGGCTTTTCAATCAGTTTGATCAAAAATGCTCTTGCTAGGAGTGCGGCACACCCGTGTAATCAGGAATTTCCTGCAAGACAGCCACTTTCTGGAAAAAAAAAAAAAAAGTTTGGATTTTCTCTTGGAAAACAATCAGCTCAGAAAAAAACAACACCAGAACTATGTGTCCCCGTAGCCAACACTTTCCTTTTTATTTCTTCCAGAATTCAGAGCAGATTCTTCTCCTCCCCCCAAAAATTTCATTCTCGTCGAAATATTTCATGGAGGAAAAGCAAACCAAAAGCACTCTGCCCTGGCTCGGAGTTCAAACACATGGGGATTTTCACACAGCCCAGACCTGGGGCTTGGAAACACTCTGGCTTCTTGGCAAAGCCAGTTCACCCAAGTAGCTCAGAGGCGCACCTCCAACCAGCTTAACACCAGGCAGGCTAACCCACTTCTCATGATTCCCAATATAGATCTGCTAAAGCTTCCCTTTCCAACAGATATTTATTTTTTCTTAGCAGCAACTATCTGAGGGACATATTTCCAGGGCAGGAGGTTTCCCCCTTTCTCCCCTTGGTAAACCTCTGGATGTCCAAGTGATGATTTTCTGCTCATCGTGTTTCCTCCTTTCTCACCAAGAACCAGCCCAGAGGATCGCTGTGATTTATTCGAGCAACAGCGGCGCACGCAGTGTTTCTTCACCCAACCAGATTGCTGCAAGAGGGACGAGCTTGGCTGCATCCCTCCCTGCTCCTAACGCTGGGAGATTAGATAGGGAAGCCAGATAGCCTGGCTTTGGAAGCAAGCAAATGAACAACTCTAAATACCTCCCTAGACCCAGTGACCGTAAGTCCTCGGTGGTGGCTGGTCCTTGTGGGATAATGCCAGGAATAGGCATATTAAGCACATGAATGTCAAGTCCTAATTCATCTCTTTAATGTTGTACAGTAGCAGGACTGTACCCCCCTGCTGTGGTGTAATTTCACGCTGAGGAGTCTGATGGGGCTTCCTGCAGACTGATCCTTTATGGATCAGAAAACTCACTTTTCCTTTGTGTTAGAGGGCCTGGAGATTATCTTATTAACCACCTCCATGCCAGCACAGATTAAACACCAGCCCCTGTCTCTTCTGAGGACTCCTGTTTGTGTGCCTTTCCCACTCCTACTGGCTCACACTGCAGAGGTGAAGAGCACTAAAAACCCAACCTTCCACCAGCATGTCTCATACTTACATAGCAGATGGGCAACTTTGCATTTTCTTGGCTCAAATGCGACGCTGACCTTGCTTGAACACTATCCCAAGTGTAAGCAGCTTGGGGCACTCACACTGGGGTTCCTGTATCCCCTTTTCAGCCCTTAGGTGACCTGCAGAGCCATCAGGCAACTCAGTGGGAAGGCTGGCTCAGACGGTGTCATGGGACAGCAGGGACCGGTCAGGACGTCCCTGTCCCTTCAATGGTATCAGGCAGTGCACGTGGGTCTGGGAGGTGGCAGAAACCCCAATGTGTTCTCAGGGACTTCTCAGATGGGGGATTTTCCAATCGGAGAAGACAAAAGCCCTCTGCTTTCACCTCCCTGAATGATGCCAGAGGGCCACCCTGTAGCCACGTCCCAGCGTGTAACAGGGGATGATAGTCTATAATCTCATTTTCTGGGCTGGCTGCCCTTCTGGTGCCCCTCATGCTCCATGTAAATCATCTGAAGCCTGGTCTCTTTGGTTCGCAGAGCCATTCTTCCATCGTCTGCTTCTGACAGGCTCCTGGCTGAGCAGGGAACTTGTCAGCAGAGACAGTCCCTGTCCCAGGACAGTGCTACCAATCATAGAATGGCTTAGGTTGGAGGGGGCCCTACAGATCAGCTAGTTCCAACCCCCTGCCATGGGCAGGGTTGCCAACCACTAGATTGGTCCTTTGATTTGATCCTCTATGGCCACAGTGCTGCGGCGAGGGCAGGACTCTCATCCACACACAGTTTTGGCAGAACGTGAGCTCCCTTCCAGCTGTGCTCAGTGGATTTCAGTTATTTGGGGTGAGGATATTGTTCCTATCCATTCACGTCGTGTCAAGCCACAGACCCAGTGGCAAGTTTCAGCCTTTTTGCAGCTCATGAAAAATAACCTGCTTTTTATCTGCAGCAAATAGCATCGCCTGGGTCTTATCATGGCAAATTCTCTAATGGCTCTCCAAGCATTAAACAGTCCTCACCTGTCTATAGGGCTGTGCTAATCTCTTCCCAGCTGCTATCCTGCTGGAGCAGGGGCTGGTTTTAAGAATTTGGTCAGTAATAAGGGCAGTTGGGTTTTCTTTTCTAATGCAGGGAAAACAGTGAGAGATTTCTTGGCTTAATTGTAGTGTTATTCTCATTCTGATTTCATTTTACATGGGAGGAAACAAGCACCTCTATTCTACCCCAGGTTCCCTTTAGGGTACAGCAATATGGAAAACGGTCAGCAGCTAGAAACCTTGTCTCAAATTCTCCAGGAAGAAGTGGACCATTTCTTTCTTTCTGCAGGCAGCCTACTTAAGAAATCCCATGGGGCGAATGTGCAACTCGAACCCTTTCTTTCTGCGTTTACTGCCTGACATTGCTCTCCTCTGCCCACGTGAGCTGGTTCAGGTCAGCGTCGGACCTGGGGCTCTTCTGCCCTTTCCATCCAAGGATCTGAAGGTGACAGGGGAGGCAAAGTCCCCTATTCTACCCAGCACTGTGGGTTTCCCTGAGACTCGGCTTGTATGAAGGACCCTCTCCAATCCTCGAGCCGTCAGATCCTGCAGCAGAAGGGAGGCTGTTTGTTTAGACCTATGTGGGTTAGGCAGCTCAGACTTTATTCTTGCACTTCGATAGGTTCCTAAATGAAAATCCAATAATATTTTAAGCAGAACGAGTTCCCATGAAAGTCATTTCTAAATCGCTTGGCTCATCCTACCTGTCGGCTGGATCCTCCATCCCCACTGCGCTAAGCCGGGTGTAACAGCACTGCTCCCAGCCCTACTCCCCTGTGCCGAATCCGGCCCCACCAGGACAGCACCCGCTCCACCGCTTTAATGAACATGTAAATAGATGGGAGGCTTCTGGACAGGGTGACCCTCCCGTCAGGAAGTTCTCCAAAGCAGCTCGGAGAAATAATACTTTATTCCTGGCCGTGCAAATAGCTGATAGGGACTGGCTAAGAAGGGTTCATGCAAATACTCCCGAATTAAGCTCCGTCTGAAGTGAGAAAGGGAAGATGATAAACACACCCGGCTTTAAAACTGCAAAATATGCTTTGCAGGCATGAAACCGGAGCAGTAACAAAACTATCTGACATCATATTAAACAGCAAAGCATTTCTTATTCTCAGGGTTGCAGTTACCTAAAACCAGAGTCCCATTAAAGAGTCCTAACTATTATTTACATTTCTAAATCTTAAAACCATTAACAAAAGCCACTTAATTCAATTACTTTCCCTGGGCGCTGATGCTATTACATTATTGTCACGAAGCTGAGTTTCTCTCTTTTCTTAATACATTCCTCTTTTCTCTGCACTGAGTGCCTCCCCCTCCTCCCAGTCTCCCTCTCCCCAATGTCATTGTGTAGAACTAATGGGGTAAACTGAAATGGTATCTGTCCTCATTGACAGGTTTATGAGAATTTAATAAAGCGTGGCGCGGATAAAATGAGATATTACAAGGCCACACAAAGCTGATTGACTTCTCCACGTCAGCATTTTTATTTGGTTATTTATTTATTTCTTCTCAACGCAGGGGTGATCTCACCAGTCCAGGGGAGATGAGGGGAAAGGACAATGCGGGGGAACATGAAGGACCGATGGATCGATCAGCTTCTTCATTGTGAAGGTGGGCCTTGCTGCCCTGCACTTTGCTGGTCGCTTGGGAAGATGGCCCCTCCAGCTCTCCCTGTGTCTGCATAACAGCGACTGCTCCCTCCTATCAGGGGTCCGCAGTGCTTCACCATCAGTGGTTTGAACCGGGCCTCCGGTTGTGCTGGCACCAACACTCAGGCTGGATGGGGCAGAGCGGTGCTGTGCGAGTTGTGTGTCTGTATAGGGGTGACATCTGGGGTGTTAAAATGGTCCCTCTGTGCCCACCTGGTGGGCCCACCGTACACCCAGAGCACCCAGAGCACCCAGAGCCAATTGGTGCAGGGTAACCACAGCCCACAACTGGACTTGGAGGGTCCCCACGAAGAAGGATGTCACCAACCCGTTCCAGCAAGGCACGGGGCTGCTCTACACCTCAGCTTCCCCTCCTGCTCTGTGACCATCCTATCTGTGTAACGTGAACTGCAGAACACTCGCAGGTCTGCACAATCAAATCTCCTCTCCAGGACTTTCGGTAAAATCAGTGTGAATTTTTAAGTGTGTTCGCTCTCATCCCACCGCACGCAGGGAGAGCTGGAAATCCAGCCAGTGCAGTAACTGGCTGGCTGTCTCCCTCTGCTGGTCTGTTCAGAAAGCAGAGCTCAGAAGGAAGAAAGAAAGAAAAAGAAGGGAAAAGAAAAAGAAAAATGTGGGGTCTGTGTTTTCCATGCAAGGAAAACCATGATACTGGCAACCAAGGAGGTCTGGGCTCAGCATAGCCACGCTCAGAGATGCACCAGGACCACGCTCACCACTCAGGACCCCGTTTAAATTTGGATCCCAAACTATGGAATAACATTTATATGGAGGAAAGCTGCCAGGATTAAACATGAGGCTGCTCCTGCTGGACTCAAACCTAGGTTTCACATGGGAACAATTTTATCCATCCCTCTCTTTCTGCAACACGCGGTCAGATGGGTGGCAGAGATACCTTTGCAGGCACCGTGCTGGATTCAAGGCATGGTCCTGTGCACAACAGGTAATCCCCATAGTCACGGTGCTCAGGTCTCTGAGCACTGACCATGTGCAGGACCAAGCCCTGCAGAGATGCCCTGCCTAGCAAAAGTTTCCAGGTTTGGGTGGAGCAAGAGCAAATCTTCCATCATTTTATATGGGCACTTCAAATCGCCTGAAATCAAAGCGCTTCTCCCCTCAAAACTTGGGCTGCCCCATCAACACATAGCTCAGGAAAGAGCCTTCTGCTCTTTTATTCGGTGCTCCTTGCAAATCGAGGGCACAAAGCAAGTTTTTAGGGAGCAAAAAACTCGCGAGAGGCCGATTTCCACCGGGCCAGTAGCTCAATCCTGCTCTCTGGTGGCTCACATCCGAAAGGCCAACTGCATCCAGCAGAGCTATCTTCCTGAGCGCCGTCTTTCTCCATGGGGTGGAGGGGAGTTGGTGCTCTCCTTCCTTTATACCTCAGGATATAGTTCAGAAGAGATGGAGGCCATTAAAGCTCTTGAGATTTGCCACTTGCCTTACAACCCATCCAACAGCCTTTCCCGGGCTGACCCCGCCTATGCACCCCCCAGTATTGTGCCTCCTTGTTGAATGATAGAATATCCCGAGTTCCATCTCTGCTGTGCCCATCACCACCATAGGGCTCCCAGAGCTGGGCAACCACTGCTTGTGGTCCCAGGAATGGTTTCATTAATTCAACACACCATGAGGCAGCACCTGTGCGGATTCAATAGGACGAGAGGGAGCGGCCTCAAGTTGCACCAGGGGAGGTTCAGGTTGGATGTCAGGATAATTAGTGGTGATGTGTTGGCACAGCTGCCCAGGGAGGCGGTGGAGTCACCGTTCCTGGAGGCGCTCAAGAAACGTGGAGATGTGGCATGGAGGGACGTGGTTTAGTGGGCAGCGTTGGTGGTAGGATGGATGGACTGGATAATCGTAGAGGTCTTTTCCAACCTTAATGATTCTACGATCCTGCGATCTCATGAAGCCAAGTCTCACCCCCTGCTGCTCAGAGGAGCATTTGGCCGCTTTTTCCATGTTGCCTTCAACCTGTCCAGTCTTCAACACAGTGGTGACCCCTTATGCTTTACTCAGTAACGTGCATTAAAGAAGGGGCCAAACTTTTCTGCTCCGGCTCTGCTCCCCCTCCTGAATCATGAGAGGTGCTCAGCGCATCAATGTATGTAAATCTGTGGCAGTATATCCACAATAGCCCCATATCTGCTGCTTTCCTCCTCCCTCCGAGCTGCTGGAGTAATTACAGTGTAGTAGTGCCAGCACCAAGAATTTCTGCTGATGAATGCACTCAATCTAAACACAGTTTTATGTATCATTAATTCCCTTAGCATTCAAAAAAATAACTTTTTTGATGGCAGATAATACTGTAATCACTCACAATTGCCAACACAATTATCTTCATTGAGCTGTGGAAAGCAACTACTGGAGTAATTTTAGATGCTTAAATATTTCTCTCTCTCTCTTGCTCCTCTTGTTTTTCTCTCTCTCTCTTTAGTTTTTAATGTTCACGTGTTCGCGTGCAAAGCTGTTTGGATTTGGGTTGCTGTAACATGGGCACTGCAAGAAATGAGTCCTCACTCCTTCATTTGTGGAGGGAGGAGGTTTTCAGAGCCTGGCCCCAGTGCTTTCAAGGCGCACTGTTTGCTTAAGGCCTTTTAAACAACCCCAGGGGTCTCCCAGAGAATCATAGAATCATTAAGGTTGGAAAGACCACTGAGATCATCTAGTCCAACTGTCAAAGAACATCCCTGATCCTGGGGACCTCGCTACTGGGATCTGTTCAGCTTTCCTTTCCTTCCCACCAAAGGGCCATGCAGTAGCAGCACCATACTCGATACAGCACAGCTGACTGGACATGAGAATCACTTCCCAATACTCCATGCTCTTTTCTAGCCAAAAAAAAGCTCCATGATTTAGCATAGCAAATGGATGCACCTGCACCTATTTGTTGTGTTTCCCACCTGAAAGTCACCCGGGCTGGGAATAAGGGGACAAAGGAAAATATCTTGCATATTATGTCATCTGTAACGTTGATGGGAATACTATGAACAATCCTTTTGTTCTCCCAAGATGGTGAGCTAACTAAGTAGTGAGTCAGCTAGTGATCCCCACCTGGCCCCCTGTGTGTAAGAAGCAAGTGCCAAAGGAGCAAAAGATCATCTTCTGCTGGTAGAGGTGTCTTCTACAGGCAGAGCTGTTCACAAAGTGAATGCCAAGGGTGTCACCAAGTGGATCGTTTGGTTGAAACATGCAATTTACTTGCAGAGAGAGGAGAAATGAAGAAGACAGGCCACTGTAAACGTAGCTTGGATCTGATTGCAGAGGGCCAGGCCCTGGGAAGGGGGATTGGCTGTGGTGGCGGGTGGTTAACTGCTGGGAACAGCCTGAAAGCAATAGGGTGAAATGGGAGAATGGTAGCGTGTGTGTTCCTGCTAACAGAACTATTGCTCATTGCTTCTTCAGACAGGGCAGTAAATGCAATCAGTCAAGGACAGCAAACAGGAGATGTTGCTTCCTGTAGTGTGTGGATACGCTGTGGCCCTCCTGCTGCAGGGCGCTGTGAATGCCAGAGCTGGATTGCTTCACCCTGGAAACATCGATCTGCACGTGCATGCAGGTATTCGTCACTACAACTTGAGAAGCCAGACATCCCCAGACGCCAGGAGATGGCGTTGGAAAACATTCCTGTGTGCTTACCATGCCCTTGGGGTCTGCTCTCAGCCGACGTCAGACCAACCAGTCCTGCTAACAGCGCGTGCTGTGCATTTCTGTCCCTCCCATGGTAAACACAGCTCTGTGGCACTGCTGGGGCTTGGTGACCCCCAAGGCAGTGTGGGAGATGCAGGGGCAGGATCCATCCTAATCCATCATCCCGAAGTCTGAGCTTTGCTAACGTGTATGGACATAAAAGCAGGACCTTGCCACCCTGCTGCTGTTGGTCTGCATGGGAGTGCAGTGCCCTGGGGTGCTCACACTGCTCTGTGATCATCTGAGCCCCACAGTCCGAAAGGGAGGAGAGGAGAAAAGGAAAAGAATGAGGGGAAAGAACCACAGGGTCTAGGAAACAAAGGCTATTCTTGCACGTAATATGCTTGACCCAGATAAACAAGGAGCTGCTTGTCCTCAGACAGAGAGCAAGAAGCTGTAAGCAATGAGTTAAGAGAGCTGAATATTCCCAAGGCCGAATATTGCCGTCAGCAAAGCCGGTGCCAGGACTGCATGGAGCTGCATTTCAGCCCAGGGCAGCTGTGCCAGGGCAGCCCTGACAGCCGGAAGGCTGGAGGAAAGCAGGTGGCCTGAGTCACAACAGGAGGAAGCCGGGGCTGGGGATGTGGAACCCTCCATGGCGTTGAGCTGCATCTGCCAGGGCTGGCTTTAGGCACAGCAGGTCCTGCTGGGAGGCGGCGGGAGGGAGAAAATAGTCCAAACCCTTCCCAGCAGGTTTTCCAAACTGAAATATTTGGGCATGAACTTTTGCAAACAGCGAGGGGCTGTTTCGTTTTGCTGTTTTAAAGACAGACCCAAGGAAGGCCCAGTGAGAAGGTAAGAGGTGTTGGAGCTCCCCTCGAACCCAAGCATAGGGCCTCAGTGAGACACTGCTTTCTGCTGGAGGATGCAGCGATGAGCAAAGCACAGCACCACGCCGTGCTGTGCTCGCCCTGAAGCAGACGGCTGGCATGTTAAATGCTTTTTTTCCACCCCCCTCTTCCTCGCACTGGGCCCTCCCCCCCCCTCAGGCTCTCTCGGTGCGCTCAGCCAAGGTTTACAGCCAGACAGCTGATAAGCCGGCGGTTAGACACACATCCTCCCCAGCACAAAGCGAGAGCAGCACACCTTTCAGCAGAACAACCGCAGGGCTCTATCCGGAGCGCTCCCCGCTGCTCGACCCTGCGCCCAAGCAGCGAAGCGGTTAACTCGCTCCTCAGGGCCCAACCCGCCCTGCCAGGCGGTCCTCCCCGGGTTTTCCTCCCTCCTCCCCACCTCCTCGGGCAGCCCGGAGCCGGCGGGGCGGGGAAGCGGCATGCGGGCGGCGGTGCCTTCGGTGCCCGCCGTGCTGTGCGGCTCGGTGGGGCTGCTGCTGCTGCTCCTGCGATGGCGGCGCTGGAGGGGGCTCTGGAGGAAGGTGAAGGAGGCTCGGGAGAGGCAGGAGAGAGGCTTGGAGCAGATGGACAAGGCGGTGCGCGCCTTTCGGCAGCAGGTGGGTGCAGGAAGCTGCGTTCTCCACGACCCAAGCAGGGTTCGGGTGGATGAGTTCCCCGGACCCCACGTGTGTTGGGGACGGGGAGAGCGCAGGGCTTCCTTCTCTCGGGCTGATGCAGTGCCTGCAGTTTCAGGGCAGGTGTTTGGGTGTGGGGATCCCAGCTCCTTATCTGCAGTTCTTCTTCTCTTTTAAACGCCGTATGCCCGCGCCCCGCAGAGATGTGGCTGCAGCCCCGCTGATGAGCGTGGTGGGGTGGGAGGGAAGGGCTGCCCGCACCGTGGGGGATGAGCGCAGGAGTCAGCAAAAAGCAGCTCGCAGCAGCGAGGGGAGGAAAATCCCAGCGCCGCGTTTGAAAGCGCTATTTCTCCCTCCCGGCCTCATCCGCCATGGTTTTACGCTCAGCCCGCCGCTCTTTAAGGAGCCGTAGGAAATGGGAGAGGCCGTATTTTCTAGCGGAGGCCAAAGGACGGCGGCACGGCGCGACCCGAGCACGGCTGGCAGGCTGTGGGGGCTGCTCGCCATAACCGCAGCCCCGCGCCGTGCCCTGCGGTCCCATCCGGCCGCCCTGCTGGTGGCTCAGAGCCCGGCGTGAGGGCTGAGTCCGGTGCTCATCCCTGGTAGGGAGGTTTCTGCTGGCCCCGGGTGAACTCCCTGCCTTCAGCCCATTTGCGCGCTCCCTTGGCGATGCCGGCAGCGCTGGCACCGTGCTGTTTTCATACTTTGCTAGTGCAATATCTAAGAATGTGGCCAGTTCTCCCCGCAGTTCAGCCAGACGCGTGTCCTGGAGCTCCCCCAGGGCCCAGCTGAGACCCGTCTGAACGCAACAGAGCCAAGGCAGACCAAAGGCTGAGCCAGTATGGTTGGGAAGACAGTGCTGCAGTGGGTTTCATTGCATTACTAGGAGCAAATATTACATCTGACCACCGAGCAGCATGTATTTTTAGGATGGAATACAGCGGGTGCCAGGGGAAGAAGAGGACCCCATCAGCTAAGCCTAACCCTGTCCAACCTTTCCCATAGCATCCCTCGGTGGACATGGTCTCCATCCTCTCTCTGTCTTTACCGGAGCTCTCCAAGAAAATCCAGGATGGTTCCCTCCCTCCGGAGCACGTCTTCTATGCTTACGTGGGCAAGGTGAGGGCTGGGTGCCTGCTGTCACGGCCCTGGGCTTGGTTTGGAGCAATGAGGAGCATTGTGAGCAAGCACAGCACCTATGTGGCCCGCACCTTCCTAAGGGCAGGTGTTGGGGTTTGGCGTGAAAGCTCCTTGGCAAGGAACAAAAAGGGCTTCCTGATGCCAGGTGGGGAGGTGGGGAAGCACGGAGAGGCAGGTGTGCTTTTCAGGATGGAAAGTGGTTGTCCAACACCGCAGGCTGTGTCTCACGTGTGGGCTTCGTCTCCTTTCCCAAGGCCCTCCAGATCGCTAGAGAAACAAACTGCATCACGGAGTACATGCAGGAAAGCGAGACCCAGCTCCAGCACACAAAGCCTGGGGAGAAGAAGGGTTTGCTCTATGGGGTGCCCGTCAGCATCAAGGACTCCATCAACTGCCAGGTACCACAAACGTGATGTGACCAAGGTTTGGAATTGGGTGGGGGGGGGGGGGGGGGGTTTAACCTCAGCCTCGCGTCATAGCTGGTGCAGAATGCCCCTGCTGTGGTGGATGATAGCTTTTGCTGCCCATCTCCCACACAGGCCAATGGGGAAGGCTGGTTGGATTTTGTTAGCAATACACCACGCAGTGTGTGCGTTCCGGATGGTGCGTACACATGCTTTTAGATTTAGATAAAAGTACAGGGCGTGGGGGGAAAGTGCAATCCTGCATTTGGAAACCTGGTTGTACTCTGCTCCCAGGGCCATGACTCCATTCTGGGGTTTGTGAAGAACATCGATAAGCCCGTGGCAGAGGACAGCGTGCTGGTGCAGGTGCTCAAGAGACAAGGGGCAATTCCATTTGTGAAAACCAATGTTCCCCAGTCCCTCATCAGGTACACGAGCAGCCCTGGGGCTGGGTTTCTATCATGTCTTTTTCTCACTTCTTTTAAATAACGACCCCATCATAGAATGGCTTGGGTTGGGTTGGAAGGGACCTCAAGGATCGTCTAGTTCCAACCCCACTGCTGCGGGCAGCATTGCCAACCAGCAGATCAAGCACTGGATCCGTGGTGTCTCTATGTTTTAAAGCCACTCAGAATGAAAATTCACTCTAGTTTCACATGAAGCAAAGACACAGGAGAGTAGGAGTAGAGGGGGGAAAAAAAAGGCTGCCCTTCTCTCCTATGCTGGGTGTTTTGAAATCACTTTTTTTTTTCTTTTAATCTAATTAACCCCTCAGCAGCAGGCCTGGCAGGGCCAGTGCAAATGCGTGTATGGAAGAAGAGGCTCATTAGCTAGTTAACCTTAAATCATCCTGCCCCCACACCTGCTGTTGTGTCTGCCAAGACCGCTCACATTGATATGGGGTGAGGTCAGGTGTACTGTCCTGCACGTGTCCCTCTGCCCTGCCAAGTGACCTCTGGTAGTGCATTTCTGGGGACAGCTTGTCACATCCCACCCGTAAGGGGAGGGAAGGGGTGACCAAGTTGTGTATCAGCAGGTGTTTACGCTCCCCTTATGTACATCCTCTCTGTCTCTCTAGCTATGACTGCAATAACTTAATCTTCGGTCAGACGTGCAACCCTCTGCTCTACACCAGAACTCCTGGAGGCTCCTCCGGTGGAGAAGGGGCACTCATAGGAGGAGGTGGGTCCATCCTGGGCTTTGGCACAGACTTAGGAGGGAGCCTGCGTTTCCCTGCTGCCTTCTGTGGGATCTGTGCGCTCAAACCCACTGGGAACAGACTCAGGTACTGCGAGTAATCATAGAGTCATAGCATGGCTTGGGTTGGAAGGGACCTTAAAGATCATAGAGTTCCACACCCCCTGCTGCGGGTAACACTGCCAACTACAAGCTGTAATCTCTCAGGGTGACACTCACCACCACCTGCTTTGTTGTGCTGGGATGCTCCTGCTTCTGTGGGCAAGAGGAAATGTGGGAGGTACCAGGAAGGGCTCACTTCTCCCTCCTGCCCAGACATTTTCTGGGGGAGGGAAGCATCAGTTCCCCCACTACACAGGCAGTGGAAGATTCTACACCTGCATGCTAAGAGTGTATAATTGTTGCTGATGGGCCACACATCAACCATCCTGGCCTAGGTTGGGTGCTACTTGGGCTTCCCCTTCAGCCAACCTCAGCATCTGCAAAGGGAGGGCAGCGTGTTCCTTTCTCTGAAAATTCAGTGGCTGTCTTTTGTTTCTCTTCGCAGCAAAAAAGGAGTCGTTTCTGGTATCTTTGGGCAGAAGTCAGGTAGGAACTGGCAGTTGCCCCGCGGGGAGGGGAGAAAGGCAGGGTTGGGAAGGACTTTGGCCTAGCTAGGCTTAGCTTCTCCAACGTGTTCAAAGAGAAAAGCAGGTTCCTTTTCAGGGACTCTTTCAGAGAGCCACCTGCACGCCCAGCTCTGGAGAAGCATGCTGGAATATGCATGAGTCCTCTAACATCCTCTAACCCTCCAGCTTGCTGTGATGTCTGCCACAGCTTTGTGGGAGGTGGGGTTAGTGGTTGGAAGGATGTCTTTTAGTTGTGATCCATGAAGATTTTGTTCTACTTTGTAAGCTGTGCAGTGGAGAGATATCGTTGGATAACAACTCTGGGTCTGCAGCCACGGGGCTGTTGGTGGGAAGGGACCTATAGGCACCCCCAGTCCTGTTTATAAAAGAAACTGGTGCTAACACTAAACTAAGTCAGAATGATGCCAAGAGGAGGACGTGTCCCTTGAAAGACCCTCTGCCATAAATGCTCTCTCCTGGCTTCCCTTAGTGACTGCAGCTGTGGGGCCGATGGCAAAAGACGTGGAGAGCTTGGCACTGTGCATGCGAGCACTGCTGTGCGAGGACATGTTCAATCTGGACAGCACTGTTCCTCCCCTCCCCTTCAATGAAGAGGTAAGGGATGCAGGGCTCTGGGAAGAGCTGTTGTTTCTTAGGCAAAGCGCCAGTGGTGTGCCAACCTACGATGTAATGTGGTTTGGTATGATGATGAGATAAGTGCCCTGCCCTGCGTCGTGTGTGTGCTGTTGGCTTCTGACAGTCTTTCAGGCAGAGATTTTCCTTGTTCTACAGGTGTATTCCAGCACACAACCCCTCCGCATAGGCTATTATGAAACAGATTTCTTCACCATGCCAAGCCCTGCAATGAGACGTGCTGTTCGGGAGACAAAGCAGCTCTTGGAGGAGGCTGGCCACACGGTAGGGTGTTGCATGAACCCAACAGTCATGCTTCAGCTGTGCTTCCTTTTGGCTTCAGGACCCAGGAGTGACCATAAAGCACATTTGTCAGGGAAGGGGCCTTCAATCTGTTCAACTTCCCACAACATTTCAGGTTGGATATTAGGGAGATTTTCATCTCAGGAAGAGTGGTGATGCACTGGAAAAGGCTGCCAGGGGAAGTAGTGGAGTCACTGCCCCTGGAGGTGTTTAAGGAAAGAGTGGATGTTGTACTTAGGGACATGGTTAGTGGGTAGTATTGGTGGTAGGCGGATGGTTGGACTAGATGATGGTCTATCCCAACCTTAATGATTCTGGCATTCTATGAACACAGGTGTACTGCATGTTGCATGCTTGGAAAGCCACGAACTGTTTTTTTAAACTGGAAACAAGGACCTGTGGAGAAAATAAAGGGGCAGATGCAGATGGCAGCTCATCTGTAGCCAAGAGGTCCTTGTGCTCTCTGTCCTTCACTGCTGGTTTTGGAGGGTTCTTTGTGCCATGGGGTGGTTGGACATCAAATGGCTGAGCCCCTCCTGGAAGGATGTCAGAAGGAGCCCAGCTTGGGCCTTTGCTCACCCTTGATGGCTCCTCCCATGCAGGTTGGTTGTGCCTGCACCACTGATACCTCATCCACTGTCCTTCCAGCTGGTGCCCTTTGAACTTACAAACGTGGACTATTCGGTTTATAACTTCTGCTTCAGGGGAATGTTTGCAGATGGAGGTGTCACCTTTCTCAAGAATTTGTAAGTATAACCCAGCATGGCTTGTGTGGTTGGTGCCTGTCTATGGAAGTCCTCCCTGGGGGTCTGGCCAGCATCTGGACTTGGGCAGCAGATCTATTGGATATGGACAGTGGCTGATCTGCAGAGGGATTTACTGGGCAGCTTATAGTCAAGAGAGTAAGGTGAACTTAGGCTCTGTTTAAGACTGCTACCAGCCTTGGCAGATCAAAGGAGACTGGGTGCAGAGCCTATAAAACCCATGGGAAACAGGGGAGCCCAGAGGAAAAAAGAAAACCTTCTTGTCACTTAGATACACTATTCAGAGGAATTGGTCCTGTGCAAGTTGATCTGCTGTAATTGCTTCTTAATACTGTTCAGCTAAGCACTCTTCTTCTCTTTCAGTGAAGGGGAGCTGGAGAAAGGCAACATAGGGATACTCTCGTGGTTGATGAAGTCACCAAACTGGATAAAAACTCTGCTGTCCTGGATTACCAAACCCTTTGTAAGGTGCACTACTTCCTAGCTTAGATGAAGTCAAGCAATAGATGTCTTCTGTTGCAGTCAGACTTTACCAGAGGGAAATCTCCAGGCTTTGCATCCTGGCTGTGCTTAGACACATCTCCGAACTGGAGTGACACTATATTTGTCCCCCCCTCTCCCCATTTTGGGGAGGGAAAAAGCCACAAGTCCTGCCTGAGCACGAAGTCAGTGGCTTGCATTTGTGATGGAGATGTCTGAGAGGACAGAGCTGGGATTAATGTAAGCTATTTTCTTTATTACTTTCTCTTTGTCAGGTGCCTCGATTGTCAAATGTCATAAGAAGTATGAGAGCAAAGTGAGTAAATGCCAAACATGAGGGTTTGGGTTTCTCTTCTGGAGAGCAGCAATGTTTGCTATGTTAGAGATACTTCCCCAGCTGCATGCGTCTGAGAAAATACAAGGCAGAAAATGCAAGAGGGAGCAGACTGAGAGCAGTTTATATCAATGTCATAACTAGCACTGCAGAGTTTTGCCAACTGTTTTAGTGCTGAGGATGGAAATAAGGGCGGGCACTCGCAGCCTCTTGCTTATGAACTGGATGAAGTTTGCAGGAGTGAAATATGCTGGCTGGTTTGGTACTGGTTAATGCATCTGTCATGCAGTGAGGGGAATGCTAGGGCTTTGCCAAAGTACTCCCTTGGCTGCAGCTCTAGGAGCAGAGCTATTCAGTGCCCATCTGCTATTTCTGTCCACAAAGCTGCTCTGGGCAGTACCTCTCACTAACTTGGTACAGTACTCTCACTGACTAATTGGTTTTGCTTCCTTTTTCAGCACAGTGGAAGAACTCTGGAGCCTTCATCATGAAATTGAGGTATAGCATGGGTATCCCAACCTTTCAGCTTGCCTGGGCCACGCTGAGTGAACAGGAATTGTCTTCAGCCACATATAAAGTATATAATAGAGTTAAGCTATGGAACTAGAAAACTTTTTAAATATATATTTTTAATTAAAATATAAAAAAGAGCAGCAAAAACGTAAGTTGATTTTCACCAGGAAGACAGATGTGTAACTCGTTTAAATGAGCAGTGGCACCCCCCAAGAATGCTAACTCTGTGAGCCGTTCTAATCTTCATATCCTGGCACAGATTTTCCTTTTGACTCCACGATTTCATTTCACAAATCAGAAAATCTGTTTAGCATTTTACCCCAGTGTAACCACCTGCCTTCAGATAAGTGAATCATGTCCCCATAACCAGCATCCATACCCTTAAGGAACTCCTGGACTAGCAACGAGCCAGTCTCTTGGACTTGATGGAGTTGCAGCTTTGATGACAATCTGCATGACGTTATCTATCCTTAAAGCTTTTGCACATAGATTTTCTTGATGTGTGATGCAATGATATTCCATCACATGTGAGGTGCTGGCGGGAATTGCATCATCTCTTACTGATTTTATAAGTCTCTTTTTTTACCAACCACTGCTATCAGTAGCTATGCCAGATATGTTGACAAAGGTTTAAGAAAATCACTTTAATGCGTTTTTTCCTGTTTCATACAAATCAGGAGATTTATTGTGTCTTCTAAAGGCACCCAAGAAGCCATTTCTTCAGTGACATAATATTTGTTACCAGTACCTCCATTAAAAACAGCACATCAAGCCATACCTGTAGCATCAGTACCTTCATCTGTCACCAAAGCATGAAGTTTGACATTAGCAGCTTTCCTTCCCAAATGTTTTTCAATAGACTTCCCTATTTTTTCAGTTCTCTTCCTTCATCCACAGTTTTTCTTTTTCTGGGTTCTGTTTTCTTTTCAGATGCTATTAGGTGGGTTGAAATATTATTATTGGTACTCACTGTTATTCTCTCCAAATGGTACAAGGGCATTTAACACGTACATAGGTTTCAATGTGACTGAGTGTGTGTGGTGGTGTGAAAGGTGAGGTTAGCACTGCACTGTGCCCTTCCCTTGTGCTGGTTTCAGCTGAGGCAGCGTTAATAACACATTGATGTTTGGTTGATGCTGTGTAATGGGTATACTGGGCCTGGCTTTTCAGTAGGGAAGAGCTGCCATGGCTCCCAAAGAATCACTGGATTTTTAGGATTGGGCCTGATGCAGTTTACCCCACAGTTGATGGAGCCCAGAAGGGAGCCCAGGGAGAGCCTCAACCATGGGACGGTGCATCCGCCCCACTGACTACCAGTGTGTTTGCCCCTCAGGAGTCTTGCCACCAGTTCATCGCCCAGTGGAAAAAGCTGAATCTGGACGTGATGCTTTGTCCCATGCTGGGCCCGGCCCTCCTTATCGGCTACCCAGCAAAGCTCTCAGGTAGGACTGCCTGGTTGACCCCAAGCCATAGCCTCCCTGCTGGCGTAAATGGGAAGCATTCTTCCTCCTCCCCACGCTTCCCAAGGCACTGGGCAGCAGTGGGAAGAGCTCAGCTCTTGGGCAGCTGGGCTTCTGGATGGCCACCCTGGTGTGTGCAGGAACCGAGGGGCAGGCTTCCATCCTGCAGCCACTGTGTTCCCAATGCAAACGCCTGTTAGGTGGAAGTGGTGTTGGGCACACACAGAGGGGGTGAAAGTTTTTCCTGTTGCCATGAGCTCCCTTTTTCCCCCAGTGGCAGTCAGCTACACCATGCTCTACAACTCCTTGGACTTCCCAGTTGGCGTCGTCCCCGTCACGCTGGCGACGGATGAGGATGAGAAGGAGCTGAAGAACTACCAGGGCTATTTCCAAGACTGGTGGGATCGGACCCTGGCAACGGTGAGTTGCCCCAGGCCCCCTGGGGGGTTACAGGTGTCCCTATCCCATCTGTGCCATATCCCCTACCCTCTCCCTTTTCTTTTTGCCATAGGCTTTTAGCAGTGCTGAGGGGATGCCGGTGGCCGTGCAGTGCGTGGCCTTGCCATGGCAGGAGGAGCTGTGCCTCCGGTTCATGAAGGAAGTGGAGACGCTTGTCATGAAGAAAAACATGATTGTCTGAGTCCTCACCCAGAGCAGGATTAGTGTGGTGCAAGCTGCCCTCGCTTCCACCTGTCTGCAGGACTGACATTCCCATCCGTGATGATGCACCGGTGGATTGGGTGGCTGCCAGCTTTGGGGTGACTGAAAAAGTGAGATGAGTGTTTACACCAACTGTCGCAATACAGTGATTTTTTTTGTTGTTGTTAGTGGAAAGTCTGTTTCAGGTGTGTTTTTTTGTGGGGAGGTTTGGTGGTTGGTTTTGTTTTTGGACGCATTACCTAAGACACTCGGATTCCTGCTTTTAGTGCCACAAGGAAGGGTTTGTGCCTTCAGTTCTCCACTCCACAGAAGTTGCATTATGAGGGAGAAAGAATGTTTTCCCTGTCATGCACCAGCAATCAAAGGTCGAAAGTAAACCTCTGATAAGCAGGGAGGGAGCTGGACAACGTCCCGTATGGTAGGGCTGCTTACACCCCACTGGCATGGGTGAGCATAAAGGGGAAAGGCCGGTTAGCAACTCCCCCATCCCTTAGGTACACCTGCGTTCCTCAGAGCAGAGGTATAAGCAGCTACAGCTCGCTGTCTTGCACGAACCCAGCAGCATGCCAGTGTCAGAGCCCTGCTCTGCTGCACGTTTGTGCCTCCCGTTTGCAGAGGGAGCCAGGCCAGGTTTTCAGCGAGGTCTCCCAGCTGCTGGCAGGCACCCACACCGCGATTGGCAGCGGCGGCTGCTCCCGAAAGGCATCTGTGGGTGTCTGAGAAAGGAACTCCCCAATGCATTTTCCTGATGCGACTGCTCGCAGATAGATCAAAACAAAGCTTTGACGGGAGAAAGGTATGGGTGCTTCGGTTTTCAAGGCGTTGTTATTGTTTAAACCAGAGTCAGAGAGATGATAGGTTTTCTTCAGGAGCTGGCAGAGGGTTTGGCCCAGCCTGTCGGATAGCAGCCACAGAGCTCTGATTCTTTGTCAGCAGGCTTTAAGTAAGGAGGGGAAGAGGAAGGGAGGGGAACTCCAGGCATCCCAGGACTGAATGCTATGTAACAAGCAGCTCCAGAGAAGCTTGGACTGTTTTTCACCACTTGTAGGCAACCACTGCCAACGTGGAAAATGCTGGTCTGAGGTTTTCTGTTTGCACTTTAAAGTTCAAGCTGGGAGGAGATGGTCCCAGGAGGAGGAACGCCACATGTTGGCCTGAGCTGGCAGGGTACAGCCCACTGCCCAGCCAGGAGCTGTGTTGCCTTGTTAGTTTAACCAGTCTCGTTAACCAGCCTCTCATTAGCAAGGAGGTGGGCGGGGTGCAGGCGGCCTATGGGTGGAGTTGCCAGTGGACCTGAACCAGTAAGGATTCTTCCGGAAGCCCCGAGCAAAGGCCTCCAACAAGCCGTGCCCACTGCCAAGGAACAGTGCTGGGGTTACTGTGTGGTTTTGGGGACCTCAGGTGGCCAAAACTATCCAGCTCCCAGCCCAGAGCAGCCAGAGAGCAGGCAGTATGAATGTTGGCCCCGAAACGTGAAGCTGGGATGTGTGAATGAGGATCACCTCCCCACAGTCAGTGAGGAGAGGCTGGTGATGTCCACACGGAGTTGGCTGGGTTTTGCTCTCCATCATGGATGGACAAGAAGGACCTCCTCCTTTCCAGTGAGCAATCAGTTTCTCAGTGAACTCTTGCTTCTTCCTTGTAGTTTCCTTCCTGCTGCCGCAGTAATAATCCCGTGGGATGTATGTGTAACAAGCAAGGTAACACGACAGCAGCATGAGCACTGGCTTTTAGCCCCCAAGGAAGACCTCTCCATCAGAGAGTGATGACTTCCCAGGACCCAGTCCCCTTACCAGCTCTACTACCCTACTGGGAGTAGATGGGATGCTGAACCCATCAGAGGAGATTTCCCTAATATGGATTGCCAAAACACTTTTTAAAGAGGCTTGGATTGAGAATGACAGAACAGCCGTACTCCTTGGAGGCAGCGTCAGATAGGTCCTTCCAGTCTGCCTTTCCAGAATCATTTCCTGCTTGTGCTTGATCTTCACTGCGAGCCTTTTGTTCTCCTAAGCTCCCTCCCCTCCAGTAAATGCAAGTTCCCCAGGGCAAACAAGGCTGTCCCATCCAGCGCTGAAGGCTGTGCATGCTGTTGCTAGGGGAACAGAGATGACAGTTGGGTGCTTCTAGTTAATGGGCTTAACTGCTAATTAATTATTAGATGTGGGGATAACCCAGGCCTGGGTTTTTCAGATACTCGGTTCTGTTAATCAGCTATTTCTAGCAGCAAGCAGTGGCTTGGAGAACCACAACCTTGGGGGAAATCCCCTTCAGACTCTGTGTGGTCAGAGCACGCAGCTTGCAGCCCAATCCACGGTGTTCCTTGGGCAGGCAGACCCTTCCAAAGTCCACAGTCTAAAAAGTCCATTCCTGGGCTTTGTTAACGCAACTTTGCCTCAGAGTTGATCTTGCCCAGAAGGCAACTGCATAGTCTGCATACATCAACTCACCTTAGGAGAGGGTGGGAGACCTGAGTGTCTGTAACTTCACCAGACCAGGAGAAAAATCATGACCCTGGAGCGACTGTGGCAGGTCCTCGATCCCTTGTGGGCTGACCCTCGCGTTCTTTCAGCCTTGTTTTGTGGTTCAGCTGCAGCCGTTGTGCTGCTGAAACGGCTGGGTCATAGGCGGATCCAGCAGAAGATGGAAGAAGCAAGAAGAGCACGGGATCTGGCTCTGGAGCGAATGGAGAAGGCAGCTCGCAGGTTTAAACAAGAGGTAATTTGGGGGAAAGCGTGTGCCGAAGGGTGGGATTGTATTTTGGGTAACTGAAGAAACAGGGAATTCCTGATAGATTGTTAGGGCAAAGGCAGGGATATGAATACTTTGGATCATCACCAACATTTTTTAAGGGTCATCACCTCTATTGTTACCAAAAAGCTCAAGCTGAAAAGGCAGCCTAAAGGAGATATTTTGTAATACAGATCACGCTGTGGGAATCCTGAGTGTGAGTGATGGATTGGAGTCTGAACCACTCGTCTGTTCATCCTGCCAAGGCTTTCTGCTCCTATCCTCCTCACCTCTGCCATCCCAACGTCTCACATAACCATAGAATCATTAAGATTGGAAAGATCAATATGAACATCTTGTCCAACCATCAACCCACATCTGGGACCACTCTAGACCTTGTCACTCAGTGAACATCTACCCTTCTCTTGAAAATCTCCAGGGGTGGTGGCTCCACCACCTCCCTGGGCAGCCTGGGGCAATAACTTCCAATATCCATTACGTTGTCCTCAATGTACAGGTCCCTCTAACATCTGCACATCAGTGACAAGAGCCATTTCTTCCTGTCTACCCCTAGATCAAGAAGTACATAGGGTTCCGAAGGTTCAGTCCTTGGGTTCAGGGTTGGTCTTAAACCCAAAATGACCACCAGTGGTTATTCTGTTCTTGGAAAGGAGCAGTGGGAGGCTGCGAGCAGTTAATGATACATTTTTGTAAAACTTTAGCTGGTTCAAGTGCCATATAACAGATCCTCGTCACGGAAACTAGGCTGAACTGTGACATCTATTCAGGGTCATTGCCAGGCAATTCAATTCACAACCTCAACACCAGCCTTTCCTGTCGTCTTCCTCCTTCTTCGCCAAATTTCTTCCCCTTTGCAGAACCCAGGCACCCAGACTGCACACATCCTCTCACTGACCATGGTGGAGCTGGCGGAGAAGCTGAAGGAGGGGTCCCTGTCCCCAGAGAGCGTTCTCTACTCCTACATGGGCAAAGTGAGTCACGTCTCCAACATGGAGAGATGCTGCAGGGCTCCTCTGGTGAGGCTTGCAACCAGCCTATTTTGTGGGAGAATGGCAATGCATGGGATCACAATTTGTCAGTGCTGATGAAGGGTGGCTTATGGCTGAATCCAGAGATCCAGGGCAGAAAATTATCCCCAAAATAAGTACATAAAATTCATAGGTAAAGTCTGAATAATGAGTACTGAAGAATGCTGGAGGTTTGAGGAGACTGAATTCTCAGCTTGAAAACCCAAAGTGCTGTTTCCTTCCTTACATCAATTCATTTGTCTTGCTGCTCTTCATCCAACCTCCCTGGAAAGGCTCTGGAGGTGAATCGGGAGGTGAACTGTGTAATAGACTTCATCCATGGCTGTGAGGATCAGCTCCAGAAAGTGAAGCAGCAGAAGGAGAAAGGGCTGCTCTATGGCATTCCTGTCAGCATCAAGGACCACATTGACTGCAAGGTACATCCCTAATACCCCCTCCTCTTGGCCTGGGGCTGGAAACGGGCAACGATGTCCAGGATGTCTCTACCCCAGTATATGGGATCCAGCTTTATCCTTTCTACCTTATCACAGCTAGCCAAGGGTGCCCTCAAACAAGGATGCTTTGGACCACATATGTTATTTCTGTAGTTGTTACAGCTCTGAACAGCATCTTTACTGGTACCTAGAGAGCTTTGCTTCCCATCCCCAAGGGCCATGTCTCCTCTGCTGGGCTGGTGAAGTTTCTGGGCCAAGTGAAGGAAGAAGACAGTGTCATCGTCCAGGTTCTGAAGAGCCAGGGGGCAATCCCCTTTGTGAAAACCAACATCCCACAGACAATGATAAAGTAATCTTGTGTTCTCCTTCATGAAAACACTATGTCATGCAAGTCTTGTGAGCTGAGAGAAAGCGGGCCCATGTGCACAAGCTCTCACCCTCATCCAAACAAATCATGCACGCTGAATTCATTGCCTCCCCATTTCAACCTACCATTCCTTGGTCTTTCTGTAGAATGCTACAGAGAAAGTATTGCTTTCTGGTGCCTCTTTCTTCCTAAACTAACCAACATATCTACTTCACAGTGATTCTACCCCTGGCATTAATTCCTCATTAATCCCTGCACAGATGCTCTGTACCTTGTCTTTATGATTTATGGAGGCAGAAGTACCTCACTCACCTGCTGTTCTTCTCCACAGCTATGACTGCAGCAATCTCATTTTTGGCCAGACGCTGAACCCCCTCAACCACCAGAAGACCCCCGGAGGCTCCTCAGGAGGGGAAGGAGCTCTGATTGCAGGGGGAGGCTCCCTCCTGGGCATTGGCTCAGATGTAGCTGGCAGCATCCGCCTGCCATCCAGCTTCTGTGGGCTGTGTGGGCTCAAACCCACAGGCTTCAGGATCAGGTATGCCCCAACAGCTGTCCCCTTCCATCTAATGTAGAGGCTGAAATGTTTTCCCCGCAGTGCACCAAACTACACAATAAATTTCTATTTATCAGAGATGGGTTATTCCCAGATGAGGAATTGTATGTGCACCAGGGAAAGGAAGTGATAAAAAGCATCTCTAGCACTTAGAAACTTAGTGCTCCTGGCAGTCTTCCCAATCTAGAAAGGGTCAAGTCTCTGCAGGGCCTTTGGTCCTCCTAGATGGTCACTGGGGCAAATGGGAAATCTGCAACCCAGCATGATGACATACCTTACAGCCTAATACCTTAGATATCTAATCTGCTTCTCCCATTCTGTTTCTAGCAAATTGGGTGTGATTTCTCCTATCACAGGAATGAACTCAGGTAAGTTCATCCAGATAATATATAACTACTGCCAAGCCTTCTCTGCTGTTGGCAGCATGGCTGCAGTCCTTGTTCCTCTTTGAGAGGGACTTGTGCCTGCAGAAGGCCCACCTCATTAGATGACATCTTGCCTCTGCTCTGAGACTCAGGGACTGTCCCTGGCGGGCTTCCTTCTCACTTGCACATTCATTCCCCATTCCTCTTCCCTGGCCTTAATAAAACTCCTCTCCTCTGGGCCACTACCAGCTACTATAAGGGAGCACCAGGCCCACCTGCCTGAAATAATGGGATCTTTGTGCTTGCAGTGATAGGGATGCTGGGGCCGATAGCGAGGGATGTGGACAGCCTGGCCCTCTGCATGAAGGCACTGCTCTGCGAGGAGATGTTCCGGCTGGATCCCACCGTGCCCCCCATCCCCTTTGATGAGGAGGTGAGGCTCAGAGGCAGTCCCACACCTCCATTTGTCTACCAGTGAAGAGAGATCTTGAGAAACTCTCATCTGGTTTCATATCTGAAGACAGTGAAGGGGAAGCAGTGCTGCTGATCAGATGGACCCCTGCATGAGCAACCACAAGAAGAAGCCACAGAGCAGGGTTGGCAGACAAGACCTGCTGGATGCTGATCCCTACCATTCCCTTCCCAACAATGCACAGGACAGACTTGTTGGCTTCCTAAAGGAGTTCCTTTTTCCTGACTAGCAAAATTCACCCCTCGCATCTTTAAAAAGAGCCTAATTTAAAAGCCATTAACCTAAGAAATCTTTGCACTTTGCCATTATCTCTCTGGTTCTACCCATTTACTGCTTTCTGGCTCAGGTCTTGGGATCTTTTGACTGTCCCCGATATACAGACAACTACTCCTGATATATGGCTCTTTCCACCAGCCCAAATGCCCTGCCATTCCTCCAGCCTAGGAGACTGCCTTCCTAAATCCTAGGAATGGTCTGATCTGGTACATGTGTCCATGCAGTGGCTCTTCTCACAGGTTTACACCAGTTCAAAGCCGCTTCGGATTGGATATTACGAAGAAGATGGCTACTTCCAGCCCTCACCCAGCATGAAACGGGCCGTCCAGCAGACCAGAAAGCTCCTCCAGGAAGCAGGGCATACAGTGAGTTTTCATGCCTGTGGTTACTAGGAGTTGTCATCCTGCTCCTTACGGAGCCTGGACAAGTCATTTCACATCTCTCTTTTATAATGCATGGCATGGGGGAGTGTTTTTTCCATCATGTTTTGCATCTCCGTAAACATCAAACTTGCAGCAGCTTCCATGATCCTGCATCTGCTGAATCCAGTTTACAGACTTTTGGGTGGAGTACAGGTTTGGAGCAGTTGAGCTCCCAGGGATCACTTCTAGCCTAAATTACAATGTGGTTCTACCAGTAGTATTTTCTATATGAGTGCTGCTCCAATGATAAGTATAAATTAAGAATATTTGGTATCTTGAATACTTGGCCTCTAAATATACTTCTCTAAGGATCAGAGAAGAAAAGCCTATGCAAAGTCATGTCATTGTGTGCTAGTGCCTTGGAAACTGGAAAGGACAGAGGGCAGATGGCACCAGCCCAAGTCTCTTTGAATATGGAGGGAGGTCTACACAGGGCTTTGTCAATCATTTGTCTTTCTTGCCTCCTGAACAAGAATGGTTTTCCCACAGATTGTTCCCTTTGCACCACCTAAGATCGACTACATGGTAGATGAGCTGTTTACCAGAGGGATTTTCTCAGATGGTGCTGCTCACCTGGTGGACTCTTTGTGAGTAAAACTCATTGCTTTCAGTGCAAACCCTGAGACTTGGCACTGTGTGGCCAGTGGGTGCATCCAAAGTGCTTTCATTCCTGTGGATGAATGCTTTTATGAACATGGTGGTAGGTGGACTGTGGGACTGGATGATCTTAGAGGTCTTTTCCAACCTTAATGATCCTATGATTCTAAAGAGAGGGCAGCAGAGGAGTGATTTCTGGAAGGGTGAATTCATCATGGACAGCAGCTAGCTCACAGCAGTAGGTCACATGCATGGGTAACCCTGTAGGGTAACAGCATGCCCTGTGTCAGCAGTGCTGTGGCAAATGCTTTTATGCATGTGATTAGTCTATGGCACATGGGGAACACCACAGGCTATGTAACTTCCCTCAGAGGTGCAGAGGGTCAGCCCTGGTGAGCAGCCCAACGCCCACCTAGCCAATTGCTCACTGCCCTCCCTTATCAGAGGGAAAATAGGATGAGAAGGCTCACGGGTCAAGATAAAGACAGACTGCTTGCTGATTGCCACCATGGGCAAAACAGACTCAGCTTGGGGCAGTGAAGCTGAAACCAGCTCTGGACTTGACTTTGGGGTATGGTTGGCCACTTCCAAACATGGTTGTGCCCTCTGGCACAAGTTCCTTGTCCTGAGTACCCCTTTGCTCTCTGTCCTTCTAGCAAAGGAGACATCGTGGATCCCAATTTGAAGTCCCAGTTCAATACTTACAAGCTTCCTGCTTTGGTGAAGAGGATCCTGGCTATCATTTTGAAGCCTATTGTAAGTATGGAGACATCTCATCTGTGTTACAGGAAGTCAACAAGTTGGGGAACTTTCCACATGATGGGCTGCTCCACTCAGTGCTTTGCTGCCTTGTGTCAAGAGTCTGAAGGTTTTCAAAGTACCATACCCTTAAAAGTAAACTTAGTCTCTCTGCAAGGATCTAAATGGCATCTCCACATCCAAGCGATGTTCTCCAGGGCTAGCAGTGTTGTCCAGAGCCTTATTCCTAGAGGTTATTGTAATTGAATTAAAGAAGGGCAACAAAGGGTCTGAAGGGTCTGGAATAAAAGTCTGATGGATGTGGCTGAGGGTACTGGGATTGTTCAGTCTAAAGAAGAGGAGGCTCAGGGGAGACGTTATTGCTCTCTACAGTGCCCTAAAAGCAGGTTGTAGTGAGGCGATCAGCCTCTTCTTTCAGGTAACAGAGATAGGATGAGAGGTGATGGCTTTGAAGTGGCTTCCAAGAGAAGGGTAAGCGTTGCACTGGGTGACATGGCTTAGTGAGCATGGTGGTGATGGATTGACAGTTGGACTAAGTGATGTTAGTGGTCTTTTCCAACCTTAATGGTTCTGTAATTCTATGAACGTGTAAATTGTTGTTGGATTAAAACCATCTCATTGTAAACTGCACCTGTCCTAGCAGAGGTGGCTCTGAAGAACAAGAAGCATGCACAAAATAAAGTCCCATCTATTTCATCTGCATTATTGTTGACTAAACCCAAGTTTTTCCTCTTCCCTCCCAAAGTACCCACGAATTGCTCGGGATCTCAGTGCTCTCTGTGGAGTGGGGTAAGTGGCACTGAAGTAGAGGAGGGGGTATTCACATGGATGTGTCCTCTGGGTTCATGCAACTAGATGCCAGCTTGCTGTGCAAGGCCACCATGACTCAGCATGATGTGATCTAGGGCTAGGCACCAGAGATTAAGGGCCCAAAGTTTCTCATTGCGGCAGGGCTAGGATATCTAAGTTCACACAGATAAAGGCAGCTTTCCTCATTTTCAGGTGGATTCTGGTACACAGAAGGCAACGTGCCAAGGCAGTACAGAGATACCTGCATATGGATGCAGTATGATGTGAAGTACAGACCCTTCTGAGAGGCAAAAACAAGCAAACTGAGAGCAAATGAATTTAAAAGACTGACGTGGTTTTTGTCTAGGTGCCAGAATAAATGAAATCATGGCAGTAGGCTCTTCTGATGTACGTACAAGTACACGTGAACTCTGTGTAACCATCTAGGTGATGCTATGACTTGTTCTCAGAGTGGTCATGCAGTTTCCATAACAATGGGCTGTTTGCACTGTTATTGTTATTATTATTTTCTGTTGCCACAGTGCCAATTCTGATTAATCTTTTCACCATTCCAGGTCTGCCAAAAACCTCTGGGATCAGCATGCAGCTGTGGCGGTAGGATGATTTATCTTCCTTACTAAATACAGTGAGGGATTCCTATCATTGGTTTCATCCCTGTGATGGACCTGGTATTGGGTCAGCTGGGCTTTTGAAAGCCAACCTTTGCAAAAAGTGATGAGAGCTCAAGGCAATCAGTGTTAATGAGGAGGTCTCTACTTACTTACTCTACCCAGCCCAAATTAGGACAGAGTAACAATCTGCGGTTGCAAACTCCTTGGCTCAGATGTATTTTGTATGAACTCATTTTGGTTCGGCAATGTGGGACAGGAAGCATTGTCATGGACAGCTGAGCCCATCGCTGCTCACAAACCAATCAGGTTCCTTTTCAAGATAAGCTGGGTTTTGCATTTGCACTTATTTATACTGGCTATCTCTCCTCTCTGATCTGATGATTGGAAGCTTTCATATTTCCTTTGTTGTTTGTTCACTTGCAGTTTGTTCTCATTTTATTCCATCCCTGAGTTTAAATAACACCTCTCCTCTCCGTTATTTTCCACTCGTCCCCAATCTATTTACAGACAGCAGTTGTATCCCCTTTTAGCTGGTGTTTTGCAAGGCTGAAGGAGTTGAGCTATTTTAGTGTCTCCTCACAAGGATCTGTGTTCTCTGGGACACCCTTACAACCATCCCTGAGAACAGACGTGCCCCCAGCCTCCACCATGCAGCTTCCATCAATGTCAGTCATGAGATGGAAGTGCATGCTCACTGCAGCAGGTCTGACTGACTGAAAACAGATCCTCCTTCCCCCACTCCCACCCTACTCCCTGCCAAAAAAAAAGGAAAAAAAGAAAAAAAAAAAAAAAAAGAAAAAAAGAAAAAAGAAAATCCTCTAAAAAGATTTGGTAACCTCAAAGATATTTTGGATTTTATTTTTTCTTCAGCAAAGCATTATTCACGGTTTTCATTTATTACAAACAAGAGTCGATCCAAATTTTTTGGCTAGCTATCAGCTTTCCTCTCAGGAAAACATGAGACTACTTGTACTGCATTTCCTGGAAAGCCTCTCCTTTGTCAAACTTTCAGCAGAAGGATCTCAGTCTGCCTATGGAATTTGAGAACAGACTTAAAAAGTAGAATCATTGAGTTTGGAAAAGACCCCTAAGCTCACCCAGTCCATTCCCAACCCATCCCCACCATGCCCATGTCCCTCAGTACCACTGAGGCTGCTCAAGTAGCCGTATGGTCCATCCATGTTGATTTACTAAGAGAAAGTGGAGCAGCATTTTGAGGATGGATGCATTCACTGCCTGATGTTCAGTACACTCCAGATTCTTCAAACCAAAATAACAAAGCTTTTAGGAAATGGGCTTTCCTGTGAATTGCTACTGATCTCCACTCAATCAAATGCAAAGACAAAACTGTGCGTAAGGACTGGGTTAACATGCAATGCTGTCAACTCTGAAATGCCCACCTGGCACCAATGCCTATGTCTGGGCAGGATAGACCTGGGAGTGGAAAAACAAAGCCCACTGTCTCTTTCAAAGCACAGCTCAGATTTTATTTCATTTTTCACTTTTATCTAAGCATGCTTTTTTCCTCCTTTTTCCATGCTGTAGACGTGGATCTGCCACTGCTGTCCAACAGGCATTGGTTGTCATCAGCTCTGTCTTTCCCTCTAGGTTTACCGCACTGAATTCATTGCTAAATGGAGGAAGCAAAAACTGGATGTGATTCTTTGTCCTGTACTTGGTCCAGCCTTTAATCATGGCTACGCTGGGAAGCTATTTGGTAATCTCCATTGAGACATCTCTGGATGCATCCATGGTATTGTCTGTGGGCAGAGCAGCAGCGAGATGTTTTGGTCTCTTGTACATTCCTCAGACTGTGTGCAGTGTTTGCTCTTCTCTCTGAGGAAGTTTGCACAGGGAATGTCTCCACTCAGTGTGTCTCCTCATGCTCCCACTTTGTCTGAGCTGCAGATGTTTAGATTACTATGGGGAGCATTTCGTGACACATCAGTCCCAGTAGTTAGTGGGTGAGCTTCCCCTGTGTCATCTGACCTTCCGAAAGTGCATGTGAGGATAGCTGATAGAGTGGTGGCAGTCCTTAGCTCAAGACAAGCTCTTTTGAATATGGCCCGAGACTTTGCAAGGAGCAGACATGAAAAGTTGCCTTTCACTTGCAGAAGGAGGCAATTTGATAGCTTCCAGGAAACATCCAGAGCCCTCCATTCCTCTAACAGCAGCCCTCTGCAACCTAAAATGCCCTAGATGGTGTTAAAGACCTGGATACCAGGGTTTTACCCTGAGGTGTGATAGACAAGTTCAGACTTTGTCTGCATCAGATCAAAATACTCATATCTATCTCTCTCAGAGCAGAGCTAATATCCACCATGCAGCCCTCAAACTTCCCCACCAACAGTCCCATGGTCTCTTTAGGTCCAGCAACTCCAGTCCAAAATTCCTTCAAACTGAATTATCGTCTGAAGGTCTTTGCTGGCCTGGCACACTTAAATTTTGCCCATTTGCGTGCTCTGTGTGATCTTTTCCAGCTGCGACCTCCTATACCAACTTATACAATGTCTTAAACTTCCCTGCTGGAGTGGTGCCGGTCAGCACTGTCACAAGAGCTGATGAAGAAGAACTGAAGCATTACCGAGGGCACTACGAGGACCCTTGGGATAAGAGACTGAAAGAGGTGAGCAGAGAAAGTCTTAGCAGAAGGCCACGCGTGGCACAGTGGCACCACTGGCATGTTGTCTTTTCTCCATCTCCTGATGGCATCTGCCTCCTTGTATGTCTTCCTTTGACTTTCTGTACTCTCAAAAGATGGCATTACACACGGTGTGCTCTGACTCAACACCACGCTTAATTTCTGCAGGCTGTGGAAGGAGCTGTGGGGCTGCCTGTGGCTGTGCAGTGTGTGGCTTTGCCATGGCAGGAGGAGCTGTGCCTTCGGTTCATGAAGGAGGTGGAGAACCTTTCCCGTGGCATGAGGAGAAATGCCTGATTTCTCAGGATCTGCCTTCCTTATGTTGACCTTTAATACCCTGCTCATTACTCCAGTCACCTTCTACCCAATGTGCAACATAGATGGCAATCTGCAGACTCCCAGTGCCATTTCAGTAATGTGGCAATAAATGCTGCTTGAAAGCAGTTGGTAAAGTCTGTTCTCTGTCCAAACTTTCTCCTTCATTAAAGTGAGATAAAACCTGGTCTAGTGCTTGATCTAGTGCCTGGCAACCTTACCCATAGCAGGGAGTTGGAACTGGATGATCTTTGAGGTCCCTTCCAACCCAGGCCACTCCTTGGTTCCATGAGAAAACTAAAAGAAAGGCGAGAGAGTTCATGTTGGACCAGAGGAGTCTGAAAACCATAGTGAAGCAACATTTGGTGTATAATATAAGGCTGAAGAGCTGATTACCTCTATATTCTATTTCCAACAGTGGCAGCAGCAGATGTTTAAGGGAGAGCATAACCTGGCAGGATTCTCTCTTTGGCTGTGCCGTTAGTTGGCAAAAGGTTGCAGTCAGCCCATCAGTACCTGGCCATCGATAATTTAATAACTAGTTCAGCCTCTTCTTGACCTCTTATGTTCTTTTGGTCTCCACACCATCCAATGGCAGTGAGCTCTACAGTTTAATTGGGCAGCAAGAGTGGAAAGCTTTGTTATCAGTGAGCATATGCTGTCTGATATAGTAAATAATCTGCCTTCAGTCCCGTTCCTCATTGTTTCTTCCAGTTACGCAAAGGAAAAAGAAGGCTGCTATTTTGTTTGTCTTTTCATTGCCTATAATCATTTAAGGGAAACCTGAGTTCAAACATTTCTGTGGCTCAATATTGGTACTTCCAGCTTCACCGTGAGAATTGTATGCCGTCCTTGACCTAGCCATTGCACTCCAGGTTTCCTGTTCCTCTCATGTCCAGCACAGTATCCTGGCTGCAGGCTTTGCTTTGATTATTCAGGAGAATTTTAATAAGGATTTTATATCTGCTTACTTTTCCTTCACTTTGCAGGGTAAACTTTGTCTTGTTGCAATATTGGGAGCACATAAAGCTCTCCAGAACAACTGGTACCAGCAAGACATACATATATTGTTAGGACAGGTCACTGTTCTCCTACAGTATCTGACATAGATAGGACTGCCTGGTGTAACAGAATGTGGCAGAAGATAATAGAGACATGAGGACCAATGCTCAAGTGAGGAAGGAAGAAACTAAAAGCAAGTGTTCAAAAATGGGTGAAAATAGCAAAAATTAGGACTAATCCATCTTGCAGGATGAGACACTGAAAAGCAGACTTCTTACAGCAAACACTGTGCCCAGCCATGGAGCAGCTGGGAACGACCTCATCATCCTCCGTCACGCTGCTGAAGTGTCTGAGATCATTCGTTCAGTAGGGCCAGACCTGTGCATGATGGAGGACATAGGAATGCTGCGGACTGAAGAGCCGACAAATCTCTGCATCGCCTTGGCTGACAGCAGCTGTATAGCTGGAGGAGCTGTAAGATCCATACAACCCATTTACAGTAACGGGAAGTTTCTGACAGGCTGTCTCATTCTGCGCCTGTTGGCTAATGTTGCTCTGCAACTGCTGGTGCATTTTGACTGGAATTAAAGAATGTGTTTTGATGAAAATCTTATGATTCCAATAGATATTCCAGGCTGAAATGAGTCACTAACTGGAGAGTTCCCAGAAAATATTTATTCAGCCCTCTTGAGTCGAATGGAACAATTCTAGAGGAGACCAGCCCATTTCACTATGACTTCAGCAGCTTCTGAAACATCCTTAAAGTTGTTTTAGGACAGCACAGTCAACGTATTTCGTTTTGGAAAAGCACAGCAGAACGTATGGATCCAAAAATCTTGAATATAGGGACGCAGTCCTCAGGGTTAATTCTTTGTCTTTTTGATCAAAACGGATTCTAAGCTGATGTGGCTTTAAAAACAATAATTAAAAATAAATAAATAAAATACCAAATTGGAGGGAGGATTGTTTGTGTAAAGGTTCTAATGAAAACCAGCCTGCTCGAGAGCTGCAGGTGTTGGGTGGAGGTTAATGACAGTAAGCTAATGTTGTCTTGCTTCTTCAAGCAGAGATGATGCAGCCTTGCTGGGAACACAGGAGCAGACTGCCTGGGTTGGTCTGCTGCCTTTGTCTGTGTGAGGCGTAGTGACGGAGGTCTGCAGAAATAGGAGAAGCGATAACAGTGCTGTCTGCCTCAGGGGTCAGATGAGTACCAAAGGAATAGGGATTCTTCCATTTCTTTTTTGGCTCTGTCCCATGACCCACTTAAGTGTACTTCCTCTTATTCTCCCTGCATTGCTCAACGTCTGAAAGCCCCACATGCAACCAGGTAAGCATTTTTATTTCTATCCCCAGCACCAGGATAACAGCAAAAAGAGGAAATGGACAGCAGAGAAAGTCGATGGTGTGATTATTTCAAAACTTGTCTCTTCTATGTCACCAACACCAAGCATGATAGGCAGTGTGTCATTTATAGAATAATTATAGATGGATCTGGAGTCTTTGCGCTGGGACTGGATCAGCTTTGCCTCTTATAAGCTGATGCACCTGGAACTGTATCTTGAATTAGGAGAATGTCCAAAAATGAGGCAGGTAGATGCCCTTGAAGAGTCAGTATCTATGACTTTCCTCAATTGGACATTATAACGGTGTCCCAGCAGTGGTCCTGAAGCCCCTGTTAAAGCCTGGGGGAGACGCTTAGCAATAAGCAAAGCACAAACCTGTAGTATTACCTGGCATCACGTGTGAGCACAGTCACAGCTACTTTGACGTTGTGACCTTAGACCTGGATTGAGTCGAATGATAATATCATTGCAAAAGTGCTGCACTTGGCCTTGATTGTTTATCTTCAGGAATAAACTCTGAGCTGTGAGTTAGGCAGGCTGACTTCTCCGCTTAGGAACTTGAGGTTTGATCTGGGACATTCCCTGCCTCATCTTCCCCACAGAAACAGAGGTCTCTTTCTCATCAGGCTTCCAATCACCCCTTGATCCCCTTTGCCTTTGAATCCACACAAAGCTCAGCCCATCTACCTCTATGTAGCTGCTCCTCTCCTTGCTAGGGACACTCATTTCATATAGTTTTGGAGTGCCTCAGCAGCCCAAAGGTCTACTCAGAAGGTGCAAAACAAGTTTGGATTTTGAAACCATCCCATCCCTCTGTATGGATTCAACCCTCACTCCCCTCCGGTGGCTTTTTGCTGCCTGTGTTCCCACTGCAGGCTGTGGTGGAAGAGCTGTGCTTCTGATTTACAAGGGAGGTGAAAACGTTTGTCCACTGATAGGAAAAGGGCTTCCTCAGCAGCATCCGGCCATCTGGAAGTGCAGCTGTTCTCACTAATAAAACTGCCCTTTGAAACACCGAGTAGGTTTGGACACAGCTGGCTTTGTCTCTGTTAAACATTTGCAGTGTCTAAAGGGCAGGATCAGAGCACGGGACCCAGAGCATGAGCGGATGTGAGAACCCAATGCCCTGATGCCTCTCAGCGTGGGGAATAAACTCCCACATCCGCTCAGCTCAGCACAGGGGTTGTGTGTCACGTGCAAAGAGCACACCTATTCCTTAGGAAGCCTTTGCACAGATCCCAAGAGGTTGAGGGAGGGGGGGTTGAGTATTCACAGAATCATTAAGGTTGGAAAAGACCACTACGATCATCCAGCCCAACCACCAACCCATCACCACCATGCCCACTAAGCAAGGGTGCCACTGAAAAAGGAGCACGGTAGATAACCAGCTTAGTTTGTTACAGCTTGGTTAATTGCTGTCCACTCCCCACTGTTTCTTAGAGGATGCCAAAGTTGACGTTCTTCAAAGGGGCTGATGTTTGCTAAGTTCTCGACTTCATCTCAGAGCACGGAGATGCTCTTGCGTGCTTGTGGCAAGAGGTGTCTGTGCTGCTCTCAGCCACTGGCTGTCTCCATGTCTGCTGGGAATATTTTGCTTCTGGGCTGCAACCACGTGGGATTTACCACAGCATCTGTGTGCTCGTTCATGGCATGGACCCAGCTGTTCTGGTGCACGCAGGCATAGTGGCAGTGCTGAGCCCTGTCTCCCAGGGTGAGAGCAGCAGGAGAAGTTCAGGTTGGATATTAGGAAAAACTTCTTTACTGAAAGAAAAGGGTGATGCAGTGGCACAGCTGCTCAGGGAGGTGGTGGGGACTCCGTCCCTGGAAGTGCTCAAGAACTGTGGGGATGCAGCACTGAGGGACGTGGGCATGGTGGGGTGGGGTGGGGTTGGACTGGGTGACCTTATTGCTTTTTTTCCAACCTCTGTGATTCTTTGATAGGGCTCTTGAAGCAGCTTTAGACAGCTACGGGAGTAGGATGGTTTTAAGGACCTTGGTGGATGAGTAAGCGCCCCACAGATGTGCATCCTCTCATCATACCCTCCTCATCTCTGTGCAGGGAAATCTCGTGCTTTCAAACTGTTCTTTTCCCCCCTTCTTCCATTGTCTTCCTTGGCTACGCAGGAAACGGGAGCAAAGCTATTTCCTTGCTTCTTTTGTTCAGCAGATCCCACGGCTCTTCCTCCCCAGCAGAGAACTTCCTGCAGTGCAGACAGCCTGCATAAACCCAATGCAGCCAGGGTTCAGTAGCTCTGCATGCTTAACCTGTTGCACTTTTCGGTCAATCATTCTCCACTTCATGCCCCAGTGAAGGCACATCTGCAGAGGTCAGCTATGGGTTTATAAGCTATTTGCTGAGCCTCAGCAGTGGTGCTGGGAGGAGGAACTGATCTGGGGGACGGGGAAGCACTCCCACCTGTCTTGCTTCTCATTCTCAACCCATCCTCAGAGACCAGAGAGTTGCACAAAGTGATGAGAGAGCTCCTGCCAGAGACAGAGCTGGCTTCTGCTGCTGCCCTTGCCCTGCTCTGTGGTTCGGCAGCAGCTGTAGTGGTCTGGAAATGGCTGAGCAAAAGGCACATCCAGAAGAAGATGGAAGAGGCTCGGAGGACCAGGGATGAAGGTGTGAAGAAAATGGCAAAAGCCGTCCAACAGTTCAGGGAGCAGGTAACCCATCCTCATGGGGAGCTAAGACCCACTGGGGTGTCTGCTCATGTTCTGCAGCTCCTCCTACTAGCTCACCTCTCCATAGCTTTTATAACAAGGATCCCAGGGGAGATGTGCCGGCAGCCTTCAGCAAAGGGAAAGGCTGCCCTGGGAGGAAGGGAGATCACATCTTCTGAAGCTGGATGAGATGTGGTGGAAGCCTACAGCCAGGGAGATGCAAATTACACTTGGAAGAGGTTTGGAACAAAGGTGACGAAGCCTTTGAAGATCCAGAGGATTTGGACCAATGAAGGTTATTACCAATGAAGGTGATCACCACTTGGCCCAAATCCTGTAGATCTTTAGGCGTATGAAAATGTCTTCTGCCTACATGGGTAGAAGCAAAAACTCTTCCTGAGTCTAAGGTAACACATCTGTCCACACGCCTGTATCCTTGGCTGTAAAACCTGGGTGTTGGGGTAGCTCTTGGAGTGTCTTCAAAAGAAATTTACCAGGGTTACCAGCAAATGAGGCCTCTCAGGCTGCCCAGAAAACTTGACCCGACTTAACTAATGAAACACAGGGCACTCAGTGTCACCTGTGAGCAAACAGGAGGTGACATGTGTGAATGAGACACCCACCCAGCCAGCACGGACGTGGCCCTGAATTCTGCAGTACTCATTTTGAACCCCCTTCATTCCTGCCCTATTTACTCCTCTGCGTGTTCCAGCTCAACCAACTCACCATTTACAGCAGTAATATACCTGGAGATAAGGCGTAGCATCTACAAGTATGTAGTTTTAAAACTGTCTTCTTCGTCTTTCTGTTGCAGGTCCCCAGTGACAAGACAGATGCCATCCTGTCCCTGCCCCTGCTGGAACTCGCTGGGAGGCTGCAGGAAGGGTCCCTGTCCCCCAGGACCGTCCTTTACACTTACATACAGAAGGTGAGTGCCTATTCACATCCTGAAGGGCAAATTGCTTATGTTATCCATGCTGTGATGTGTGGGATGGTGACTTGCTAGAACTGCTGATTATGGTACGTCTTTAATATAGCAGATAGCAGAAGAAAGATACATAAGGACGGGGATATCTCTGTCTAATGGGTCATACCCATCACCAAATAACCCTTTCAGATGGTTTGAGACCTTCCAGATGTTCTGGGGAGGGGATTACCGTTCAAACCAAGCTTCTCACTTTGAAGATCCAGACAGCTATTGGATGCAGCCATGTCATTTCATTGCTCTTAACTAACGCCTCTTCCTCCATCTGTCTGGAAAAGGCCCTGGAAGTGACCCAGCAGACAAACTGCGTGCAGTATTTCATCCCAGAGTGTGAAGAGCAGCTCCAGGAAATACAGCAGCAGAGGGAGAAAGGGCTTCTGTATGGCATCCCTGTCAGCATCAAGGATCACATTGGCCACAAGGTGCTTCCCTTAGTGCCCATGAAACATCCCATCATGAGCTGGGCTGGGTGGTGAAGTGGATGAATGTGGGAACCTGGCTAGGCTTGGGGCTGTGACCCCACACCCCATTGCATCTGCAACCCAGGCAATTAGGAGCTGCTGAGGAGTCCTGATGATTTGTTAGGTGATCAGCTCCATGCTGATTTACCAACACAGCTAAGAGGACTTGGAGCCCAAAATAAGAGCCAGACATCAAGGCTAACAGAAAAAGGACCGTGCTGTCATTGCCTAGGGCTTGTATTCCCTCCCTGAACATTCAGTGGAGGCTTCACCTGGACAGCAGGATGCTGGGTTTGATCCTGAGCAAGTGAACAAAGAATACCTGCAATGTTGCATCTAGGTCAAGGGAGAGAAATAGCATGAAAAAGAGCAAGGGTAGGTTCAGGAGAAGCCTTAACCCTGTGTTTGGCAGCCTTGTGCTTATGACAGGAGAGGGAATCCTTGGCCCTTTATGCAAGGGAGTGGATTAGTACACCCCAAAGGGGACACCAGATCTTACTCAGAGGGCAGTGAGGCTCTGGCACAGCTGCCCAAAGAAGCTGTGGATGCTCCATCTCTGGAGATGCTCAAGGCTGGGCTGGATGGGGTCCTGGGCAGCCTGATTTGTTGGGGGCAACCAGCCCATGGCAGGGGGTGGGAATTGGTTAGGCCTTAAGGTCCCTTCCAACCCAACCATGTTATGGTTCTATGATTATGATATTCCTTCCAAAACAGCAGGGAAAATGTTCTGACACTGTTTACTGTCACCTCTCCTTTCTGCAGGGGCATCTATCAACCTGTGGGCTCGTGAAGTTCCTTGGCACTCCAGAGCAGGAGGACAGTGTCCTAGTCAAGGTTCTGAAGAGACAAGGGGCCATCCCATTCGCTAAGACCAATGTGCCACAGTCCCTCTTCAAGTAACATACATCATTAGAAATCTCTCTTCTCCTGCACCTAAAACCCAGCCTGTAGGTCATGGGTTTTAGGGACAGACTTTTTCCTGTCTCCTGAGATGTTCCCAGACAAATCTGTCTTCCATCTGTTGCCAACAATCTCAGTTCAACTGAAAATGGCTTTTCGATAAGATTAAAGGGGAAAAATCCCACCATGGCATAACAGAAGTTAAGTGCACTTGTGCGTGGGAGGTGGCTTAATGGGAATGAGCCATGTCTGAAGGATTTACAGGGTGGAAGGAGGGGTTGGCTATGCCATGTAAGCCCACTGCAAGGGACAGACAACCAACTCAAGAGGCTTGGCTGCTCCTTACAGCCTACTTGCTGGTTTGCTCCACAGCTATGACTGCAGCAATCTCATTTTTGGCCAGACGTTGAACCCCCTCAACCATCAGAAGACCCCCGGGGGCTCCTCAGGAGGGGAGGGAGCTCTGATTGCAGGGGGAGGCTCCCTCCTGGGCATTGGCTCGGACGTAGGTGGTAGCATCCGTCTTCCATGCAGCTTCTGTGGGCTGTGTGGGCTCAAACCCACAGCCAAAAGGCTCAGGTAGGTGTTGGGTCTGTGCTTCTCTCTCTGCTAGGAGACTCTTAGCTCACACCCACCTTGTGCACCTACCCGCCATGTTGAGGGAGGGGTCAGCAAGCAGATGGATCTGCTGCCTGGTCATGTAGGGTGTCCTTGGTGAGGGAATGGGAATTCAGCCCTGTCTGAGTTTCAGCCCTTAAATCTCTGAAAGCTCCAAAACTGAACTGAATTTAGTACATAACAATGTACTTCTTTTCTTTTCCTGCAGTCTGTCTGGAATTAGTGGCCCAGTCGATGGGATTGTGTCAGGTATGTGAATTTCAGGTTGATTTTCTCCAGGTGCTGTGAAGAGCAGGGAGAGTGGGATGTGGTAGAGGCTGAGGTTTGCTTCTATCTGTCTGCTTTGTAGGACACTGATCTGGGTTCAAGAAGCCCAGGTGCAGATTGCCGTGGCTCTATGGGGTCACCTCAGTGAAGTTATGTCATCTCTAAGATCTTCTGTCATCCTCCAGGCCTGAGGAGGGCTGAGACAGACAAGAGTTGTATGGGGGCCCATCTAGAACATCCCACCTCGTTGCCCAATGGTTCCTTGCATGATGGCAGACCGGTGCTTGGCATGTCCCTTTGTTTACCACAGACATTTTCTCTCGTCCCATGCCAGTTCCATGTGCACTGGGGCCAATGGCGAGGGATGTGGACAGCCTGGCCCTCTGCATGAAGGCGCTGCTCTGCGAGGAGATGTTCCGGCTGGATCCCACCGTGCCCCCCATCCCCTTCAATGAGGAGGTGAGCCTGGTCCTCAGAGGTCCTGCATGCCTCAAGGGCCCGGTTATCCTGACAGTACTGGTGTGGTTTGTGGTTTATCAGACTTAGACACCCCAGCATGGGAGGAAGGCGGCACCAGACTGGTGTCTCCTTTGCTCCAGGTGTATTCAAGCTCTGCTCCCCTGCGGATCGGATATTACGACACAGATGGTTACTTCCCATTGCCTCCTTGCATGAGGAGGGCGGTGCATGAAACCAGGGAGGCTCTTCAGGCAGCTGGGCACGAGGTGAGCACCGCTGCGGTGGTGGGAGGGGAGATGGCTGGGATGGCAAAGGGCTGCAATGGACTGCCCAGCAGCGTGAGGAGAACAGGGAGGCTTCTACTCCAGTGGTCTACAAGTATATCCATAGTCAGGCCACGGAAATGATTCACGTCCTCAGGCTGCCACATGATCTCATATTTTGATGCAGCTGGTGCTCTTTACTCCACTTCACGTCCGCCATGTCATGACTGAACTGTTTTTGAAGACATTTTTTGCTGATGGAGGCCGTGCTTGGTTGGATGTGTTGTAAGTAGAAGCATTCCCCACGCCCATGAACACAACTCACAGCAAAACTAGCTCTTTTCACACCCCAAACAGGAGATACTCAGCTTTCTGAGAAAGGGCCAACAGCTTCTCTGGTATGATCCCCTCCTCTTGTCATCCCTCAGTACAGGAAATATTGTAGATCCAGGCTTAAAACCCCAGGTGAATTTCTGCAGGATCCCAAGGCTTGGGAAGAAGATTCTGGCTCTGATTCTTAAACCTCTGGTGAGTTCCCGGCTTCATTCTCAAAGCTGAGTGGTGTCAGCAAGCCTTGACAGGTTTCCTACAGATTCACGCATTGGGATACTGTGGCAGGGGGGGTCACTATCTATTGCTATTTGAAGCACTATCCCTAGGTTAGAATCAAAGCAAAAGCCACGTAGAGCATTTTTAATCAGTGTCACACCCTTCCTCAAGGGCTGAGGCAGGACAGCAATGCATGTTGGCTGGGAGGGCACGGGGAGCTGCACCCCACCTCACATCCCTAACAGCAACCCTTTTCCTTGCCAGTTTCCCCGCATGGCCGACTATCTGAACGCCTTGTGCAGCATGAGGTAGGACAGCATCCTCTGCAGGAGTGTCTATGGAAATGAACTTTACCTTCACCTCTGTTCGCAGTGGGGTGGATGATGCTGGGTTCACAACAGGTTCTGGCCCACTTTCTGCAGGACCCATCCTTCTGCTCTGGACACTTCTGGTTTCAAGAGCTTGTTGTTTCCCCACTCCTCTGGTGTTACCCTGTCCCCAGTGTTACACCAAAAGGATCAGGGGACTTGGGTAGGGTCACTAGAGAAATCTTCTATCGCTTCCAAACATCTGTTGTTTAACTGCGTGGCCAAATGCCAAAGGAAACTTAGGAGACAGTGGGCAAGATACGTTACTTTATGTAATTGCTAAAATCACCAACGCTTATCAACCTGGAGAATTGCTTAAGCACTTTCTCTTCCTCACCAAAATGCTTTCAAATGGTGATAAAAAAGTTGCTGTGATTTCCACTCACAGGTCAGTGAAGGAGATGTGGGATCACCAGCATCAAATAGAGGTACGTTTTGAGGGTTTTTCTCTCCAGCATCATGTTATGAGTTGAGGCTTAAGGGCAAATTCCAGGTTTATGGAGGTGTCAGTATTTAAGAAAGTGGGGAGCTGGGAAGAAGACAGAAAGAAAGGCACAAAATAGAGCTGAGAATGGCATAGCTGGGACTTTTGGGTCAAGCCAGTCAAGACTTCACTGGCTGCACAGTGTTCAATGCCCAAATGCCAATGCTCAGTCGTCCCAGTGCAGTAGGGCCAGCTAAGGAGCGACCTTTCCAATTCCTGTCCATATTTTGTCCATGTGCTGTGGAGGCAGATGCTTCTACACTGGATTTTAGTGTGTGTCTCCCTTTGGGGATATCAGCACTATGAGACTGCAAGAGCTGGTTCCATGGAGCGGGACTTTAGGACTGGCTCAGTAGTGACCTCTATCTGCCCTGGCAGCACTGTGACCCAGCAAGGGCTCCTCCACACAAACTCCAAAGAAACTGAAGTGCTCCTGGCATGTCTCCCCTTCCCTCCCACAGGTGTACCGCTCTGAGTTCATCGCCCAATGGAGGGAACTCCAGCTGGATGTCGTGCTGTGCCCTGTGCTGGGGCCAGCCTTCACCATAGGGTTCCCTGGGAAACTCCTCTGTAAGTGAGCCTTGGCCTTCCTGGGAGGGGAGAGGGCTGGCCTTGTAACAGGACTGGGACTCGTGGATGATCTGCCCTATGCAGTCTCATCTCCAAGCAGCAGCTGCTTCTCAGGGCCTTCGAGGAACACGGATATAACTGAAGGAACCTGAGCCCGTGGCCACGTGTATTGTCTGTTTTTCTTCTCTCAGCTGCCATCACCTCCACAATGCTGTACAATGTCCTCAACTTCCCCGCCGGGGTCGTACCCGTCAGCACAGTGACAGAGGCTGATGAGGAAGAGCTGAAGCTTTACCGAGGATGCTGTGGTGACCTCTGGGACAGGACACTGAAGCAGGTATGTGACACAGGAGGTGCTGGATGCTCGGAGTGAGGGCGTCACTGAAAACAGCAGCTCCTAAACGTCCCCTCACCACCTGCGTCCCCATTGCAGGCCGTGGAAGGAGCCGTGGGGCTGCCCGTGGCTGTGCAGTGCGTGGCTTTGCCGTGGCAGGAGGAGCTGTGCCTCCGGTTCATGAAGGAGGTGGAGACCCTCAGCAGAGCAAAGAGAGCAGCGTAGCCCTTCCAGCCCCACCTCAGCAGGGCGGGAAGGGGAAGCTCTGCGTCACTTCTCCCTTTTGCTATCTGAAGGGCATAGAATTACAGTAAGGAAGGAAGGAAGGAAGAAAAGCTATTTCATGCCCCTCTTCTTGCTGACAAGCACAGATCCTGTTGAAGGACACAGCCATTTCCTCGGTAGCCATTACAAGGCCTGTAAGTCTGCCTTCTTATCCTGTCTCGGCTCAGACAGTGCTGGAATTGCCTCTAAATAGCCCAGCAGCTGAGGCAGAGACCAAAACATCAGCATAAAGCCTGCAGCACTTCATCACACTGATGAAGACTTCACAGCACCAAACTTCTTTGTTAAAGGGAATCTTGCTTGCATCACAGCCTTCCTTTGAAGAAAAACAATAATACCCAAAGACTCCACCTGGACACTGCAGCTTCACAACTCACCTGTCCTCCACTCCTCTGCTTTTCCTTCCCCTTCTCCCCCCTCCTTGCACCAGTGGCTGAAAACAACCAGTCACTGTTGCTGCATTAATACCTATGCAGCACTCTCCACCAGCACACTGTGCAGCCACACCAACGCTTGTCTTGTCAGAGACGTGATGCAGAGGGCAGGACTGGCTTATGCTGAGCTCAAATGATCAACAATCCATGAACTGCACCTTCCTGAAAGGATGGATATGGATAGGTGGTCACTTTCATTTCCATCTACGCAGCCTCTTGCGAGAAGCAGGGCAAGGATAAGGGAAAAGGATTCCAAAACTCAGTAGCGTTTTCTTGCTGGCAGAGGATGCAACTGTGGGGCTAACAGCCCTGCATGGAACACATCTGTGTCTATCTACTGCTGCACCACTATTCTGCCCACAAAAATAAACATGTTGTAATAAAGTTGAGTAACCCTCCGCTGATGGATACAATCATGTGAGTGCAGTTATTACCCAAAATCATACACCTTCCCACTGGCCATTACACAGCACCAAGGATGCATGGCAGCGCTCACACCCCTCTCAGCCTCTCTGCCTGTGCGTGGGAGATGGCAACGCATCCCTCTCTACAGCACTGAGCTCTTTCCACCAGCAGATCTCAAGCATCACGAGTGTATTTCCAACCCCAGCAGAGCAACATTCTTCAGGACCTCTCCTTTCAGGATCTTAATGCTTCTTCTCAAAGCAGACAGGACAGTAGAGACGGACTATGCAGACCTGGAGAAAGCTGGAGATCCACCCCCAGCTAGTATTTATTATCCTGAGCCTGTTCACATCAGATGAAAACCATTTAGCCCATCTGAGAGATTTTAACAAGAAAAATAAATATCCTTTAAATATGCTTTCCCTGGACATCCAGGGTATTTCATGATAGCTAGCAATACGGAAACAACATCAGTTCCAAATGTGATGGCCCAGAGATGTACAGCGAGGAAAGCCGAGCTGCCCCAAGCCCAGATCTGCCATCCCTTATGCTCGGCGTAACTTGCAGAAGTACATAGGCCCGAAGTTGGCTGTGAGGTGAGGCAGAACGAGCTCCCCCAGCCGGCAACCTGAGAAGAAACAAAACGTGTCCTGGAAGAGCGTCCGGAAGTGGCTCAGGTCCTCAATGTGGACAGTGATGCCGAACTGAGTTTCTGCGATGTCTATCGCTCTCTCGACCACGTGTTCATTCTGCAGCTGAGAGAGGGAACACGTGGAGTACACCACCTCTCCTTCTGGCTTGGCAGCAAGGATCCCTGCCCTGTGGACAAGATGGAACAAACATACCACCAGGGGAGGAAGAGGGAAGTATGGGACAGCAGCACGGTAATAAGGAAGCCAGCACATAACCTATATAGGGTGAGGAGAGCTCTTGACTAGGCACGTGTAAATTAAGAAGAGGTTTCAGTACTAATACATACAGCAACAAAACAGCTTCAAGCTCACTCACATCAGCAGCTGTAACTGCAGCATTGGCAACATCTGACGCTCCTTGGTTCTCATTTTGTGGAAGATGTTGTTCTCCTCCTCCATGACGGAGTGCCTGTCTGTTGTGCAGGGCACATCCACAAGGACCTGCAGCAGGGCAGATCCTACATCAGCTTTGGGTTTATCTCAGAAATCCTCCAGCATCACCTCACCCAATACTTCCACCACACCAGGCAGACAAACACAGCACTCTGTACCTTGCTTAGCTTATACCACCAAGCAAAAATACAGCTCAGGATACCCATACTCACAGATCCTGGAGGAAGGGTATAGCCAGAGGAAATATTGCTCTACACTTGGCTTAGTCTTAGCTCTTGTTCGGCATATCAGGCCATGCAAAACGGTACAATTACACTGTTGGGTAAGCTGCTGTCTGCCTTTGAAACAGGAAGAAACTAAACTACACGTGAGGTGTATCTCTGGCATAGGCTGTCCAGAGAGCTGTGGGTGCCCCATCCCTGGAGGTACCCCAGGTCAGATGGGGCCCTCGGCAGCCTGAGCTGGTGGGGGCAACCAGCCCACAGAAGGGACTGGTTGGGCTTTAAGGTCCCTTTCAACCCAAGCATTCTATGATTCCCTTCATTGGTTTCCAATCGCTCACCTTATGAAAAGTTCCACCTTGCAGCTCCCCCCAGTCCCTTCCGTCATGCGATGTAACGCTCACAGTCTCCCTGACTTCCTTGGGAACGTAGCTATTGAGAATGTGGTACAACCTCTTTGTTCGGGAAATGGAGACATCATTGGCTGCCAGATGCCCTGAGTTGAGAGATGGGAAAACAGCATGCTGAGCAATTCACTCTGGAAACAAAAACCACACCAAATCCTATAAGCAGATGAACAGAGAGGCATCGCCACGTACCCCACGCTCTCTCCCATCGCAGCTTTACTAACAGAATGGGGCTGAGGAACAACCCCTTCGCTTACCACAAGCCCCAGTCTGCAGCAGAGCCAGCATCTTGCCACCTGGAGCTGCACAGAGGTCCAGGACGAAGTCATCCGGCTGCACGTTGAGAGCCAAAACGGGCAGGAGGGATGCAGCATCCATGAGATAGTAGCTGAGGATCCCGAGAGAGTCTGGCCTGGAAACCACCGTTTTGCATATAGAAAGCAAGGGAAAAAAGATATAATTGTTAACTAAGATGGGTATGGCCATAAGGAGCGGGTGCTAACAGCCTGACACTGGTGTAAGTGGAAGTGTTGAGTCATGGCTTGAAGCAGTGATTGAGCACCTGGTGGGAAGGCAGGGCCAACCCAGGGGAGCTCAGGTGCGTGCAATGCATCCGAGTGACCAGAAGGGGTGGAGTCAGGATCCACCTCTTCCCAGACCTCATTTAAGGGTTGCCAAGTGGAAGTGAGGATATCCCTCTGGAGATCCTTGTATACTGGAGAACTTCTAAAGGTAAGAAGTTTGTCTTTCTTTGTTTCTGTGTCTATGGCTGCTGCATTTGGGCTTGTTCTTATTTGCTGCAGCCTTATGTGCTTTCTATCACATTATAGATTCCAGCATTACAACTAGCAATGTCGGTTTGTAGCAGGAAGTTATAGAAACACAGACTCATAGAATCATAGTACAGCTAGGTTGGAAGGGACCTTATGGATGGACCAGCCAGCTCCAACCCCTGCCATGTGCTGTGTGCCCCCCCACCAGCTCTGACTGCCCAGGGCCCCATCCAACCCAGCCCTGAGCACCTCCAGATGTGAAGCAGTCAGTAAGGCATTACCAGAAGCCTGGTTGGGTACAGTCCAGCACCATCCAGCACCAACTAAAATGCTTTTTTTTGGCTTTGTTTTGTTACGCATCCGATCTGTTTTGCTCGGTGTGCCCGCAGTACGGTTAGCAGAAGGAAGCAGGAGAACCATCTCACCGTGCAGGATGGAAACGTGAGATGTCCCCCCTGGGAAAGGTGTAGCACTTAACGTTGGAGCTGAGAGAGGCACGAAGCAGCGGTGACGTCTCTGTTGGCAACGTTGTCCCGTCTCCACCAGAGCCCTCCAGCGAAGTTTTCCTCCTCTCCCCTCCTACACCCGCGCTCTCCTGCCAACACCGCGCCCTTCTGGCAGCTTCAGAGACGAAATCGGTGGCGCTGAGCAGCTCCAACCGCTGGGCGGTGAGGTCGGCACAGGCGAAGTTGTTGAGCAGGGCGCCGTACTTCTGCTCGCACAGCATTGCGGAGCGCACTGCCGGCCAGAGCTCCTGCAGCTGCAGGCTGTACGTGGTGTCGAAGTGGTGCAGCGCCAGGCGTGGGGCCGGGATGCGCGGGGCGGTGGTGGCCTTCGGAGAGAGATATCCAAGGGGTGAAGGGGCCGGGAGCCCAAAAGCCGGAGCTGGGGGGGGTTGCGTGTAGGAGGGGAAAGGGAGGAGGGCTCAGGGAGGGGGGTAACTTAGGATAAAGGGGTGAGGGGTGCAGGAGGGTGCAACGAGAGCCGCGATGGGTGTAACGGGGAAGGGGTGCAGCAGTAACAGAGCTGGGGGGGGGGGGGGGGGAGGGGGTAAAGAGGATGAAATGGGGGCAGCAAAAGGAGGTGCGACGGGAGAGGAACAGCGAGGAGAGTGACGGATCGAAGGGAAGAAAACAAGCGCGGAGCTCCCCCCGTTCTCACCCACTTCTTCTTGTAGAGGTACCGCCGAGGCACCGGGCTCAGCCCCGGCACACGACCGACCCGCAGCAGCACCGCCGCCCGCCCGCTCGGTGCCGCCATGGCTGAGCTCAGCAGCGCCTTCCGGGGCGGGACCGGAGCTGCCAGCACTGCCCCGGGTTCGAGGCTGCCGGGGGAACGTGGGAACGAGAGCCGGCCCGATGCTGCACGAATAGAGCTGTTTGGAGCCGTTAGGGATTGAGTTTGGGAACCCCCGGGAAAAGGATTGCGTTGCTGCTACTGCTGCGCTACTAGCAGCCACGTTTAAAAGGTGCCATTGTGCTTGGCCAAAGAGCTGAGGAAGTATTTGCTGCCCAGGGAAACAGCTCTGTAGTATTCCTGTTGCTAAACCTCCTGCCCTGAAGCAAAACAGCAGAGCCTGAATGTGTAGCACTTCATGACCCCTGAAGGATCCTTCTGTCTCTGGATGTTCTGTTGTTTGAGAACTCAACCTCACTGCACCACAGCCCCAGGGCAGCAGAAGGGGCTGATGCTTTCAGTGGTACTGCAGCAGCAGTGCCCCAGAGCACCACTCAGACACCATTCAGACACAGATGGCATCACCACTGTGCCCACCTGCAGCCCCATGGACAGCTGCTCTGGGCCACAACACAGAGGTGGCAACAACAGAGGCTCCTTTGACCTCTGCCAGCAATAGGGGCAGCTGAGGGCTTTTCCTCTGAAGGCACGTTAAACAGGAATGGCTTCACCTCATAGCTCACAGGGGTGAAGAGCGTTATAGGAATCCTACTGCCTCCTAGAAAAGGGTCGTCCCTTCACTTCCTTTGGGTGGCAAATTCTCTGGAAAGACCAATTTAGCCACAACTCACTGAATGAACAGTATCAGTCATACATTCAGTGGTGTCTCTGCTGCTCCAACAGATGCGTTCTTAGCAGTGGGATGGCAACAGCCTCTGCTCATAGGGGTGCACAGAAAGGACATTCCTACAAGGGAGAAAAAGTCTCTCCTGGATACAAGCAGGCAGGGTGGGCTCTGAGCCTCACTACTTTCAGCGTAACTCCATACCAGTACAAATGAGCACTACAAGGACTACAAAATAAACTGAGGGCATTTCCACAGGAACTTCAAATGTTTAATATGGAAAATTACAGAACATCCACATGGTTTTTGTGTAGCTGCACATCTTCAATGAGAACAGACACAGCGACATTCTGGTGCTCAGTCACTGCCAGGAAGCCACTTTGTTTGTACTTCACATTGGCAATAAACAGGCAGAAGCAGTACTGTGCACCGACAAGGCTCTTCTGATGGACTATAGAAGCAGATGGACAATCACTCCTGCATTCACTTCAGCTTATTGAAGAGTTTGTGGGCAACCTGGAAGAGGAGACAGAGTGCTCAGTGACTGACAGCTCTCCCAGTACAAAAGGGCTGGAAACCATCACAGCTTTATTACTGGGCTCTTGGCTCTCTTGGTCACCAATGCATGGGGCCCTATCGGCTCTCCTCATTTTTTTGCAACAAGCTAATTCAAGCAAACTAATTAGATTTCTTACAAAGCTTTCAAGTTTGAAAAGGCAAGTCATAGAATCATTAAGGTTGGAAAATACCTCTAAGATCACGCAGTCCAACCTCAACCCACCCCGCCATGCCCACTGACCACGTCCCCCAGTGCCACATCTGCACAGTTCTGGAGCACCTCCAGGGATGGTGACTCCACCACCTTCCTGGGCAGCTGTGCCACTGCATCACTGCTCTTTATGAGAAGAAATTTTTCCAGATACCCAACCTGCACCTCCCCGGCTCAGCTTGAGGCCATTATCTCTTATCCCATCGCAGTTATCTGGGAGAAGATGCTGACCCCCACCTCCTTCCAGGGAATTGTAGAAAAGCATTAAGCCCACAGTTCTTAAGAGCTCCTCCTGCCGTGACTCAGCAGCAACCCAGTCTCACACCTGGACTGCCTTTATGCTCAGGAGCACAGCCGAAAGCCTTTCAGTTCCCAGCCCCGTTGAGATGTGACACGTGATGTAAGCAGCACTTACACAGTGGTCCCGAGCATGCAGAAAGTCGAAGAGCTCCTCCGTGCACTGCTCCTCTGTGTGGGACCGAGAGGACACCCGCGCATCGCACAGCTCCAGGCGCTCCCGGGCCTTCACACACTTCTCCGTCTGCTCACAGTGCTCCCTGATCGTGGTGAGGGGGTCCTGCGGGCACGGCATAAGCGTAGAGACCCCGAAGGGCGGCGGTTTACCTCAGCTTTCCTCGTCTTAAAGGCCCGATGGCAGCCAGGGCCCGCAGCCCGAGCCCACCCCGTGTCCCCATGCCCTCGCGCCCCGCTCCCCGACTCACCACCAGCTCCTCCTCCTCTTCCTCCTGCGGACAAAGCAAAGCACAGCCGTTACCACCCGCCCTCACACCAGGCCTCGTCCCGGCCCGCAGCGCGCTCTCCGCACTCCGCCCCGCCCGGCTCCGCTCACCTCGGGCTCCCCGGCATGAACAACGGTGTCTCGCAGCCCCATGGCGGTACGAGAGGACTAACCAGGGTCACCCGCCGGAAGTGCCACTCTCCGCTCCGGAAGCGGAAGTGCGCCAGCAGCGCTCCCTGACCTTTTCCCGCCCTTAGCGCTTCCCCTTCTAACACGGCCGCACTCCTGACCCCCTCAACATGCCTGCCAGCTTTCTGTTCGCCCTTATCTCCAGAAATCACGACGCTGTAGCCGGGTGTGCTTCGCTCTCACTGCAGTTCTCTGTCTGCTGGCCCACTCTCGCTATGCTAGCCTGCCCAGTCCTGTCGTGAGAAAGGGGAATCCCTGATGCTTTACCTTCTCAAGATGGCCGCCTGCTCTTCCTCCCTGCCCCCTCCCCCTCCACAATGGCGGTGGCAGCAGGGAGGCGTGGCTCGCCCCTCCCAAGATGGCGTCGCCGAGGGAGGCGATGTCGGCGGAGGGGCCGCACAGCCTGCAGGCGCTGAGCGCGGCGGCCGTGAGCCGCAGCATGGCGGCCCTGGAGCCCGACGTCTGGGGTAAGGCGCGGGGAGGCGGCGGCGCGGGGTGGCGGGAGCGGGACCTGGACCTGCCCGCACGCTGCCGCCGTCTCCTTCTCGCTCTCCGCAGCGCTGCCCGGGCACCTCCTGAGGGGGCTCCTGCCGCTGCTTTCCGTGTTCCGTCTGGAGCGAGCCGAGGCCGCCGCGCGGAGAGCAGGTGAGGGGGGAAGGGGCAGGTCTGGGGGGTTCTCTTAACCCCGGAGGGGTGGATTCTCGATCAGTGAGGGACGCACCCCCAAACCCGGAGGGGAGGGATGCACCCCAAACTGAAGGGACCCCAACTCAATTGGAGAGAGAAGCCCAAACCGGAGGGGCGCTCCGGTCAGGAGCACAAGGTGCTAATTTTATTCACCTTAAGCCTTGAACTTAGAAGACATTCCTTGTCCCAGTCTGACCCTGCATCCCCCCTACTTCCACTGCCCGCCCGTGTCCGTGGGAGCGCTGAGCAGGACTTGCAGCTGGGGAAGAAGGGCTGAGAACACCTGGTTTCTTTTTTCAGGGCTCTCCACGCAGCCCATCTGGCGCAAGCTGTGGGATGATGTGATGAAAACCAGGCCTCCCAACTCAGAGGTGAGGAAACTGCGTTGACACCCAGGTTCTGGTTTGACTCAAGCGTGTCTGTAGAGCTTGGGAGCAAGGCACGGCTCTTGTGTAAGAATAATCATGGGAAATAAGCATCTATTGTGAGAAATGAACTGTCCACAGCCTTGCTATCACAACAGTGAGTGTGCTAAAAGAATAGACTGTCTTTACAGATGCAGTTTTTAGGGGAACAGAAGGTTAATACCATATCTTGCATCGTGGTTAAACCTACACGTGCAGAAACTGTGCTGATGTGTTAGAAAACACAGAAGAGAGGGAGTTTTGAAAGAATGGTTTTACATGTGGAAGCCAAAGAAGCTCCATCAATTCAGTATCACAAAAGAATGGTCACCAACTTACCCAGGGTCTCTTGGGAAGCAAATTCCTGATGGTGTGTTCTTTACGTGGCAGAAATGTGATTTTGCTTTGTTTTCAAACTACTGAATATGTATAAATCAGCCCAGAAGCAGCATGAAAAGATAACAGTGGGAGCACCAGCATGTTTTGAACAAATACCCAGAGGAAGGATATTGAGAAGTAGGAAGGTAGTCCTAGCTGTGCTAGCTGTAGCTTCATCAGATACTGCGTATACCTGTGTAATAATCTGATTCAAAGAGAGTGAGAAAGATGGTGGCTGACTTTTTGTTAACACGGCCCTGCTGAGTAGCTTTTATCCTGGCTGACTCTGAGGTGATTTAATTGCAGAATATACCCTGCTGGAGGAAGAAGTTCTTTGAAACATTCTTCTCAAATGTTCTTCACGGTGTCTTGGATGTTTCCTCCGACTGGCGTCTCAATGACCGTCATTTCTCACCGCTGCTCCACAGCTCACCCCATGTTAGCCAGCTTACTCTGTGCAACATGCTGCAGGGCGCAGTGGAGCTCGCTGCGGAGCACAACCAAAAAGTGCTTGAGAACCTGGCCAGCTCACTGAGGATCCTGAAGTTCCAGCACCTCCTCTCCTCTGACCAGTCCATCAGGCGTTCACTGGTTTTACTCCTTCACCGGCTGATTCACCATGGCTCTGTTAGCCACGTGTCCATGTGTGCTTGGCCTGTACCTGACACGGTTCTTCTTGTTCTCATTTTGAGCATGAGTGCTGGGTTTTGGCGGTCAGGAAATGCTCTTACATATCACAGCAGCCCATGTGGCCTTTGCAGAGAGGAGGGAGATACTCAAAGCCAGAAGTCAACACAGGAGCGACCTGAGAAGGGCTGCTGCAGTGAGAGGGAGTGGAGTGATGGTGAGCACCAGAAGGAATCCCCTAGAGCTCTGGAGAAGGCTGATATGCAAGCGGAGGTGAATGGATGCGTGGCTGGCACTGGCCAGAACACTGCCCTCTCTGGGCTGAATTGTTTTCCTTTGGAGAAGCAAGCGTGTGAGGAGGCAAGCATCAAGGTGTCCTGTGACCACACGAGCAGACAGGGATCTTCTTGCTTCTCAGAACAGCTGTCCCATCACTCTGCTCTTCGAAAGTCACGCAGACGCACGAAATCTGCGGTAGGGAAGAAACGCCGCTGCCTCAGACGAAGCAGGGGACTTTGTGCTGACCTGGATGACCTGTATGATTTTGTTTTTACTGTTGCTAGAGAGGACAACTCAGTGTCAATTGACCAAAACACCATAACAGAGGGAGAAAACGCTGATAACTTGACTAGTTCCTCCACAGGATCTCCGTGCTGTGGCCATGTTGGCTGTAAAAGAAGAGGAGGGTCCACTGGGATCTTTTCTCTAAAAGCTGCTCACCGCTTCCGAAGTGTGTCCACGCTGGAACTGTTCTCCATTCCTTTGAGTGACGACACGTGTCGGACTCTGAGTAACCTGCTAAGTTCCTGGGTGTCTTTAGAAAACCTGGTTCTGTCTTACAACGGTTAGTGGTGTGCACAGAATGTTTCCTTTCAGCTGTGATTTGATCTGACTTAGTGTTTTATTTTTTTAACTGAAACAAGAGTTGTAAGAGTATTGATTCCTGATCACGAGAATGGCATTAGCAGAGATGTTCAATGAGAGTGAGGACTTGCTTGAGTGCTAGAAGACAGTCAGGAATATGAGAGGAATCTTTATGTCTGAAATGGTGCTGAGATGAAAACATGCAGCTGCAAAAGCACAGCACATCAGGGGTGGAGAAAGGAGATGTAATGGAAGCCTGGTAGGATCACAGGGACAGATGCGGTGATGCAGAGACAAAACAGGTGACAAACCAAACTTTGGTTCAGATACTGGCTCCTCCTTTGTGGGGAGCTGTGGCAGGGCCTGAGCCTGCAGGTATTTCCAGGAATGTTCAAAGGAATCTGCTGAGCATTCTTCCATGTGGATGCACAAACCCATTTGGGTGAGTGACAGGATGAATGACTGATAATGGACGGTGGTAATATGCAGAGAATGAAGCATAGGAAGCTCTATGAGTATTGAACTGGGGAAAATAGGCCTGTGATAATTTTGTATGTCTGTTGGTCCGGACACGAATCTGTCACTGGTTTTGTATCTCTAAGTGTTGATCTTTGCCAAAGACCAAAGCAAAACACTTAAACGCTAACTGCATAGTTCTATATCCTCGAAGATATTACGGTCCATTCTTGCAATATGGATTTCTCCCTTTATTCATAACTCAATGGAAGGTGCCTGGATTAATTCTTACTAGCAGGAGGAAATAGAATCATAGAATGGCCTGGGTTGAAAAGGACCATAATGATCATCTAGTTTCAGCCCCCCTGAATATACTCAATTTTGGTCTTGCATCCTTTCTGCCTGGGAGAGACAATACAGTGAGAAACAGGGATGTACTGTAGCCATGTGGGACATACACAGAGTGACGAAGTCCAGGCAAAACATAATTCTTTTTACTCTGTCCAGTCTGATTTCTGAGTAACCCTGGACTAGGGCATTATACAGTTGTAAAGAATTTCTTTGGCAGTGCCAGGTCCCGGGAGAACTGGATGTTGGCATGCTGCTCTGTGTTTCAGCAAATATTTGTACAGAGACAAATGCTAGCGTGTGAGAACAGCCTACAGCCTTGGGAGAACAAAAGAACTAGATCTCCATCTCCTGTGTATAGTCGGTCCTGTAACTTAAGCATGTATGGATAGAGTACCTAGGAGGAACCTGTGAATTTAGCCTTTGACTCCACTGCTTGGCACTGGTCTGAAAGTTCCATTGTTGCTGTAGCTCCAGCTGCATGTGCACCGGTGTCTGTACAGACATGTCTAACTTCTTTCTCTACAAATGCTGTTCCAGGCCTGGGTGCTAACATCTTCTGCATCCTTTCTGGGCTCCGGGCCCTCTCCCAGTACTCAGACTGCTGCCTCCGTGTGCTGCGTGTGAGCGACGTCTTTTCCCACATGCCCTGCATGGAGCTTGTTCACTGCATCCTGAGTGTCTTTCCCCGGCTCCACACACTCTCAGTCAGCTTTGACCTCAAAAACCAACTGGAGGGAAACAGGCCAGAGGGAAATCCAAGCTGCAGTGATGCAGAAATCCCAGGTAGGAAACCGATTCTGAGCAATGAGTGGGATGTGGCATGTAAATGAGAGCTGAAATCGGCATTGTCACAGTGGCATGTAATTAGGTGATTACAGCCTCCCCTTTCTGATGGAGATGGTGATGCACTGTCATTCTCGGTCTATGATGTGCTCCCGTGGAGCCTGAGTCTTTGACAAAGCATCTTACTGCTGCATGCCAACCTGATACAGCACAGCTTTGTACAAGGCTGGGCCTAAACTGCTAGCCGTGACTGTCCATGCAACCCATAGGGAATGTACCCACCAGGTCTTTAAATTGTTTAGGAGCTTCTGCTCTTCCTACCAACCTAAGCAGAAAGGCACACAGAGTTTTGGTTGCTCCAGGACCTAGCTATGCTGACGACCAGCACTCCAGACCAATCTTTCATTGTAATTTTTCTTTTTCTTGCCTTAGAGTGCTGCCTGGAGCAGCTGGAGATCCGATTCCCCAGGGAGCCTCTGCACACTGCATTCCTGCTGCCAGTGCTTAAGGCATCAAAGTCCCTTCAGCAGTTGTCCCTTGACAGCGCCACACTGCCTTCGTCTCAGGAGCTTGGGCTCCTTTTGCAGGCACTCAAAGGTACTCTGCTAATGTGTAGGTAGTGTCTCTGTGATCCATGGAATAACTTCCTTGCTGCAGTCTCCCATCGCTGGAGCATCACTGCTTGTTTGTCAGTTAGCTTGGACTCTGCCAAGGCCTGATTTAGTTAGCCCTTGCTGGCAATTCTGTAGTCTGGAAGTGTTTCCACCGCACAAGCTGCTGGGGCACATCTGCCAGCAGTCCTTAGTTGCTCAGGTACCTGAACCTCCTGTATCTATACTCTGAGCTCTTGCCACATCTGTGTCTTTTTAGTTTGGAACCAGCTTGGGTGGGTCTGTTCTTTCAGTGCGGAAATCCTTGGAATCAACTGAGAAAAGAAAATGGGTGCCAGCCATCCTAGTTTCTCTGTTGAACATGTGGATGATCCTGCACAACAGGATGGTTTCTTTTTAATTATCCACAATCCAGCAGTGTTCCCATGGTCCAGTACAATTTCTGGGTGTTAGCTGTTAGTTGCATCAGTTTTTGTTTGTTTGTTTGTTTTTTATCCTAAGGCCAGACAGTATTTTACCTGAGAACTTGTTTTGCTTTTAGAGTGCAATCCAAATTTGAAGAAGCTGAGCTTTCACGATGTGAACCTGGCTGACCACCAGAAAGAAGTTCTGCTTTTGCTTCAGGATCCCATGCTACAAGGTACAGCAAACTCCTGGGCACTGGTACCTGGAAAGGTACTGCAGGTGGCTGTGTTTGACTGGCTGGCTGACGCTTAGGAGGTGATATTTGGATGTGCAATGTTAAGCAAGAAGTCAGGTGTCCCAGGGATAGATCTGCAGATGCTGGAAGAGTGGGAATGCCTGGCACTCTGCTAGCAGGGCAGAGAGGATCAGCCACAAATTCGGCACATGTTTCAGAGGAGAGTCCATCAACTTGCAAATAAAACAAAGGTTTTTAACCCACAGAGCAGATCAGCCTTTAACTGGGTCAGCTGGCAAAGTGTGAGGATTGCCATCTTTATATTTATGGAATGGCAGTGCTCTCATACATGGTCTGCTGCCAGGGAAGCTTAGTTCTTGCAAATGGATTAAAGTCTGGAGCTGTCTGCAGGATGTAATTGTGAAATAATTAAGCACAAAGGGAGTATTAACACGTACTGACAATCCATTTCTTCCACAGAAATAACATTCTCTTTCTGCCGGCTGTTTGAAAGCTGCACTACTGAGTTCTTGTCAGAAATAATCAATACAGTAAAGAGAAATTCATCTTTGAAGAGCCTCAAACTGCCTGGGAATCGCCTTGGTGCGTACCATAGATGTCAAACTTGACTTTAGACCAGCTTTGCAGGGGGTAGCTTCAGGGGTGTAGTTAGGACCATTGCTGGCCCATGATGTTAGTGCTCAACTTAACATACTTCATGAACAGTATCAACCTTGTCACTAAGTTCACCAAGTGAGGGAGGGCTGAGGTAATTTTTTTTTTATAGGAAGGATTTCATTTGCATTCAACAGTGTACTAAGAGCTCAGGTGCTGCTGCATGAGTATTACAGTTGCTTATCTCTGTGGCAAAAGCAAGTACCAGCATTACTTGAGATGCAACTGAACAGTGAGTGATCTGCTTCAAATGCTTTAACAAGAACATACCCAACAGCAGATGCATCACCAGACACACTGCTTCTCATCCAGAGGCACAGATTTTTGCTTAAGTTGGGGTATTTTGTGCCTCAAAAACTTTAAAAACTCTTGGTAGCCACTGAAAGGACTGCACTTAGTAAAGGAAGACTTTGCATCAAAGCTGTGGAACTGAATTTACAGAAGTAATTGCTTTTTTGGCTGATAGGCCAAGTAGAAATGCCTGAGAGAAGAATTTCAGGTGTTTTCTGATCTTTTAATGAAACAAGAGGGATCACCTGAAATGCATTTTTATTACCAAGGTTTGTGTTTAAACCTTGGCTTCTGTCCATTTTTAAAACAAAGCTGCATTTTTGACCCTTAAACAAAATCACGGTTTTTTTTAGTGAAACAATCTGTCCTGGCAGCAAATATTTCCACCACCTCAGTGTCAAGAGGACTAAATCTCTTTAAGGACAAACTGAAGATGAGTCCTTTATGCTGGGCACGCATGCTTTCAGCCTCCCTTCTACGTTAATATCTCAGCCCCTTGATTATTCAAATATTTAAGATAGATGCAAGCTGGGAACTAATAGCTGCATTTCTCTCCTCTTAGGGAACCACAGGCTGGTTGCCCTGGCAGACATTTTCTCTGAAGATTCCTCCTCTTCTCTTTGCCAACTGGATGTCAGGTATTCTGTTGCTCTGAATGCACTGAATTTGCTTTAGGATGTCTGGAGCTCTGCTAGGCTCAGAACAGCAATAAAAGCCTGAGTGCAGATTTTTTCTTTACTTAAGGGAACACATGCACAAGAAAAGCCTAGAGGATGCTGCAGAGAGCACTTAAAAACGTCAGGGAACTCCAGTGACTAAGGCCAGGCCATGCTCCCTGAGGTGCTGCACTGTCACATTTATAAATGAATCAAAAGTTCCATCTTAAAAGCAGCTTTCATTTCCTGCTCCCCTGGGAGGCTACTGCACACCCTGCTTCCTCTTAAGGTTAGAACTAATGTATCCACCTACACTTATTTATAGCCATCAGCATGAATAGCTCTGTTCCCACTGCTCCAGCACAGGGAGAGCACTGTCATTCCCCGTCAGATCCTGTGGATGCTTCTGTATTCCTTTTATCTTCTTTGGTTCTCAACCTGAACTACTGCTGCTTTTTTTTTTTTTTTTTTTAAGCCTGAATGGCCACAAACACAGGCAGTAACCTTCACAAAGCAGGGGGAGGGTGGATTTCTGCAATACTGACCGTTTTCCTTGATTTTAATCCCATTTACATCCTAACGGCTCAGCTTACTGGGAGTACACAGGCTGAGAATCTAACCATAGCCATTCTTTCAGCAGTCTGGCATCCTGATATTGTCATCTCCACTTGCCTATTGTGTGCTCTTCACAAGATTAAATCTTGTGAAACTTTATATCTATTTATGCATCTATGCAAGAGAAATCATCTTTTAATCTAGAAACATGGGGATCTGATATCTCCTCTGCACACTTTCTAAGAGAGAAATGATCCCTTACTGCTGAGGGCTGTGCTGGGAGCTGTGGACTGGGTCACACCCCTCAGGCCCAGTCAGCTGCTATGAGACTGAAGGGTGCTAACAGAAGCTTGAGTCCAACAGGATTTTAAGGTCATAGTGAGGACTACTCCAGTCATTCATTAGGAGGCCAGAAGTGTAAGTTTCATGGTTTCCTCCCATAGTTAAAAAGCTTTTAAAAACTTCCAGTCCTTAGTATTGTTGTGTTTCAGGAGCTGTTTTTGTTTGTTTGTTTGTTTTTCCAGTTTAAATTAATGGTTCATTTGCACTTTTTATTGCTGAGGGAAGTTTGCATTGAAACATCCTCACATAGGCAGCTATTAGATGGAACAGTAACTGCTCAGATTATAGCCTAGACTCTTAGTGACTTTTTTTTGTCCTCCTTTTTCTGGGCAGCTCAAATTGCATCAAACCTGATGGGCTCCTGGAATTCACAAAGAAGCTGGAAGGCTACATCCAGCAGAGAGGGGGGAAGATTCAATTCACCCACTTACGCCTCTTTCAAAATTGGCTGGATCAAGATGCTGAAACAGCTCAAGAAGCACTTCGGCGTCTCAGAGCAGTGTGCAGTGTAGTCAATGACTCATGGGACTCTTCTCAGGCCTTCGCTGACTACATCAGCGTCATGTGAAGGACACAGCAGGAGAAAGCTGATCAGCTTGAACTAAAACACTTCAGTCCATGGCCACTAAAACTTAGCACAGAGGGGGGTTTTCTTGCACTGGTTCAAGCAGGAGACAGTTCTTGTCACTTTTCTGTTCCTCCGAAGAGGTACACAGTGAAGTAATACAGACCATTTGGGTCAACAGCTGTATCTCATCTTCTCCATTTAAGTGGGACAGACACATTAAATAAGCTTCTATGATAAGCAGACCTCTGGACCAGGGTTTTTGTACGGGTTTCATGTTGGTTTACTCAATATCATATTCATAAATATCTCCACACTTAGAAACAGTTGCAAGCTGCCTGAACATGGACCCTGACAAGCACACCTAGATGATACAGCTTTTGAGCATTGGGGTTGAAGAGGATGACAACCAGAAGTCCCTTTCAACCTCAGCCACTCTCTTAGCCTGTGATCCTTCAAATAAGAACTTCTCCCTCCATTTAAAATGAGTAGGGGGAAAAAAAAAAACCTAAATAAAGCTCCTCACTTTGACCTTCTGTTTACCTTATAAAAAAAGTTGCATACAAAGTACTCTGCTTTTTGTTAGCAATCGTTTATCAAGGTATCTGGGAAAATGACTGGTCTTGCCCCTATCCACTGTCTGCATCTTTTTTTTCAGAGGCTTTGAATAGTTGGGGTTTTTTTTGTAATATTTTTATAATAAAAACAGAATTAAGACTCAAAACCTACTGAAGTGTGAATTTTATTACTGGGTTTTAATGTGATCTAATTAAAACACTTTGCTAGATGTGGAGATCCCACCCATAATACAGCAAGTAGTTTTAAAAATGCAGTGACCGAAACGGAGCCTGATTTCCCACTGTCTAAATGTTCTTTAAAGTGAGATGTTCAACATGAAAGCTGAGGATGTTTTTGGCACAAATTCTCTTGATCCTGAATAATGAACTGAGGTTCATATTTTGTGACAGAAATGGAACCTGCACACTTTCAAATGAAGCTGTCACAGCTACCAATAAAAAAATGTGACTGCATATCAAGTGCTCTAAAACTGCAGGCTTAACATAAACCTGAAGGCAGAATTTTGCTGAGTAGAAGGCACATCACAGGAATCAGCACTGAATCTGATCAAGCACACAAGAGCTAGTTATTTCCAACATGCTGTTTCTCAGGTATAAGACACAGCAGCAGTGACAAAGCAATGAACTCACTGCTGTTGCAGCAGAAACTGACCAATGCTAAGGGCCTTCCAGCCTCTCAGAACCATGCTGTTCTGCTACCCCACAGCCACATAACAAATCCAGCATGTTCTGCTATCCACTGCCCCTTTCCTTGAAAGGGATTAAAGACTGCCACAGCAGCCTGCCTTTGCCCCCACAGGGGACAGTTAACCTGTTAGGGAATCCCTCGCTGCTCCTCATGGGAGTGGTGATGAAAAGTGAAGGTGACAGCAGCATCCCATGCAGCCTTCAGCACAGAGTCCTGCAGGCCCCGCTTATCAGCGCAGTGGTTCCACTGGGAGAGGTCAGAGGTGCAGTCAGACCCTTCAGGAGGTGGCCGTACTTGATGGCCATTCACACAGCGACGACACTTGATCCTGGAACAGAGTCAGTGCAAGGTTACTTCTCTGCTTCAGTGTTAAAAAAAACAGCCCAATAACATCTGGATTGACTCCCTGTCACCTACATCGCTGCTAACTGGATTTTCAGACGGGATGAATTGCTACCATCCTTTATTTAAACACACAACCACTCTGGCATGTCTGACAGATAGGGGTGAAAAAAAACATTTTGAAAACCCCCATTTTGTTTCTAATGGTGTTCCCCCCAACTTCTAGCAAAGTAGGAAAAGGACAGCAAGGCCCAAAGTAAGTTCAGGACGACTTGAAAGTGAGGAACGTTTGGAGAAGATCTTCAGTGATCACCCCCACTGCTAACACGTACATCCTCAGCACTGTGTCAGGCTTCCTGAGCTCAAAAGAGTGCTATGCTCCAAACTGCTCCATCCTGACTCCCGCCACAGCCACTGAGTTGTGCTCAGACTGTCTGGCAGATGCCCTGCTGAGCAGCTGTACAAGGAGAGAAGGAACAGCAGCAGTCCTGCCAGCAATGCTTGTTGACACATAGACCTGTACAGACCTAAGCTTTGAGTCAGCTTAAAACTAATCTTTGTCACTTCTTGCTTGAATTAAGAGTCTTAGTAACCTTCTCAGTGAAGCGTTTTCCTGTACTCTCCATCCTCTTTCTGGTCTTTGGGGCTGGGGAGCACAGAAGGGCAAACAACAGAGCCTAAGATTTGAGCCCCCAGGGAAGTACCTGAGTTGGCCTCACCAGTTCTTAGCAGATGGAATAGCCCTGGCCATAGAAGTAGCTCAGCATCTTGGCATTTGGAAGCTAGTCACGCTACCAGGAGCGGTACTGGCAAGGAACTCCACCAACTTGAAAGGAGGATTTGCTTAGAGCTGTTCATTAACTGCAGTATTTCACAGACTCCAAGCACAAACAGCCAACAAGATGCCTTGCTCACTTCTTCAGCCAGGGCAGCTTTTCTAACACAACAAAAAGGAAGACACCAAGGAACTGCTAATCTTAAGATGATTAACAGCTTCAGAAGTAGAGACACTTGATGCCCTCTCTCTTGAACTTCCTCCTGCTAACTAAGGAACCTCTGAATCAGTAAACCACGCTTGGAGTTCCTTGCTGACTCCATCCATTACCATATCATATACTCACTTGTCATGGGTGTCACTGATGGTGGTCTCATTCAATGAAAACAGCTCCTTGAGCTCTCCAAGTGAGAAGTGTCTTTCTACATCCTGCTCTTCATCCACCACACAGCTGCTGAGTGCCTTCTTGTGGGTCTGGCGTTGAAATATTTTCTCCTCTATGGTCCCTGTCTACAGAAGAGAAGGTCAGAGATGAAGCATAGTTTGGATGCCAGTGCAGAACACTATACTGGGAAAGCATCAGAGATAAAGCAGCAGTCAGGACCACGGAGTGTCCTATCAGACCAGTACAGATGAGAGGCAAGTGCTACAGCTGCACTCTGACCAGTTCCCTTTTCGTTACTGATCTAACCCAGCTCTGCTTCTCTTGTCTTTCACTGTGACCACAGGAGTGGATCCAACTCAGATATGGATGTTTTGTCAAAGTGAAATAATTATTTATCAAGGATCATAAGTTTAAAGAAAAAAAAGTCATCCTTAACTAGATGAAGTTAATGTGAACTGAAAGGGGAAGAGTAACAAAGGCATATAGAAGACATTTCTGAGTAGCAATCACTACTGACACTCCCTGACAAACTGTTACAGCAGTAGCCTGAAAGTACTAGTCATCTTCATTGTTCTCCTTACAAAGCAGCTATCTATTAACTGGTAGCCCCTTTCCAAAAGTTTCTGTAGTTCTTGGAATGCAGTAACTTTTTATTAAGTAGATATATGCCCAGCCACAACAGACCACAGCCAGACTGGTAAACAGCAACTTCAGCATCAGTCGGCCCATGAAATTAAAGAAGTCAGATGCCGTCGTGATTTCAAAAAAGTATGTTATCTGGAAAGCCTCAATTGTTTCTATTTCTCAGAAGCCAATCATCATTAGAAATCAAGGCCTGAAATGATGACCTTCCAGCTTAAATCTCATTGTTTTTTTGCACGGCAATATATCTAAAGGTAGGAAGTAACTAAGTTCCACTCAGTCTTGGTTCCTGACACAAAAGGGTTGTCTCCCTTCTCATCCCAGTTACATCTGCAGCTACCTGGGCTAGCACCAAGAACCCCATGCAGAGGAGGAGAGGATAAAGACTTACTGAAAGCAGTCGATAGATGTAGCAGGTCTTCTTCTGGCCATCCCTCCACACACGAGCCATGGCCTGTTCATCATTAGCTGGATTCCAGTCTGGGTCAAACATAACCAGTCTGTTAGCCCCAATCAAATTCAAACCACAGCCACCTGCTTTGCTGCTTAACATGAAGATAAACTCAGGGCTCTGTGGAGAAAGGCAGGGTTGGATTAAACAACAGAGGCATCCAATACTTTTACTCATGCTCCAAGAAGAGGCAGGAAAACTGTCCATATCTGTTAGGTTCTACTTACTGAGGGGCTGTTAAATCGCTCCACAACCTTTGCTCTCTTCTTAATGGACATGGTGCCATCCAGCCGGACATATAAATACCTAGAATACACAACAGTTACTACAATCTGACTGCTCTGACCTTTAAAGCATCCTACTCATAAGAGAAAAAACCTTCCACAAACTGCCTTGCAACAAAGCTTCAGGAGCTTTTGCACAGGGCCGGAACTTTTCTGCCAAGTGATCTCAGTAGCCAGAGCACAAGCCATGTTAATTCCAATTCAGGAACATCTGAGGTACGTTACAGGTCAAAAGTTCCTGCTGACAAAAACTTTAAAAATAGCCAGTTTCTTTTGCAGTGTAGGCTGCAAGTACAGTCTTGCAAGATTAGACAAACAAAGCCCAAAGACAAACCTTCTGTTCCTGCAGAGCTTTTCAAATAAGTCCAGTGTCTGAGTGTAGTTAGATACTAAAACCACCTTGTCGTTACTGGTGCTTTTTGTAACAGCAAGGATGTAGTCCAAAACCAGCATCTTTCCTAGATAAAAAGGAAAGAAGAAAGCAAGCTGGAACAGAAGTTCCCAAATTCCTGACCTTGGAAGGGTCACTTAACAGTATACTAAACATACACTCATGATTGTCTATTAGACGGAACATCTTTTCTATTAAGTTCCGCAGTACCTGAAAGCTGGGGCTCCACAGATTTGGTACTGTAGCCAGCAGGGAACAAATCCAGGGCTCCCATAAAACCTTCTTCTTCTTCCACACACTTATCATAAATAAGAGCAGGGTCTGGAGAACAAACAACTCAAAGTCTGTGAAGTGCACGTTGAAGATCCAAAAATCCACCAACAGCATAAAAACCAAACCCTTTACATGAGTGGAACAACTCACGATTGCAGAGCTTCTTCAGGGAAGTGATGGAAGAGAGAGATGACACATTGATCTTGCCCTCCTTCAGCTCCTCCACTGGCTTGGCTTGCTTCAGGAAGTTCTTGTACAGCTCAGCCTGCAAAGGCGTCAGTCTGAAAAAGAGTAAGAGCCCTGCAGTCACTCTACCACCAGACCAACACCATCTTCTCCTCATCTATACCGTGGCTTCATTTTTAGCTTGAGCACACAATTTTTTTTAGATACATCCCAGACAACCTAAAAACTGCCTCCTTGACTGATGGTGCAATGTTGTTATTTCAGCCTAGAGCTGGAAGAAAAGTTCACAGATACTCTGCACAGCCCAGGGATCTGCTGCCCCACAGCTGTACAAAGCATGCCAGTCACTTGGCAAAACCATCAGCTCTGAGTTGGCCACCCCTGCTTCAGGAGGAAAAGCAACGTAATGCTAATGGTTACAATCCCATTCCTGGAAGGAAACGGTCACCACAAGCATAGAACTCAGGGCTTCTGGCAGCTATTTAGTTGTTCCTCCCCTCACTCAGGCAAGGGCACATGCTTTCCAGTACCTGCAGCAGACCACCTGCTCTATCTTCACCGGTAGGTATTTGGAGAGAATGTCTGAAGTTCTTCGGATTAAACACCTGCAAGGAGGGAAATGAGAATCAGATGCTTAAATGACATCAAAACTCCATTTAATTGATGTTATTTGTGCTTAACACAAAGTTTTGACATCTAATCCCCGAAAGTCTGTGACAATCAAACACATGGCAAAGGCTGGACACCCACCACCCACACTAAGCACCTACATTAGCCCATTATACAGAAATCGGAATATCCTGCCATCTTCGAGAGGCTCCCAACTGCTACTCATGGGATTTGAAGGGGTAAAGAATGATCACAGCTATTGAAGTTCAGCTCCTTAGCAGAGAAATTGAAGCTCTTCCTCAAACTACTAACAGCATTCTTAACTGCTGAGCAACACCAGACCAGTGGCGTGGACAGCAAACAGGGAAAGGATTTAGCCACCACACACAATGCACTCAGCACACACTACAAGCTGTAAGATTCCCAAGCATTTTATCAGCCACCTTCTATCAAGATAGGTTCATTCTGGTCCAAGATTTGAGCTCAGGACACATCCTTTAGGGCTCTAAAGGTGCCCTGCAGAATAGTTCTACCATACTTCAGAAAATATGAAAAGAACTAGGAAAGAAAAAAAAAAAAAGAGCAACCAAAATAAGAAAAAGATGCAAAGACCCAGTTCTGCCAGGAGACATCAAAAACATGAAGTTACAAAATCCACAGAAGACACCAGGGATATATGACAGCCCCAAAATCTGTCAAAAGTTGTTAAAGAAAGGAATAATCTGGTCTCCAAACCCATAAGCAGTAGGATGAAAAGACACAGGCTTATGCTGCAGTAAGGAAGATTTAGGTTACATATTAAGAGCATTTTCTAAGCACAAAGACAGTGATGCCCTGAAAAAGGCGTCCTGAGCATTTGTGAGGTCCCCAGTGCTCTGTGGGGATTACGCAAACAGATGCTTTAGGTCTAACATCCTCTACTTCAATACATCAAGATGGATTATGTGCCTTACCCAGAGCCTTTCAGCCCCACACCTACGATACCACGTATCTTTGGATCACTGTCTCATTTGAAAGCCCTACTAGTTTTTGCCAATTCTCTTGATATTGCCAGTGTGATTCATCTTCTCCATTTGTCTGCTAAGATTGCAGCACAATAAAGAAAAGGACACAGACCCCAACAGTGAGGTACAAGCACTCCTGAACACACTACTACATCCTTTTTTGATAAACTAAAGAAATGGCATGCCTCAAAAAAAGAATAACCTCTTCTCCAAAACTACTACTTGTCTTAAGATTTTCACAAGCCAATCTGAGTCAAGGTCATGGCTATCTCTACAGATAGGCTGTACACTTAGTGTGAAATTCAATTTACCATGACTATGAACTGCTGGATTGTATTTGTGATGGCTGCAACAGCTATGATTTAATTAAAAAAAAAAAAGGAAGAAAAAGAAATGATGACACCTGCAATGCTAGGAAGTCAAAGGAGTTTCTAGTAAGAGTTCTTTGGGGTCAGTGATTGTCAGTAGATGTGGATACACTGGTTCTATTAATCAACAGAAGACAAAACATATTTAAGCAAATATCAAAAATCAGAGAAGATAGATGACATTTTACTTCACAGAGCTGCTCCTTCAGGATCAGAAGTCACATTTCTGATGCTGGTATTCTAATCCCATTAACCCTACAAAGTCAACACAGCTATGAAAGTATGAGCTGGACTCTTGTGACCTGGAAATCATCAATAAACTGAGCAACATTCCTCATCCTTTGCTGCTCACACCTGGACCGGATGAACCTGCAGTCCAACCCAGTCTACACACTGCAGTTATGTTAACACAAATAAAAGAATGCTACCAGACTATTAGATACCAAAAGAAAACAAACATAAGAGTCAAATCGTGATTCATATCTGAGTACGTTTGCTTGGGAGTGACTGCAACTAACCGTGCCATTTTGACATGCTACTTTTCAGACTAAGGATACATACTATGTAGATTTCTTAAGGCAATAAACATTTGCACAATCTCTTGCTGAATAGACTTAACTGGCAAGACATTTGTTACAGCTACAACTTGAATTTTAGAAGACGTTCATATATCAAGGGTTTATGCAAAAGCTCTGCAAAGAGAAGAGGGATGAAGTTCACCTGTTCACAATGCTGATCAGCTCTTTAAGCCTCTCTTCTCCTTTTTGTCGTTCAGCTTCACTCGCATCTGCATCTCTGCCTTTCAAGATAGGCAATTCAAAATGTCTTTTAAATTCCTGTGCAGTCCCTGCACAAACAGAAATGAAAAATGAAAAAGTGACAGCTACTACCAAATAACCTTTGATCAATATCCCCACAGCCCCAGCTATCATATCATAAACAAGAGGCCCAGCAGATAATACAAACTCTTGCCCCACCAGTAGGATTTTGTTTTCTTTCTAGCCAGGAAAGATTTAAACAAGGCTGGCAAATCTGTACAAGAGATTATTTTTAATTCTAACAATGCTGAACTGCCAAGGGTCATACAAATTTTAGGTGAACCTCAGTCCTATCAGGCATATACTGTTTTTGCTTTCATTCCAGTTACAGTTTTACTCCCAGAATTTGTATCCTTGTCAGCAACAGCACAGAAATCATGTGTCTGTTCTAAAACAGTCTCTAATAAGTTGCTTATTACTGGTCACAGGCTAAGAGAGAGAAAAGTGACCACTGCATGCATATGGCTCTGGTAGAAGCACTTGTAGTATTAATTTCATCTCAGAAAGAACTGCAAGTACAGGGAAGTTAATCTGCACTCAAAGCACAGGTCAAGAGAAAAAAAGTCACATCAAATAAGAAAGGAAAAAAAAAAAAAGCTGAAAACAAGGAAAAAGCAGATGCAGAATATGTACCACCACATCTCACCCTTTCCTTGAGAAACACAGCCCAAACGTTGCTTTTAAGGCTGAGAATTTGATGACTAGGTGTTTAACGAGAGTTGTACATGCACTAGAATTAATGAGAAGCCTTTTTGACAGGATTCCCAAGTCTGACACAAAGGTGGGTGACAAGATGCAGCAAATAAATGATTTATAGATCGGTTTATTTTCATTCCTTGACAGAAAAATTACTTCTCAACAAAACCAAGCTGCTTCACACCAAAACACAGTAGACCTGCTCCTAACCCAAAGACATAGGAGAGAATGCAAAAGCTACTCTGCCTTTGAAAAAGCAACAGAGTTTAAGAGGCAGGGACAGAATATTCTAGTCAGCTACCAGCAACTGTAGAAGGTGTTTGATCCTGAATTATAGAATGGCTTGGGTTGGAAGGGATCTTGAATATCATCTAGCTCTAATTCCCCTGAAAACTCACACTAATCAGTGTCCCTCTTCCAGGTTCTTTTCAACCCCAGACTCACAGGCCTCCCTTATCAAACAAAAATAAAACCACCAAACTGCCACATCATACAAACACAAAACACAAAAGCCATGGTATAATCTTAACTCCAAGTTCTAGACATCATCTTCAAATTTCTCTCAATATATTTGAGAGCAGGATGGCAGACTGCCAAAGCTTTGGGCTTTGTTTGCTCTGTCTTAAGGTACACCGTTCTACCTTGTACCAGTCACTTCAAACTCCTAATCCAAATGAACACAACAGAGACAGAAGGAAAAAGCACATCTTCCAGGCTATCTCTGTAGAGAGTGCAAGGAGTATGTCGTGTAAAACCCTTTTCCGCAGAGCCTCTCCCACAGAGGAACAGTACCTGGCTCAGATTTCTAAGTTTACTAAAGGTTTTAAGTTTTGTGGGAAGTACTATTTTGAGCTAGATCTTCCTGTTCAGCAACTCCTGCAGTACCTCAAAGTGCACATTATCAGAGACACTCCTAGCCCCAGACATTCTGGTTGACCAGTACAGCTACATAAGGAGATCAACCATAATGTACTCAGGACATGTTCATCTTATCTTAATAATTAATACCCTTAAAACACGTTTGACACACATACTTTAAATTGAAACAGAGCTCCAGTTCCGTACAGCCTCTAGAACAGGAGACCATGACCTAGACTTTCTGGACTCTCTGAAGGAGACTAAGTCTCCAATCTGTACACAAACTTTCCTTTATTTAACTTTTTGATTGCTCTTTTCACTAGCACTGGTAACCAGCGGAAGCCTTGCCATTAATTTCCCCCTTTCTCATGCCTCACACATTCATTTTTCTCACCTAGGATGCCAGAATTGACGAAGTGCACCAGGCTGAAATATTCAAGCAAGTCATTCTGAATGGGTGTACCCGAGATAAGGACTCTTCGAGGTGTATTTAAGCTGTTGAGAGCCTGGTATGTTTGGTTTTCAGAGTTCTTCAGTCTATGTCCCTTTGAAAAAGAAAAAAAGAACGTAGTTGAAAAATCCAGTGGCCTTGATAGGAAGCAGCTTGGAGACCATCATCAACACATGTTGTATTTGTCACAAAGCACCTCACAGCTTTCCATTTCCTCACAGTAGAATAAATGCTTTTCATGTATTCAGGTGTTGTGACTTCCTTTAAAGGCAAGAAACTGGTGGGAAACCTGGAGCAATTGTGTGAGGAGAAATACCATTTCCATTACAAGCTTCCCAGACTAGGAACACGTGAGTCACACCCAAGGAAAAGAACCTGCCATGAAAACACTGACAATCACAAGTTTTAATTATAAGAACTGTTTCCCAATCAAAGACAGCAAACAAAATACCGACCCCACAAACAAGAATAAAACAAATAAAAGTAAGACAAGAACATTTAAAATCTGCTTTATTTTCCAAAGACAAACTGTTACACTGATGCTCCATATATAAGTACTTGGGACCACTGACACCTCTGATTCCTAAAGGATGACAAATAAAATTCCCTGAAGCTCTGCAAAACACTACCTAGGAAAAAGTAGCCCTTATTTTTATGCTGCAGGATGAAGTGTAAGTGGAGAGATGCTTATTACAAGTGCCAGACCACCTCAGAGCTGAAGCATAGGGAAGATGCAGAGCCAAGGACCTGTGCTCTCAGCATCCCCAGCTACTGGTCCTGTCCCATGGGCACTGAGAAGTATAGACAGCCACAGACTTGGAGCATAAGTAGTGAATGGGAGCCATCACGCTCCTGAAGATGGTCACTCAAGTCTCTCTCGGTGCTACACCAGCACATAAAGAACCAAACCACTGGGTGGCACCACTTTCTAACAAATCTCTTCTAAAGAGCCACAAAGGACACAGTTGGCTGAGGCCTTCAGCTCCATTATTTCAAGGAGGCATAGGTTATGCCTCCCCAAGAGGCTTTTCTCCTCAAGAATATCTCTGGCTCTCACTACCTATAATCACAAATATAGAAGGATAAAGCAAAAAGAAAAACTGAATTTCAGACACGTGAAAGCTTAACTTGAAAACCCAGGCATGGCAAAGGTAGATCCCAGCAGTCAGTGAGCAGGGAGTCAAGCCAGGTCAGTCCTTGAACAAGTAGCAGAAAGGGCCTCCTTATCCAGATCTCCTACCTCTACTCCAAGCAGTATGCTACACTATGGGAAGAGGGTCCTGCAATGGGTGAACCCTTCAAACTCCTCTACAAGCACAGAAACAAGTCTCCTGAGTTGTGACTCCAAAGAGCAGGCCACTTTCACCCACTCTATGCTAAGGGAACAGACACCTTAGGACTGCTGGACAACAAACAAACAAAATCAGCAAGAGCTTTTTCCAGAGTCACAAATAGGTGGTCAATCTTCTTTCTCTACACATTTCACAGTGAGGTAGATGTAGGTGTCCCCAATCTTCCAGGGACCTAAGATGTGATCATACTTACCACCACTTCATTTTTTATTGATTTTTTTTTTTCCCGTTTCAGCTTCTGAGAACAGTTTCTCATTCAGGCTCACCCAGTAAGGATAAGCTGAATACCCATAGCCTCTCAAACTGGAATGGGTGCTCTTCACAGGCAAACCTTGTTTGACATCTCCATCCTCACTCCCTGACTTTTAAGAAAGTTGGGCCACTTCTGCCTGAATTTCAAGAAAATATCAGGAATATATTCTCCTTAGAGATTTAGCCATACCTCATCACATATGACCAGCCCAACACTGCCCTTCTGTAGTGCCTCAGCATGAAGTCTGAAGGTCTCATAGGAGATGATCAGGATAGGTGAAGGCACTCGCAGGCCACGCTGGTTCATAAAGCCAACTGTGGATGGAAGGTAGAAAAAAGATGATGAAAACAGTAACAGAAAAGGGTCCAAACTCTGCAGTAAAAATCAACACTTTTAAACATCCAGGAAAATGTTTCCATTTGTTTCAGTGCTGCTGGCTGCTGACAAAGAGCTGATTTCTCTATCAAGAAATTCCACATATATCCATGCTCCATTCCCCACAGCTGTTCCCATTTCCATCCCCTTCCCACCTCTGCCCACTCCTACTCTAGCTTCTGTCTGGAAGAAAGATGACAGACAGGAACTGCCTTAACTTAAGGGCACAACTGGACTTGAATTATTGCCCAAAGAGCAACTACTACCAAAAATGCAATTATCCAATCTAAGCATGTTAGAAAAGAGAATTTCAGTCCTGTCAGCCTCCACAGCTCTAACAACCCCTCAGAAACATTCACTTCAGCGGCTGTAAGCTTCTTCCAATGCAAGGTTTCGCTCTAAACCAGCCAACCACACCATTTGCAAACATTTCTGTACCTAGTTTCCGGTCAATCTCTTCTTTGGAGCCTCCATCAATGGCCAGTGGCTGAATCCTTCCCCCCAGCCATTTCTCTACTTCGTTGTACCAGTTTCTCACCAGGCTGGAGGGAGACACCACCATGGCTTTCTCGATTTCAGGCTTGCAGTCTGGACTCTGACGGAGAAGTGTCCACATCAGAGTGATGCACTGCAGGGTTTTGCCCAGCCCCATCTCATCCGCCATGATACAGCCGTGACTCCCAGGAATACGCCGGCTTGTCACACAGTCCCAGAGGAATTTCACTCCCTGCCAAGAAATTGTTCTCTTATAGCAGGATGGGGACATTCACAGAATGACAACTTCATTAGAGCTTTATTACTGCAATGCACAGGACTGATATTAAACAGCAAATTTGTACAGTACGTCCCAAGAGACGTGCAGCATTCTAATGAGACAGAGGGAAATCACCCGAGACACAGCTAAAACATGGCCACATCTGGTCTGGAAAAACATTGCTGGTGATGACATACACTTCAAAACACATACAAAACCATACTGCGTATTAACTGTACTGTTGTAACTAGCTTTCTGACTTAAAATTCCCAGGAATTTCTACCCTAACTGAACTAGTTAGGCTGAAGCCATCAGCTAACCTGCGTCAATCAGTACAAACACGGTAAGCATCTTAACAACACCCAATGGAACGTCCAGATTGTTTCTACTCCTTGATTAACCCCCAGAACACCCTCAGTAGCTCTCATTGTTTCCACCTAGAAGCAAAGAACCACTGTGACTCACCTGGGGACTCAAAGACCAAACCAGGTTTAACTTCAGAGAAGAAACAGGGCTGAGGTTATTGCTCATCGCATGGTGGAAGCGCTCAGCCTGGTTGCTACGCTTTGACAACATCACCAAGACAGACAAAAGTAGAAAAAAGACTGCAAGGTGTTCTATCATGTGATGATTGAGTCAAAAAAAAACCTGGGGCACTGTCCTGGCAATGGACAAAGATCCCCATACTGTCAAGCAAACCAGGAGTGACAGATACAGCCTGAACAGACCTTTTATGTTCTACTATACAAGACTAGAAGATAGACCACTTTCACTTCTAAGTCATTTCGTTTCTTTCTTAGGCTCATTCATTTAAGCCAGCTGAACAATTATCAAATATATTACTAACTAAGAGAAAGAATTTGGCTGGGGATCTAGTTCAGTAACCTCCCAGTGACATGACAAAGAACAAGGCTGTACAACAGCCTGAGAGCATCAACCAAACAAAACAAAACAAAACAAAAAACAACCAGCACAGGAATCTCAGCAAGCAAAGACTGATTGGTGAGACTAGAACACAGACTGCTATTTCAGATATTTAGCTGTCAAAAAAACAATGTGCCTAGGACACCAACATAACTATCATTACTTGACAGAAGTGCCAGCAGGCAGTATCTTACTCAAAACAGAGTCCCTCCAGCTACTTAGCCAGAGGCCAGCATTATAATGGCTCACAGGTTAAGTATCAACTCTGAGATAAAAGCACAAACCAGAAGAGTGCTGTAGGTTGCTAAAGTGCCATCTGAAGATCTCCCATACAGCAATACGTACAGCTTGACCTGCTTAGCTCGAAGATCAGCAACAACAATTCTTACCTGTGCTGCTTCTAGGCTTACATGATAACATAGTGCATCTGTGATAAACTTAAAACTCTGCAGATACCTACACTAGACATTTGTGGATTAGTTCCAACTGTTTCTGTATTGTGATGTTCCATGCTTTATGACAGAAAATGTTTTTAAGTACACTCCACTGGTAAAGTCCAAGTCTACACAGGTCACTTAGTTTTCAACTATAAAAGGTAATCTCTGAATAAAACACACTGAAGTAGGGTTATCAGCTCATATCACATTGGAAACTGTGGTACCAGAGAGAACTTCATTGTGTACCAAGGCAGACATTGCAGGTTCAGCTGATTCTGGTGATCAACAAAACAGTGCTGGACAATCTGCCCTGCCCAACACAAGATTAGGCCTCAAGAATAGCTATTGCAGCTACATCCCATCACCTTTCACACAGAGCTCCAGTCAGAAGAGCTACAGTAAAGTCTGGACTTCTAACCCTTACTCTGTAAAATCCCATCTCTGCAGAATCTAGTAATTTCCTAGGGCATGAGTGGTGACATAAAAGCAAGCCAACATGCTTTCCAAGACCTATCCGTGCACAAATGCCCACAAATTCTCAGATTTCCACTATAAGCTGATGTGACCTACAAGCCTGCAGAGAACAAACTTCTGCATTAGGCAGTATAATGTGTAGGCTGGGAATGTTCTGACTCTGCTCGATCAGAGGCAAGAAAAGCAGAAGAAAGTTCTTACCACTAGAAAGCAATAAATTCCCATATTTTTAAAGACAAACGGTTGTTGTAAGACTCCCAGTACACCCTCTTGCTTAGCACAGGACAGAGAATGTTTGCAGCGTTCAGGCCTCTAAGATCATGGTTAGAACAAACGTTTCACCTTACATTTGCAACACGCTAGTCTGTTAGACTGTCTATGCAAACCTCACAGTTATTGGGTTACAATTCCAGCAGAGGACTGCACCTTTTTGAAATGCAACAAGTTCTCCAACCATAGCCTCATGGTCCAACAGAAAACTTACTTCTCTCTGATGAGGCCGTAAAACACGACTGAGGACAGGATCCACCACAACATGGACAGGTACTTTATCCCTGCAGGAGGTAGTCAAGAAAAAGGTATGATTAAAGCACTCAGCCCAGCATATGCTTAGTTAAGGGTTTTTGTTTTTTTAATCTCACTGCTATTCTGAGGACTTCTCTGTGGAGTAAGAGTACCAGCTACCAACAAAAGTGAAAAGAGGATTAATTCAATTCTGAGAATGGAGTTACACAGGCCTGATTTACAATCCGAAATGTCAATGAAACCAGTAGCCAAGCTGTGGTTAAAACAAGGGCAGAACATCTTTTAGAGAGGTATTTTAAAAGCCAATATTTTCTTAGTCCCAATAACATTAGTGTAATTGCATTAATGAAGAGAGCAAATCAAGGAACATCTCTTTCATCTAAGGTCCAGCTAACATTCCTTTTCAGTTAAAAAAAAAAAAAAAGACAGCACAGAAGAAACTATTTAACAATAAAAACCATTAGACAGGTTAGCATTTGACTGTCAGTCATCTCCTTCTGGCTGTCTCTAGATGCTGATGTATCCTGGCTTAAAACTGATCCATAAGATTTCCTAAACAGCTTATCCATGCATGCATCCTTATTCTGTGCATCAGGTTTAAATTTCTGATGAGTAGAAGATCAAACAGCCTCTGGAAGGAAGCAAACAAACTGGCATGGGTACATGCTTTCCTTTGATCGTTACCACACATGAAACAATTCAGTGGCAGAATGCTTGGAACCAAGCTTCCCTTGACGTTCAGAGCCCAGCTCAGACACATGTGGGAAGAAAGCATACAAACATACACATACAAGGTCAGAGCTGAACCATTTGCGCCAGGTAATGACTCACTTGTCTATTTTCAGCTGCTCGTGGGCACTCAGCAGTGGGGGCTCATACAGAACCAGAGCTCCTTCCTCAAAAGGATCGTGGAGAGGACTCCTCAGCCCTGCCCGTTTAATACCCAGCGCCCGCAAGCCTGTTGGCCCTGAAAGCAAACAAAGGCACAACTCAAAGAACAACATCCTCCTAGAAGAAAGCAGAGACTTGCAGAAGCATGTAATTAAGTTTAGAAATGCTGAATTAATTGCATACAGCACTGAAGTGGAGAAGACAACCACTGCAGACTGCATTGCCAGCACACAGTGGATAGCTGCACCACAGCAAAGAAGGAGCAAAGGCAAAGATGGAGCAATGACACTGCCCACCATGTTGGATGAAGCAAAGTGGGAACTAAGTGTAGCAGATGCCAGAAACACTGGCACATAGAAGTATACACTAACTGGCAGGGTGATGGATCAGACTCTGGGCAACTTGATCTAAATGTGGGTGTCCCTGTTCACTGCAGGAGAGTTGGACTAGATGACCTTTAATGGTCCCTTCCAACTCTAATGATTCTGTGTCATGCTAGATCAGAGACATAATGCTCCCCTCAGCCACCACAGCTGCTCCCACTAATTGTTCTACTCCTAGTGGTTGTTTTACTTTTTTGAAAGACAAGCAAGGTTCAAGGATATATGCTTTGGCAGCTCAATAAATACATTACCATGTACACTGTATGTACTGGGTCAAAGCCTCTTTTTGGATCATCTAACCCAGGCTTTGCAAGAATTGTATCTTTTATATAATATCAGAAAGAGGCCTGTAAAAGTAATGGACATCTACAGCATCGTAGTCAGACTCACGCTGCCATTACCTAGTCTAGAGAATTATTTGCTTTCTGCTGAGCAATAGCAGATGTTTGGCATAGGAGACAATTTCTCTGAAAAGAAGAAAATAAGGATCAGTCTCTCTTCCTGGTGTTATATTTTAATGTCACAGTTTTGGAATGGAGATGAACATAGAAAGAAAGTGCATAAAAATTGCTTGTGTTAAAACCCAGCTCAAAGACTCATATGAGCCCTGGGAGGCAACAGTGCTCCCAGGAGTGATTCTGCTTGGGAAAAAAATCAAGCAGAATTAATCCCCTGCCACCTGCTGAAGTTCCTTGCAAAACAGGGTGCCACAAGTTGGGACAATGCCTCCACATGAAGAAATTAAATGAGAGTCTCATCTTCCGTTAAGAGAGAAAAGCAACAGCCATAAAAAGAAGCCTCTGCAGTTACAGTTCTGTTTTGGTCTCCTGACAAATCTGCTTTTCCATCAAATAAGAACTATGCCAAACAAACTCTTCTGTGACTAGCTGCTTCATATTCAGCACCTGCTGAATGTGTCTATATGCATTTTTTATGACTGATCTTTGAGTGAAATGGACCTGTCCTTCAGTTTTTCAGCTGGAGGTTAAAGGGGAAGAGGAGACAAGAAAAGTCCCATTTGCTTCTGGAATCACGTGCTGCCTGATTCAAAACCAGCTGAGGCTTTGAAGTTCAAAATTACCCTTGTTTTGAAGATCACCTTGAGACTCAACAAACCAAGTAAAGTAGAAAGAGAACTGGCACACACTGTCTTTTTCACCCTGACCTCCAGTCTGTTGGCACAATTTGGGTATTTTAGATGATACACTTCCGTGGCTTAGAATTCATCTTCCTTCTATATTTATGATTTGGCATACAACCTTCTGGCACTACATCAAATACATAGCTGCAAGAATACAAAACCCAGTTCTGAAATGTAGGATTATCCAAACAAAGTACTGGAAAGAAATAGGAAGATTTCATTAATATGCCAGTATTTTTCTATTAGAATTAAGTCAGGATTTCTGGAACATGTGCATCACTCTGAAAAATAACAATAATCCCCACAGGTACATTTGACAGACCAAAGCATCATGTTTTCCCAGAGTCAGACAACACAGATAATTCTTAAACCTCATCATCTTACCTTTATAGTTTGGAATGGGAACTTTGAAGGGTTTGGACAAAATGCTGCGGATGAAAGCCTCCTAAGAATGCAGGAAAAAAAACAACACATCTTCAGATGTTTGAAGTTAGAGATCGCTCAAGACAGCAAGCCTAAAATACATCTTAAGAACTCATTTTTGCCTGGTGCTGAGAGTTCTTCTATTCAAACTGTTCATGCTCCAGCCAACCCCAACTATTTCTACGTGCAAAAGAAAGAAAGTAACAAAACAGAACAGCTCCTGGCCCCTACTCCACTTTCCAAAACTGTTTTTGCTTAAGTTTTCTAATGCATGCAAGTTACGTTCATAACTCCACCTACTTAAATCCACTGACCGTATTCACTTCGCTAAATGCAGTTACTTTCTCCTTAACCTTAAGTAATTCAGTCAGGCAATTCTCTCCTGTAAAAGAGCTAGGTTAGCCCTAAAGTACAGTACATCCCAGCAAGCCCTCACACAACTCCATCTCCATCTTCTCTGGGCTTCTTTGGAAGCTCAGAGAACAAGCAGACAGCTCTTGAGCCATCTGCGTGGAGAGCTTCCCACATCTGACAACACAGTCCTTCACCCAAAGACCCCCACCACACTCCACTCACAACAACAGCAGGAGCAATTAAAGGTCCTTCCAAAGAACCACGCGTGACCCTTCCATAACGCCTCAGATAAACGGGCCCACAGAAGCATATGGACTCTGCTGGTGAACAAGCTCCACGTGCAGCTCACCCACCACCACGTGCCACCAGCGAAGCCCACTCACATGCTGGCTGCTGTCCAGGCAGAGAGGCCTGTTGGTCAGCTGGGTCAAGGGCTTCCGGAAGGGCGACCTGTAGCAGTCCGCGCTCTCTGCCTCACTACCCGCCTTCTGCCTCTTCTGAGTCTGAAAAACAACACCAAGGCAAAGCCTGGCCAGCTGCTCACAGACGACTGTCACGGTCAGTGAGCGCCCAACCACAGCCACGGCTCAGAGGGAGCTGAGCATCCCGGGGCAGCCCCAACCACCGCACCCCTCAAGTGCCCAAGGGCAGAACCAGCAGCACCCAGCAGCTATAGACGAGCCTGTTCCGCTACCGCCCAGCATCCCCCCGGCACAACGGGGGCCGACGCCCCGCAGCCCCTCACTCACCGCCGGCGGCCGCCACTCGCCGTCCTCCTCCTCGCCGCCCGCCTTCCTCTTGGCCAGCTGGCTGGGGGCCAGGCTCCTGCGCTGTAAGAAGAGCACGGCACACCGCGTGAGGGGGCGCGCAGAGCGGAGGGCTCAGCCGCCCCACCGCCGCCCGCCCCGCACTCACCATCGCCTCACGGAAGGGAGGGGGTAACGGCCGGCACAAGGCCAAGTGGGCGGGAAGCCGAGCGACGGGACGCGGGCGCCGCTCCGAAGGCGCGAAAAGCGCGGGAGGTTCCGCCCCGCCCCGCTCGCCCCGCCCCTCAGGCAGAGCGCCAGGCGTGGCCAAGCGAGCGCCGAGCGCATCGAACCGCATCGACTCGCTCTGGGTGCCGCGTTGCGTCAGGCTGAGGGTTTGTTATCCCTGCGAGCGACGCGCATGGTGGCCGATGCTCGCTGAGGTTTATAGGACAAGTGTTTACAAACTGCAAAACCACAGCGTGTGAAGAGATCCAGCTAAATTCTCCCCTTGGAAGCGGGCATAAAACAAAGCTAACCATTCATGGAGAAGGGGAACTTGGGACGACGCTGACATCAGGGAGCGGCCATGCCGTGAGCCTGGAGCGCCACAGGCATCCGCATGGGTGAGATGTGAGATGTTCCCAGACATAAAGATGCTATGAGGTGCAGACAGACAAAGCCTTTCTGCTGTATTTTGGTTGTTGTTTTGTTTTCCCGAGGGAAGGCTGAAGGACTTGCCCGTGACAAGGTCAGAACAGCAGTTCCCAGCACAGCAGACCCCACCATTCTGCTCTCACCTCCACCCTTCTCTCCACGCTGTCACCTTCAGGCAGAGGTTAAATCATCCTCCCCTCTTCCCTGTCTAATTACACAATTTACTCCTCCTCTGGCTGTAATCAGCTCCCATTTATACAACCCAGAGAGATCACAAGATAATCACCACAGGGAATAACCCTGTCATTTCCCTTGCTGTCTCTGCAGGGTGCCGAGTCCCTTCAGTACAAGGAGAGATAGCAAACATCTTCCCTGGGAACTCTGCAGGATCAGCCTGTCCTCCTCCTCTCTCCCGGCCCTATCCCATTCTTTGGTGGATGCAGTGGTTTCCCAATTTGTGGGATCCTCTTTTATTCTCCCCCTCTTTTTTCCCCCCTCTTTTTGAGGCTCCTTCCTTTCGTTCTGCAGGGGTCAGGGCTTCACATCCAGCACTTTGCAGGCACCAGGTAATGAGGACAGGCCCTTCCCAGCCTCCTGTCCTGTCCGTGGAGCTTGTGACCTCAGCAGCAGGCATAAAACAGCATGAGGGAGAGGTAATGTGACAAAATGTCTCCTGATGGATGCAAACCTCAGGCCTGATCGAGCAGCTTCAGCAGTGCCACGTGGATCTTCCTAGCGAAGCTCTGAAGGGACCAGGGCTGCAGGATCGGGACCTCAGCCCCACCAGTTGAACTGGGACATATTCAGCTGGGAAGGCAATTAGTTAAATATCCTTCCAGTTAATTCCTGCAGAAACCACAAGAGGGAAACTGAGTACGGCCACACCAAATTGCTGTCAGCTGGAGTTGTAATCCCCTTTCATCACTGTCAGAGGCAGCTCAAATGCCCTTCCACCAAAGCCACTTACTGTGAGAGAGGAAATGCTAAGTGCTTTTAAAAATATATATTAAATTCAAGGAGGGGAAAAAAAAAGCCCTTTTTCCTTCCCTGAGGTCGGATGCCACTCTCAAGCAGGCAGGCTGCACGCTGAGTGCCGGATGCAGGCAGAGGTTCAGCAGCAAGGACTCGGTGCTGCAGCTGCTTTTGGCACATTTACATAAGTACCACCCAAAAGAAAATGGGATCATGAGCCCAGCTGGGTTCAAGTTGTGCAGCTGACACAGTTCACATCCCAGCAGTGAGCACTGGGCTGGGGTTACAGCTGCTGCACAGCACCCATTGTGCAGGTGGGCGCAGCCAAGGCACAGCCCTGGTGTCACCCCAGCCTGGGGACACAGCCACTGCTTGCTTCGGTCTCAGAGCTCTTGGCAACTGTGCATGAGATTTCGTGGTGTCTTTTGATTCATTTATGACTGCTGTCCTTTTGGCCCAAGTGGTACCTAATCCCTATTACTGCTGCTGGAGAAGAAATAAATCTCTGCTAATCTCGTTTATTTACCAAAAAAAAAAAACCCTCCACAAAATCCTATTTCTTAAAGCAGCAAAGGCAGAAGGCACAGGGGGATCTGAGGCTGAGACACCTCCAAGATGCTTCTCCAGCAAGATTTGAGCCCCAGGAATGCTGCATTCTCCACTACCATGGGTCTGGTACTTCCTTCTCCAAACCCCTTATTTCTGTGCCGGAGATCACACCAACCACCCCCAGGGAGCCATGAAATAGAGAAGGGGCCAGGGTACAGGAGGAGGATGTGGACCAAGGAGATGCAGGGGGCAGCTTACCTCCAGGTAAAGCAGCAGCCTCCTTAATGGAGGAGGAGCTGGGTCAAAGCCTTGGGCTTTCTCCTTCTGTATGGTTGCTGCATCAAGCGCTGATCACAGCTCTGTCACTAATATGACACAAAGCAGCCTATTTGAATCAGCCTAAAGAATTTCTATGTTCTATTTTACTTACAAGCTAATTAGCCACTCTTTTCTGGCTGGATTTAAGAAATGTTAGACTCAAACTGTATTAGCACTTCCAAAAACACATCCCTCCATTTTCAAGAGGTGGTGGTGAGGGTGAAATGACTTCCCAAATTCAGCTTTTGATTTTGCAAATGGGTTTAGCCCTTCTGAATGTCCTTTCCTGCAAGAAATTCACGAACAGATGCTATTTTGCCAAGCTCAGACATTTACAGAGCACTCAGCCACAGAGAAAAAAAAAATCCAAGTGCAAATCTCAGCCTGTTGGACCAGGAACAGTCCCTGATCACACTGGGTTCTTTCCAGCCAACCTTCATTGCCACTAGAGTGCTTTGGGGGCTGTGTTCAGGGCATGGGTACACAAGTACTCATAGGCATGCCCTGAGTACAAATGCACTTCTGTGCCTGTCCTGTTGCAGGATCAGGACTGAAGAAGGTTACAAGCATCTTCCCGTAACGGCAGCCTCCATCACGTCACTTTTATGACCCAGAAAGAGTCTCATCACAGTCAGACTGAACATGAAAGCTGAAAAACAGAATGTATATGAAAGTGTCCTATACATACATGCACTTTCTATGCAGTTAATCTACCAAGCACCTTCCACTGTGTTTAAAAATACTTGCTCATCAGCTAGCACAACCAAAAAAAGGCTTCCCTGCAGCTGTTTTTTCCCCCCTCCAAAAAAGGAGGAATTTCTTACCTCCCTGCTGTCTGAGCCCTGCAAAGAACAAACCCTTTCCCCCTTGGCAGAAGAGTTTAGTCTCTGTGTATCATTTCTGTGATGCATACAGCTCCAAGGGCTAGAAGCAAGGCTGGCCGGCAGCAGAGATGCTCTCTACACCCAGCACCATGTTTGTTACCTGGAGGAAATCGTCTTGATGCTAGGTGGAGTTGCACCTCTTGAAAGATCTCTTTTGAAGTTTGCACAGTCCCCCAGTGGGCTCTGAGGCCAGCAGAATGATCACAACATAGATCACGCAGCCTGAAACTCAGCGAGTTTTACATGCCAAACAGAGCATCACAGTTGCTCTGCCACGGACTGCTTAGCTGGGAAGGGATGTGTCACCCCAGCTGCTGTGCATTGGTTTGGAAGAGTCCTTCCCGTAGCAACAGACAAAATGTTATTCTCTGCCCCTTGATTAAATCTCAGCAGAAATAAAAAAATCTGGCTTCTGTAAGTAATGGCTCAGGACAGAGGAAACAGCATTTCATTGGGGCAATTAGCGCACTCTAATTAAACCCTAGTCTTCTGATCAGGCTCTCCTGATTAAGTGGGTTGCAGACACTCTGGATTACATTAACAAAATGAATCAGTTAATTACATGACAATCAATAAGAACCAAAAAGTAGGACAAGCAATTTGGCTTTAAATGACCATCTAAATTCATCAACATGATGCCTGTTTGTAAGCGTAAAGGGAAGGGGCAGATATGACAGATCTGTTAGGCACTGGGATAACCGTATCTGATGGCTGCAGTTCATGAAATGCAGAGAACTTTCAGCATCCTCTTGGTAGAAAAAAAAGGGCATTATTTTCTATCCTAGTTTACAAAACAAACAGGGCACAAATAAACTCATCTACCAGAAAAATAAAGAAAAAAACCTGCAAAAATTCAGCTCTTTAATAAACTGAAAGTCTCAGTTTGGGGTTGTGACTTAAAATGATCAGCTTTGCTTCAAACCAGAGACATTGTGGTCTTGAATGATTATCTGACTTAGAGCTCCCATCCAAATTGAAAACCTCGGTGAAGTGGAAGCTGTAAAATGACATTGTTAGAGAAGCAATTTTTGCCCTGGAAAGCTTAGAGCCTGAATGGAAGGACTTAAAAAATAAAGGGGGGGGGGGACAGGAATATTTTTGTGAAGAACACAGAAATATCTGTTATTGTCATTTTACAGGGTTCAAAACAGGCAGACCACGAGGGATTCTGAACTCCGCTAATGAGGGCTTTTAATCATATATATTAAAAACAAACAGACCACAGCGACAAATAGAAAGCGTTATCACGATGGCTGCTGAGAATTTCTCCTCTCTGAAAGCAGCTTTTCAGTCAAGCTAAAAAGCAATAACGTTTTCTTGAAAAAAAAAAATCAGCAGAAGTGTCATAAAAACTGAAATATCTGACAAGCACGACAATCTCCCCAGCCTTGAAAAAAGGGATTGGGTTTTTTGTGTTTTTTTTTTTTGACTCCTTGCTTTATGATTTTGGCTGCCTGGATAATGCAGAATTAGGAAGGTGAGTTTTCCTCCTTCCAGAGGTGGAGACCTCGGGACCGGAAAATGGTGCCTGCAATCACAGACTCATCTGGGACCTGAGCGAGGAGGGACCTCTGGAGCTCTCTGGTCCAACCCCATGCTCAAAACAGGGCCAATGTCAAAAGTTAAGCTTGCTCTGGGCTTTGCCTGATTGAGCTTTGAGGATCTCTAGGGACAGACACAGGACGGCCCCTAAGCTGTACTCCACAACTGTCACACCTGGTTTCTCATCCTTGTTTAGTTTTCCTCCTTTCTCTCTATTAGCAGTTGCATTTCTGAAGGCACAGGGATTGCTTATTGATAGAAAGCAGTAAGAAGTAGAACTGAACAGCCACAGCCTGCCAAGCAAGAAATCTGCCTGACATTTGTGGGCAATCATTTGCCACGTGCCATCTGGTTTATCTTGCATAGGGAGCAGATGAAGCTACCGGGGGATCTTCAGCTCCAAAAACTGCTAGAAGGAGATTGAAGCTGCCAGGAAGGAGAACACATTACAGTGAGATGGCTCTGCTGTCCCAGCGGCAGCTCTTACTGATGCTAAGAGCTCCAGGCTTTTCCCAAAGCCTCTCCAGCCAGCTGCCGAGGTGGAGCCTGCAGAGAGTTGAGGCAAATACCTTTCATCTTTTTTAAGCTTCATTTCTGAAGGAAGCAGAATTATGCCATTTTTTTTTTCCTCCCTCTTTCCTTTCCTAATAACTTTTAAAATCCTTTGGCTGCTCACACTGATTTTTCACAGAGGTACTGGAGTAAACAGGCAGCCAGGGAGAAAAGAGAAACTCTGCTGGCACAAAGTACCTCCCGTTGACAGTCACATTAAGCATCTCATCTTCCAAGCAGAACCTGGCCTCTAGAATTACTCTGTGGGATGCACGAGTTCAACCTGGCTGAGTCCCAGGCAAGTTGTTCTGCTTCATGGCAGGGTTTTGCAGCTTACTCTGAGCAACGCTGAAACAAGCTTACGTGCAAGCAGGAGTTGATTTGTAGTATGGAAGGAATTTGCACTTGGGGCTTTTTCAGCTATGAACAGCTTGAGACACCCTGCGTGCAGCTGCTGAAGAGCTCTGCTATGTCCTGGGGTACACCACGAGACCTCAGATGCACCAAGACATTGTCCTTCTCTGCACAGCTGCAATACTGCATCTGCTTTTGAACACCCGGTTTTAGAAGGCGAGAAGCGTGACCAGCACTTGAGAAATATAGAAGGGAACTGAAAAGTTGTGATTGTTTAGTCTTAGAAAAGGGGAAACATGAGAGCTATCTGCAAATCTGTGAAGAGTCCTTGTGAAAAAGGACTTCTCTTTGATCTCTACCCGTAGGAAAGGGAGCGGTAGGTTTCAATTGTAACCAGGAGATGCAAGTTAGAAATTAAGGAAAACCTTGCCAAGAGGAAAAATAATCCCATCCGGGCAGGAAGAGCACTCAATATTTGCAGTTTTAAGGCAATACACCCTTCACCTAGGGCTAAACTTTAGGTGGAGGTGACCCCTGGACCTCTCTCATGGCCTAATTTCTAATTAGCAGCTAACTTCTGCATTTCCATAAGGCAGCAACTGTCACTGAGGAGACCACCAGTAGGTTTATGTACTGTTGTAAATAGATGAGCAGCAGTAAAGGCAGCAGAACCAGATATGCATAATGAGAAGGTGGGACAAAAAAAAAAAAAAGGATGCTCATCCATACCTGAAGATGCAGGCTTACAGAGAAACCCCACAAAGGAAGGAGCTCCAACAAAAGACCCTTCCTCAGTGGCAGTCAGCCCTTAAAATGAGGTCTAAGAGGGGTGGAGCCTGGCTCCTGGTCACAGAGGTGAACTGCCTTCACCTGTGCTTCCAGGGCCAACCAGGTCTTTTCTCCAGGTGCTCAGTCAGAGGTTCAGGCTGTGACTCAGCAGGTCCCACACAGCAGGATTTGAGCCTTAGAAGAGAAGAAGCCAGTGTGTCAGATTCCACGGTGCACGTGGTGCTGTGCAAAGCTCATGGTAATCCCTTCCCCATTGCTCTGAGTTATAAAGATGATGCAAATTCCATGCCTAAATTCATGCCTAAATACATGCATGTTCTGAGTAGTTCTGATGCCCCTCTGAACATTGAGAAGGATTTTCCTTGTCAAAGTCATCCTTGTTTGTCTTGGAGACTGTGCTTTGAAGGCACAAGGACCCTAAATCAGCTGATGCTGCCACACGAGTTCTAATCAGCAAACCTGGCACGTTCCTATAGAAAAGACATTTAAAAAAACCCACCCCAAAACAAAAGAAAACTCAATCACTGTTTGCTTTTTTGCTTTTTGCTTTAACCAAGCCTGCCTTGATCTCACAAAACCCAGGATGCTTGCAGTACAAAGGCACAAGTTCAAAGAGACAGCAAGAAGTTAATCTGAAAGCAAAAGGTGCTCTTTTCGGGCAGGTGGGAAGAAGTAATTAGAAAGCATGGCTATTCCAAAGCTTCAAAATAAATCAGGTCAGCCTTTATACACTCACTAAAGCCAGAGCACCCTCTACTTTTGTCAGTCAAGAGAAAAAGGCAGATTGTAGATCTATGGACCGGGCTGCAAAAGCAGGAGCTGGCGGAGCTTCTTGTGACACTGCTCAAACAGGCAAAGGCACAGACACTGCGGGAGAGCGAGGGAACCAGTGGCTTTGGGAGGCTACGTCTGTCAAGGCTTCTCTCATTTAATTGTGCTCCTCATTCCCCTCCACCGTCAGCATCCACCATTCCCCACAAGCTCCATGAGCTTCCGCATTCAGTAACTGATGTCCTGTTTTGATACCGTCCTCCAAAAGGAGCTGACAGTGGCTTGGGATGGAAGGGACCTTAAAGGTCCAGTTCCAACCCCCAACCCTGGGATACCCACATGAGTGTGAGGTGCCAGGCCCTGCTGTCAGCTCTACATGAGCCTCCCAGTGCAGAGCCAGGGCAGCTGGCAACAGTAGGAGCTCTTTCCCCTGCTGTAAGCACTGATCCCTCCTAAAACCTGAAGCGATTGCATTAATCAGTTTGCTTCGAAGTAGGCCATGCTGAATGTGTTTGAGCCTGGCTGATAAAATGGGGAGAGGAAGAAGTGCAAGGAGATTAGAAAATAATCGTGCTTAATTTGGGAACGTCTCTGAAGATTTATTCCAAAGCATGAAAGCGATGGAGAACGCTCCCGCCCAGAGATTAAAGATGCTCTGACTCACGTCTCAGAGGCCTGACAATAGCTTATTCAGGAGAGCTGCCTGCAGCCACGAGACAGAGGATGAAGTTTTCCCAAAGCATTTCAATTTGTGTGAGGAGGAAAAAAAAAAGGCTGGATTTCATTAGTTTCACCGCGCAGTGTGAGATGCAGTGGTCCCCCTGTACAGAGGTTTTATCCGGGCCTCTTACAGGCTGTGGGGTTCTCCCGGCTCTGTGGGCATCATACAAGCGTGGGTGTGCATCCTCATTCTGCCATCCCATGGGTGGCCTCCTGAGCAAGGGATATGTGAGCGGTACCAGGACCTCAGCATCTGTACCCAGTGAGAGCTTGATGGCCCCACTGTCTGTGCCAGCTCCAAGAGAAACAAAGTGCCACCTGCAAGGCGTGTGAAGGAACTTCATCTCATGTTTTCTCCTTTGCTTTGAGTCTGGGAGTGATGGGGTGGCAGCCATAGGGATCTGTGGGATTGCTGACTGCCTGTGCTGCAAGTCCCTTTGGGGTGTTGGTGTACCCGAGCCCTGGGGATGAGCAGGGCATCCCCGCAGCACTGGGTTGAAAGAATTAGTCAACACTTGGCTGATGTAGGGACAACTGAACATCACCTCTTGCAACTACTGTAAGCACAGCCCCATGTTTTTGGTCCTTTGGTAGAAAGCCCTGTGGAGAGCTTGTAGCTGATGCTATTAGCACCAACACCACTGGGAGAAAGGCTGGGGTACAGCAGCTTTAGCTGCATCTAGGAGGTGGCAGCTCATTTTTAGGGAGGCTGTGCTGCAGCTGCAGTGAGTGCTGCCCATGTATGGGGCTACAGCTCGGGGCACGGCACTTCACCAGACAGGAGAGAGGGCATGGCACTGTGCCTGAGAGGTTCCCCTGCATGCTGTGTGGCAGAGCATCCTCAGTACAACAGCACAGACAGTCCTTTCTGAGCAGCTGCGATCGCTGCTCCTTGTTCTGTTCTCCAAGACAGCTGGAGCAGAGACAAGTCCGGCACTGTCAGAGTCTCTGCAGAGTTTGTTTTGATCTTCGTGCTGATGGGGAAGGACAGCCAGAGCCTGCTGAACAAAAAAAGGCTGTGTCCCAGCTCTCAGCTTCCAGGTAATTGTACTCATCTTCCATCCATCATCCCAGAGATAGCAGGCTCTGTTGCAAGACCTAATGCCCTTTATGCCATTTCTTTCATGGAATGGGCTTGAAATTGATTCTGAAACAGAAGAAAGCATCTGTATCAATTTTCCCCTTGAAGGTGTGACAGTGTCTGCTTTCAGCCAGGTTAGTTTATTTTTGTTCTCTGCTGTGCGTGTGTTCCCCTCTCTTTATTCACTGAGACAGGTAGAGAGGAGCCCATCTTTCCTCAGTCACACTGCTGGTGAGAGGAGGTGACTGATAACGTGTGACAGCAGAATGACAGCCACCCCCACACTTCACACAGTGTCCATCACCTCCATCCTCACAGGCTCCGTTTCCCAGGGGAAAAGTTCAAGGAGGAGATCTGAGGCAGATCTGTTCTCTGCAGCTCGGTCAGGTCTTTCCAAATCACAAAATCTGGCTGACACACTGTGGAAGGAAGCTGAGTTTAAAGGCTAATGCACGAGGTTTCCTATCCTATGGCAAAGCGACCCCATTAAAAGGCACCCATAGGTTTTTAAGCAGTGCAAGGTCATAGGACTGCTTTTCTTATGTCATTCTTGAGCCTCTGAGGCTCATGCTTTAACTTTGTCTCTCTAACTAGGATCTGCAAAGCTAAGAAAGCACAGAGAGGTGACAGCCATGCCCACAGGGCTTCCGTGTGCAGCCACAGAGTGAGACTGTGATCTTCTGGATGGAGACAGAGCTCTGAGTCCCCAAGAAGAGGGATGTACAGCCTTTAGATGCTGAGCAGGTTCAAAATTAGGAGAGTAAGGTTTTGGTTTTTTTTCCCAGTTCTCTGTTGGATTAAATACTAGGAAAGCAATCAAAATTTCACCCATCCTTCAGCAGAAACCTTACAGCACCATCTGATCCTGAAGATTCCTGTTAACACCGTGTCGTTCAGCAAACACAGCTGCCAGATCTGAACCCTAGCATCATCACACTTGCTGACGGTAGAAAATCCATGCCATTTCTAAAGATGCTGAACGTGACAGTGGCCAGTACTGACCCTGGGGCACACTGCTAGATACTGTCCTCCAAGCAGACCTCATATTCCTGACCAGGTCATTCAGCCAGTCTTCACAGTAACTTATTCTGCTCAAGTCCAGCAATTGAGAGATCTCGCTTTAATCTGCAAATCCACTGTCATCCTTCACTGTCTTTCCCCTTGGGTTTGTTTGTTTATTTTTTCCTTTCTCACTGCCTTTTGAAGCTGACTTCCAGTCGTTCTGTATTTGCACCTTGGCTAGACCTTGGTGCCACATGTGAAGGAAAGCCAGAAGAGATGTTGATTTCATGGCTCGCTCTGTCACTGGAGGGAATAGCCCTGGCTTGTAGCGCAGGCTCATTCATCAGCATCTCACGTCTGTGCATCTGAACCTCTTGTTTTCAGATTACTCTGGGGCTGCCTTTAACAGCATTCGATTGAGAGGTCTCAGCATGGCTCTCGTGGAATACTCACGGAGCAGATGGAAATGCTCTCAGTGAGACATTCATGCATATGCAACATCTGTGGGGGAAAACATCTCAGGTCTTATTGCTGCTGCCTGCAATGTTGCCTGTCAGCTTCTGGATGAACTCGTAATGGGATATTTATTTGGGCAGGGGCAGAAAGCAGCATTGGTGGAAAACTCTCTAAGTTAAAATGTCATTCCTGCTTCTGGTAGAAAGTCTTCAAACACTGTAAATTCCCTACTGAGGCTGCTCTTAAGGTCTGGAAGACCTGGGGAACCAAAACCAGATGTATTTTCAGAAAGGACAGGGATTACATCACTGAAAGAAATGGATGTTTGAAGCAGTCTTAAGATCAGAAAGTCATGATTTTGGTGCTCTTATGTTAGGAGAAAGGAGCGGGGGGGAGGAAACCAAGTGGAAAGCTCTCCCACCAACTGGAAATGGATGCTGTGTCTGACGCACCTGCCCAGCATAAATGCACATGGATTTACACTTAGGGCCAAGCGAAGGGAGGCCCTGCATATCTCCAATTATCTGTAACACAATAAGCCAACTCTCCTCTCCCTCTTGCCCTTCTTAATTTGTTATTTATGCTAAGAAAGACATGTTTGCCATCAGCTGTGTCCATTCTCTAACCATCATCCTTGATCTAGCCTGACCTTCCATTGGCCACAAACAACGCACAGTCAAAAGCCTGGTATTCTCAACGAGACCCCAGATCCATAAATGTTTTGATTCAGTAGAAACAGAGTTTTTCTGGGCGTTTCACACGCAGACACAAGTTTCTCTAAATGCTGTCCTGAAGTCTGCGAGATGCTGAATGTCCAAACAGCATCCAAAAGGCAGTGGGCTCAGGCGGTGCTTGCATTGATTAGCATAGCCCTGATTGATGTGTGGATGCTTTATGATTTGTTCTCTAATGTACTTTCAGTGGTGCTAATAAAATTTCCTTTGAACAAGCGGGAACAGGTGATCACACAATTATGTGTGTCTTGTCTGTCTGGATGATTCAGCCTCATGTTGTTGTCATAGCAGCGTGTCCCCGTCGCTGGCTCTCACACTGAGGTAGGGCTCCTTTGTATGTGCTGCTCAGTAGTTTGCAAATAACAAACAAAACCCGATCACCTGCTTTATTAGGGGAGGATTTGCTGTGTTGTTAGAATTGTAACTGCATTTGAAGGTGGGAGGAAAAAAAAAATGAAGCTGATTGTTAGCACCCCTAGCACACTCCTGTCAGGATTTCTGAGGGTAAAAACATAGTCTGCTTTTGACTTCGATTCTCAGAGCCAAAGGAAAGTTAGATTTGTTGTTGAATCCTCTGGAGTGAGCATCTCGATCCCTCTCCTTCCTAAGGGGTCAGAGCACAATCATTGGCAGTGCTGTGTCGTTGCCCATGTAGCGTAGCCAAGGAGCAGGACTTGGTTATTCAGCCAGCTCTGTCTGACATGTGGCTCCCTCCAACTCAAGCCACAGATCCACACCCCACAGAGCAGCTAAGGAAGAGCAGAGTGGAGATCCTAGAAGAAGCCTGTACCTAGGAGCAATCGGAGCATCACTGATTCTCCTTCATTTGCTCCAACAGGCAGAGCTAAGCTCGATTCAGATTTCTAAGGAAATTTTTGATCACATTTTTGAAGAAAGATTGAGGAAACGAGAAAATGGAATGGGATTGCGCTGTGGCGCTGTGACCTCTGTGTCCAGAGCTCTGCCAGAAATTGGAGGAAAAGTGCCAATTAATCTGACACCGAGGAAGGCTCAGGCAACAAAACCGTTTCATGTCCGCTCATTTCCCCCCATGACATGCAGTGCTCTCCACCTTGCTAATTGGAGAACACTTGCTAACAGCTCTCTGATGTGGGTTTAATTAAATACCTTTTGAATGCCTCTGAGCTGTGGGGAAAAGCGGTGGAGTCATTCCAAGCGTGGCAGGCTGAGGGACCGCTTCAAGTCTGGGGCTGCTTTCTTCATTGCTGAAAAAACACAGATGCTATGGGAGCAGTAGAGGAGTCTCTAATAACAAGCTAGAAGCTAAAGGCTGATAGAACATCTGGCTGGGGAAAGAAGGGTCTTCTACATCCCAGCAGCTATTGTCATACTGCAGAGATGGTGCTTGGTCACCCTGGGAGAGCTGCAGCAAAGGAAGAGTCTGAAAGAGGGAAGACACACCTATGGGCGATATCTCTGAAGCGAGGATGCTGCTGTTGTGGCCCAAGAAGAAGGGATACAGGTCAGCAAGGGGAGTAGAGTAGTGAATGGTGGAGGAGAAGAGAGAAAGACATGGTGTTCTTGAAGGGCACAGCCCCAGCAGTGAGGTCAAACCCTCAGCCAAAGCCTCAGCCGTGAAATAACTCTTCCAATTTCTTTAAGTACCCATTTCCCCCTTCATCCCTGCTGCTTCTTAGGCTGAGTGCTGCAGGAAAGAACTTACAAATAATCTCAGAGCAAAGGAAAGCGTCTATTTAGCTTATCAGAAAGGAGGTCAAGAGGTGATTTGATTACAGTGCATAAGAGTCGTCAGCGGAAGAAAACACCAGTTTCTAAAGAGCTTTTTAATCTATCAGAGAAAGCCAGAACAAGAACCAATGGCTGAGAGATGAAGTCAGACAAATGCAAATAAGACATAAGGCACATATCTTTAGCAGAGAGGGAGATAAATGAGAAGAGCAAACTCAAGGAGAACGGTACTCAGTGCCTCTGGGAGCCTTCAGCTCAGAGCTGGGTAGCAGACCTAAGCCAGGGAGAAGCTGGATTGGTTCTAAAGTGGAGTTTGTGGGTCTGCAGGATATGGGTCTATTTGTACAGGGTAGTCTGGAGCTTCTTTCTCTCTTAATAGCAATTTCAGAAAGTTTACGTTCCTTGCTAATTGCGGGGTAGAAAAAATGCTTGATATTCATGGTTTCAAAGTCAAAAGCTTATCTTTGGGCCTGGGGTTTCCAAAGGTTTGGTAGTCTGAGTGTCTGACATCCTTCCTGTCAATGTGCCAGCCATGTCCTGGTGAGAAATTCCAGCTGAGTGGAAGGAAAAGTTCTGCCATGGGTAGAAATAGAAGCGTGGCCAGTTAGCAGCATAAAACAAAAAGAAATATAGGGAGGTCTAGCTCATCACACACCCACGTCTGCCCTGGCATGAGACTTCAGCAGGGGGGTAGGCAAAAAAAATACAAGTCTGGAGTGATCCTTTACTCAAATTTCTTCCTCATTTCTAGAATTTTGAGGCTGCTGGACTCTTGAATTGGAGGCTGACACATAGCCATCAACAGGCTCTGAACTACTGATGCTACTCCCATTAAATTTTCTGGCTGCCTTTACATCTATTCGCACCTGCCTGGAAAAATAACATTCATAATTTAATAACAAGCAGTGTGTTATTTCGCTTGTTTCAAACCTTTCCACTGATGCCCCGTTTTTTTGTGCCTGTCGGGAGCACAGTATACTTACTAATTGCCACCTTTTGCATGATTCAAGATTGTTGAAGCTTCTTGCCCTCACTCCTTCATCTTTCAGTCAGTGTCCTGGGGAAGTCAGTCCCCTCCAGTGACAAAGGGGCCAGCCCACCTATGAGTTGTTCATAATCCAGGTGAGCTATTTTCCAGTGCTGGATTGGAAAGGCCAAGGAAAGTATGTACAAACAGTATGCCAGAAAATATGTCTTATCTTGGGTTGACTGGGAAAATTCCCTTTTTTCCTCATACTGCCAACATCTTTGGGCATCTGTGGCAGAAGGGACAGTAAGCACAAGCCCTAATTTCTGTGTCTCTCACCTGACTTCCTCCTGTTTGATGATAGAAAAGGGTTTCTATGCCTGGATCCTCCAGCAATGACCAGACAACTACCTCTTACTGCCACGTTTTCTCCTTTTTCTTTGTACAGTTGTGTTCAATTAAGGAACAGATAAACCAAGCAGGCCCTTTTTGGCTCTGAGGCTGTTTCCTGGTGAAACAGGTATTTAAATATTTATCACTTGCCCATGAAGGAATATCCTGGATTGCACTGCTGGCAAATAAGATTAATAATAAGTTTATTCAGCATCAAGTTGAAGTCATTGTTAAGACGTGGCAATAGTTTCGTAACAGTGATGGGTGCTTACTAGCAATTGGATAAATTCTACAACAACTGAACCTATCTTCATTCTCCTGTGCTCCATGGGCTGTCATAATCACGAAGGTTGGAAAAGACCTCTAGGATCATCCAGTCCAACCCAAACCCACCCCCTCCATGCCCACTGACCACGTCACTCAGTGCCACATTTCCATAGTTCTTGGACACCTCTAGAGATGGTGACCCCATCACCTCCCTGGGCAGCTGTTCCATTGCATCACTGCTCTTTCTGAGAATGATCTTTTCCTAATACACAACCTGAACCTCCTCTGGTGCAATGAGGTTCCATGGGAGGGAAAGGTGGGCTGAAATTGGATCGCCCTGCGAAATGCTTGCCAAAACCTACTAAAGGCAGATACCTTGGCTCAAACAGAAAAACACGTGGAAAAACATTCTGATTCAGCCCACATTCTTTTTTTTTTTTTGATATGATTCTAAAAATAAAATAATCCAGCCTCATACATCAATGTTTCTTTAATTTAAATGTTTAATCATTTTAATTGAATCAATTTAATTTATACAATGTCAGTTCAAGTGAAGGTTAACCAGTGAAAAAGAAAATAAAACATCTGAGTATCTAAAGGAAACACATTGCTTGAGCCACTCTGGGAGTTACATAGTTTGGGGGTGCGACAAAAGTCAATGTTTGGATTTCCAAGGAAAGATTTGTCAGCTCTTGAAAGGTACGTTGGTTGTGACAGCTGCTTCCTGTATTTGCCCGGGTGGCATGAACAATCCTGCCTGAGTCATTAGGGATGTATGGGAATTTTCCTTACTCTTCTTTGCAAAACAGCATGCGCGGAGTTTCCATCTGAAAACAAGGCCACCAATTCCCAGCCAAGCAAACTAGAAGATAGTCTCGAGATGGAAGAGTTCTAAATGCACAGACCAAAGATTGTTAGTCTTGTTTTTTACAAGTGGATAATAAAGCCCAGAACCTTAAAAAAAAAATGGAAATTAATAATTTTAATATTAGTTTTCTAATCTAAAACACGAGCTCTGGGTAAATGAATAGTCCATCCTGAATTTCCTCACTTCAGATCTCCTCCACTGGACCAGCCTGCTTGGCTTCCAGCTGCTTTTTGTCCTTGCCCAAACATCAGGGAACAGCTGGGATCCTCCTGCAAACTGGAGAGCTGGGTCTCCATCAGCAGCACCCAGAACTGGGCACCTAACAGCAAGAGGCTTTTCAGCAAGCACAACAGAAAAGGGCCGGGCTTTGGTTTTGTTGTTTTATTTCTTTTTAAAGGATGCTATTAGCGTTCTGGAAAGAGCCTGGACTCGTATTCATTAAGTCTGCGGTCTCCAAAGCCTTTATGGAAAGGAGAGCATAACTGGCTGAAATTCTTATTGTTGTTGCAAATGATCAATGCACTTATTCGTAGTGCTGTAGTGTCTGCGATTAATTCATAGCCAGAATAATAGCAGAGAACCCGCTGTGTTGCTATTACCTTATCTCTGCCTCACTGGTAGGATCTCAGGTACGAGTGAAAGCAACCATTAATTACTTGGTTAAAAACCCATCGGCTGCTGGGGAATAAATGGAATGATGCAGCTGAAAGTCTCAGCCGGTCTCTGATCCAACAACCCTCAAAGCAAGACTACTCAGGTTAGGCTGCCCAGGACTTCATCCAGCTAAGCTCTTATTTCGAGACTCCCCCACCTCCCTGGGCCCCTGTGCCATTGTCTGGCCATTCTCAGGGTGATTTTTTTCCCCAACTTTTAACTGGAACTTCGCTTGTCACAGCCTGTGTCCATTGCTCTCTTTCTTTCATTTGGCATCTCCAAGAAGAGCCTGGCTCTGTCTTCTCTACACCACTACCCAATTAGTGATTGCACATAGCGTTCATTTTCATAGAATCATAAAGTTTGGAAAAGGCCTCTAGGATCACCCAGTCCAACCCCCAGCCCATCCCCATTAACCACATCCCTCAGTGCCACATCCCCACAGTTCCTGAGCACCTCCAGGGATGGTGACCCCACCACCTCCCTGGGCAGCTGTGCCACTGCATCACTGCTCTTTTGGAGAAGAAATTGTTTCTAATACACAACCTGGACCTCCCCTAGTGCAACTTGAGGCCATTTCCTCTCATCAGTGGTTCATTTCCATCAACTATTGGCCTCATCAGCACCAGAACAGTACTTTCATATGGTCATGTGCCTGCAGTGTGCTTCTCCAAGTAGGCTAGGGAATATTCTGAGAGCTGTGGCTCTCAGTGCTGTGCAAGGAGACATTCAGATGTCCTTGGTGTGGCAAGCAGACAGGTTGTTCATGCTGCAGTAGAACATGCTGCGGGATAGATATGATTGCTTCTCCGCCACTCTCTTTAAGGACACAAGCAAATAAAAATGCAGAAGAAAATCAGCCGTGTTACATGGTGATGCTTTTAATTGCCTTAGCTAAATGGGAAATTAAACACTGAAAACTTCAGGTCCTGTTTGATGTTTAGCATTTGCGCTCCGAAAGGATGGGCTCTCCGAGCACAGCTTCGGTACACCCAGGAAGCGTGAAATCACTCCCAAATTGCTCGACGTGTCAGGTAATTGGCCTCTGGCTGCAAACTGGGAGAGCAGTCGTCTCCTCCTGAGCAGGACAGAGTAGAGACCACGGGGCTGTCCATGTGCATCGCGGGCTGAGCAGAGCAGACACCATCTCTTCCCTGAGTGAGTAGCTCAGTGCCGGGCAGGGGAGGGGAACCACGGTGCTGAGAAAGAGCAAGACAGAAATTTCCTATCAGCCCCGGGCTATTCACTTTGCATTTTCTCCTTGTCATGCTCAATCAAGATACATTTGATGTGAGATTAGGAGGATGTCAGAGAGAGATTTATTTTCTTACCAGAAGAAAAAAAAAAGGGGAAAAACATGGGTTGAACGTGGCATGTTTCTGCTCGTCTCTGCTCACAGGCTGCCCCACACTGGGAGCTTTGTTCCCTCAAATAGGATCCACGACAACACCTCACCTGCCAGTTTTGTTTGCCCAGTGGCCACTTCCACCTTCTGCAGTGACGATGTCCTGCTCACAGGACGTTTATCTCAGCAGCGATAAAGAGCAGTTCATCATCTCCAGCAAAGACAATGCAATTACAGAGCGTCACTGATCAGAGTGGCGATAATCACCAATGTGAGCTCAACTACTCCAATAGCTCATTTGTTTGTTTTGAAGGTTTCTTAATACCAAGAGATGGGGGAACTGGTGCTAATCCAAGCCCCAGCAGGTTCTTGGCCAGGAAAGATGAGCTGTCACCACTACCACATCCTTCGAGACAGACAACATAGAGATCAACAGCTTTGATACTGCAAGGAGGTACCCCCAGGCATCACAGTCACCTGCTTGCTGTCCCTCGTCTTCATCCAGCTCTTGTATCCAAATAGTCACACTTGATAAGCAAAGTCAGGGGACCTGCATGTCCCACGCAGGTACTTTGAATCATAGAATGGCTTTGGTTGGAAGGGACATCAAAGATCCTAGTTCTAACATCCTGCCACAGGCGCAGTTGGCAATTGCTACCTTCCCTGAATCCAGCAGAGAAAGAGCTATCAGGGCTGCATGGAAAGTCAGAGAAACACAAACGTGAGCAAGCTGCCCAGCAGTCTCCAGCTTCCAATGGTTTCATATCACAGGCAGATGCTACTGTTTGCTTTCATGCTGGAAGGCCTCAGATGACTGGCCTTAGCAGAGCATAAACAGGAGAAATGAAAGCTCCAGCTTGGATGGCCTCTCCAGCCCTGGAGTCACCAGGGCTTCCCTCTCCATGCCCTCACCCAGCCTGAATGCTTCCAAGAGCAGGTGGGCACATCATCCCAAAGCCTCCAGCAAACATGCTGCAATCCCACACAGAGCTGGCATGGGATGTGCCCATCAGGCATTCCCAAAAACCCACACAGTTGTTCTTCTCCTAGCTTTCTTTCTTCCCCTCCTTTTATTTTCTGCAGTCTCAGTGAATGCAGGGTGTTTCAAAGAGCTCTCTGCCAAACTCTGGCACTTTGAAGCCAGCTGGGGGAGCAGCCCAGGGTGACAGGGAGAGGAGTGGGGCCCAGCTGGGCGAATTCCCAGTAAAACTGAATCAAAGCTAGAAGAAAGAGCAGCATGAGCTGCTCAAATTCAGTCTAACTGGGGGTCCCCCCCTTTATCACTGAGCCCAGCCCTATGGCCCTTCAGCTTTTATATTACTGCAGCCTTTGCTAAGCTTCAGATTATGTTCCTGGGCAGCCAGTGAAGGTGGCTTGTAGCAAAGCCCAGGTTTCAGCTTTAATTACCAGCAGGATTTTTACACTTCTGCAGAAACAGAGCTGAGAAAAAGCCAACATCTGTGATCCCTGCTGGGGAGCTGAGCACCTGCTCAGGAGAAGGCTGGTAAGCAGGGAGAGAAGGGTCAACAGAAGACGATCTCCTCAGTCTTTCTGTACAGACTGAATCTCTAATGTTTACTTAGCCAGATGCAAAAAGCATGCATAGAAAATTAACAAAGTGGGAGCATTAGTCCTTTGTCGATCCACACTAAGAGACTCCTGGTGACTATGCAAGAGAAGGAAAATATTCTCTCCAGTGCCTGGGAGACGAGGCCATGTTTCAAGCAGCATTCCCCAGCTCTAACCAAGGGGTCTCATCCAGAGCCTTGCAGCTTTGCTCTCACTCCTTACCACCTCAGCTCAGAGTCCTGCGCTTGCCCACACAGAACCATAGATGTAGCACTGAGGGATGTGGTGGTGTTGTGTTGACAGTTGGACTGAATGATCTTAGAGGTCTTTTCCAACCTGAATTATTCTATGGTTCTCCCACCTGCTGGCTGGAGGTTATCTTCATTAGCATGGATTTAGAGAAGCATCCCAGAATGGCTGCTCCATTGGAGAGGAACCCTCACAATTCCACCTTTGTGCCCACTGTGGCAAGCACAAGTGTCAGCTAGAAAGCAGGCACACCATTTGCACGTGGTCACAGGTATATATTCAAACTACGGCAGGGAGCCCAAGGAACTGGAAGCCAAGCCTTGCTGAATGGTTTTGGAGCAATCAGGAATCTCCCATATGGCATCCTGTGCTGGACTGGAAATGATGCCTTTGTTGGGTGATAAGACACGTAGAGGAAGACAGAATGGTATGAGCTGAGCTGCTCACAGCACACAAGTCTGGGGCAGGTCCATGTATTTGCAAGTTGTCTTCCTCACAGTTCATTTTTCTTTCTGCTCTTGACAAAACACAGACTGGTCTGGGTGTGCAGTATTCTTCGGGTCCAAGGTCACCTTATATTCAGCCCAGAACAACATAACCTTAAAAGAATGGGGTGTAACAAAAGATCTGGGTGGCTCTGAGCCCTGAGGAGTGACAGATCTGCAAACATCACAGCTATCTAAATCTTAAACAGCTCTTTGTCAACTGCCTTTACAGCTGGCTCCCTGCAACACCCTGCTCCTGCAGTGCAGAGAGCTGGGGAACCCCTCTGAGCTGATGGTGACAGCTAAGGAGGAAAGAGAGCCTGTGTAATGCCATTCCCACTCCAGCCAGCCCAGTCAATTAAAAAATAAAGACAGAGGCATTTGGTCCAGGGCTGCTGCTCCTATCAAATTCATTATCTCCCCATACCAACAGAAAGAGGGCAACCATTCACGTAAGACAGCTAATAATATCTGAGTACAGGACATTGCTGCTAAATTATAGGGAGGGCTTGGGAAGGGAAATTAGTGTCATTTGCAAGCCCAATAATAGGGGCTGTGCATCATGAATGCCTATGCGGGAGATGGAGGAGGGTGTATGGCTTATGCAACCGTCCCTGGGCAGGAGGTGGCTGTGCCCTGATGCCAAGCAGGCAGCTCCACCAGCATCCCATCTATGAGCCAATCTACCAGGGGGATGCAGCATCCCTGTGCTTCCCTCCAGCCTGGTGCACCCAAGTCCTGTGCAGGGCGGTGGGTCCCAGCCTAAGGGATGCGAGGAGGGTAGCACAAGGAAATCTCATCACTCCTGTCTTCCTTCTCGTCTCCATCACTCACAGCCACTTTGACACCAGACATCCCCTACAAACCCCACAGCTGGATGTGGGCACCTCAGTGGCTGATCCCCATGGCTCCCACCTTGCCTCCCCCTCAAATGCCACCTCCAGTCTGCACGCCCACAGATGGGAAAGCTCCACATCAGCCTCCTTGCTTGCTCCTGGGGCATGGCTGTGGAGCATGGCTGTCCTTTTCCTCCTTCATCATCCTATCAGTCAGGCCCTGGCTCCAAGGCTTCCTCCCGCAGCAGCCACACTGGCTTTAGAGAGACGCAATTAAGATGAAACCCACTTATTTAGAACTGCTCCTCTCCCAGCACCACTCTGATGTCATCTTTGATCACCAAAACCAGCCAAGCCCATGGATTTGCAGGGATGCATCTTTTCAGTTGTCTGCCTTTCACCCTCCCTCCATCCAGAGGAAAGTAGTTTCTTCCATCCTTCAGCACTTCTCAGTTGTGCTCTAAGCATTTTGTAGAAGAAAGGATGCCCCATTTTCATGCTGACCAGTGGGAGCCTGGAGCCAACTGCTGGGCTTGGACAGGTGAAAGGCCAGAGAGGTCACACATACGATGCTGAGTGCTTGACTCAGGGTTGGCTCAGAGCTGAGTACAGATCAGGATGAACTGCAACAGGACAGGGATCCCTACACCAGCACATCCCAGAGGGAACATCCTAAGGTTACCATGGTGGGAGGGAAGCGCTGCTGGGGGATGCTAGGCCATCTCCCTCAACTATAGCAGCCAGCTCAGCTCACTCCAACACCAGCCTGGCTCTAAGCCCCCAGGCATGCCCTGTTCTCACACGCATGGGGGAACTGCAAAGATCAGAGTCCTCCTGTCCTCATCATCTCCCCCTCTTTGGATTGTCAGGCGTTGAAGCCACAGCTCTCTCCTCCACTGCACGCATCCATCAGGTTGCATTGTCTATTAGACAGGAGGTTTCCTGCTTGTCAGCGCTTCCACCCACGCACAAAGCTCTCTCCTGAACTCTGCCTCCAGCCCTCCCCACTTTGCTTCTCTTTTTGGTTAGGGAAATGAAGAGCAGATCCACATGCATCTCCACCCCCCTTCTCCCAAGGTTATAGGGGTGCCATTTACAGAGGTTCCCAAGCAGATGGGCTCATCTGCCTGAGCCCTTACTTCAGTCTGGTTCATTTTGCTCTCCGGGAGAGATGGAGCAGAGAGAAAAGGGAGAAGCTGCCCTGTTACAAAACACACCGGTAATTTGCAATTCATCATTAGCCCAGGTGCACTCTGCTGCCATTACAGGATGACACTTTCCTCTAATGCTTATGAACAGCAGCTGTCAAGCCACAGGTCTGGGCACAGAAGCTGATCCCTCCAAAGGGCTCAGATGTGGCAGTTCACGAGGATTTCTGAGCTGGGTCCTGGAGATGGAGTGACTCAGCCACAGCAGGGGTTGGAAACGGATGGGCTTTAAGGTCCCTTCCAACCCATTCCATCCTGTGATTATGAGATCCTCCCCGCCCTCGCATCCTATGGGACCGGCTCTTGTCACTTACAGGTGTGATCAGGAAATGAAGGGTTTTCAAAAACCCTGCTATTAACAACAATAAAAATAATAGAGCAGGAACATATGTCTCTCTGCAGGCCCATCACTTTCTGCTTGCTTGGATTGAAGTGTTTTGCCATCAGAGTGTGACAGCATGCTGATACATCACCAGAGCCATAAAGCTGCTGGGTTTATTACTGTTATCAACCAGGTTTTCTAGAGAAACAACAGCACACCACATGTAACTGCCTGCGTGTCACTCATTTCACACTCTGCTTGGGAATTGGTCAGCTAATTTCAACCCAGATATCTCTAAAGGTGGAAGGTGCCAGAATGCTCAGTCTGTGTGTGCTTCTGGAGCAGAGCAGTGGGACAGAGCCCCAGTGATCACTCTGTGGGGTCACCCTAACCCAAGCCTCCTGCCCAGGGACCCCGTGCTCAGCTGTGTTCATGGTATTTCCTCCAACCTCACACCTCAGCCTCATTGCTAACGCCACCATTCCCTGTGAGACCTGATCGGGCACTGGCACTGAAAGTCTTTCACTCCATCCCCATGTGCTACTCTGTTAGTACCCCCCCCAAGAAGTGCTGGTGTTCTCAGGACAGCAGGGTAGCTCTGCTCTGCGAAGGTCAGGGCCATCCATCTCCTTCACCAAGGGCTGTCACTCGCCAGCCCAGGGGAACAGCAGGGAATTTGTTTCTCATTTGTTATTACTGCCATGAATTAGCCTTTTCCCCCTTGCTGGCCGCAGGAAGCGATGATTTCACTCTGTCCAGCAATTTAATCCCTGGCCCACATCAAACTGCTGTTTGCTGTGGCAAAACAGCGGTGTGCACAGACTGACATTTCCTTTTGGTGAGAATCCAAATACCCACATCACCCCCAGGGTGGGGCACATCCCAGCACCAGACTGCTCAGATAGGCAGTGCATCAAGAAACAAAGTAGGATCTCAAGATCAATCTACACCAAAAGGCTTAGAACCGAGCTCAACTTCTGGCCAGTGTTTGCCCTGGACAGCAGCAAATCCTTAAAACGAAGCAGCAAAATAAATGAAGTCACCACAGCAGTCACACTTCCAGCGTCTCCAAGGTTGGGATTTTCACACCTCCCCCTCCCATGCATTGGATTCAGAGTCCATTTTTCACAGGTACAGACAGTCACAAGCTTGTGAGAAGAAAGCAAGGGGGTGATCTCAGCTGTTGCTGTTCCCCCATCTCTCAGCAACCACCGCATGCCCTCCACCTTGCTTCCCCTCCCACCTCTCACAGCTGGCAGAGATCTCCCCAGGAAGCAAGGCTCCCCACAGTGAGCACTGCCTGGGAAACGCAATGCTTCAGCCTAACACCAGGACAAGCTCTTCACCTGCAGGAGGGATGGATGGCTCTTGGCGTGCTTCCAGCCCAGAGGCAGAGGTCTGAGAGCTGCAGGGAATGGGGCACTTTCCCCAGGGCTGACCCCAAGAGCCATGAGGGCAGCTCTGAACAACCCAGGCATCACCCGGGGACAGAAGGTGAAACATAGGCATGCAACACACCGTCGCATCACCCTGCTTAACCAATGACAGGATGAGTGCCCTGGGTTTGTTATTGCAGTAGTCACAGCTGTGCTGAAGAAAAGCTCTCCGGGGAGTGAATTTTGCTTGGAGACCATTCCATGCCTGTGTCAGGAGGGAAATTAGCAGTCTGAGCCTCCTCCAGAGCTTTTCTTTCTTCCAATTAATACATGAGTAATCAGCATGATTTCCTGCCAATTGTTTAATGCTCCTACACCAGGGGCTGCACTCTCCTAAGCCAACCGGCCCCTCTGAGGGGACCACTGAACTGCTAAAACAACTTCTACAGCCTCAGAAAGCACACACACCTGAAAGAACACTGCCTGCAAGTTTGTCAGGACCTACTGAACCAAAAAGAGGACGAAGGTGACAGTTTCCTGGGTCACATCATTACCAGTGACAAAAAAAAGCAGTGTCAGTGCTATGAGTTGCAGTCAAAACAGCAGTCCATGGAGTGGTGGCATGAAGATTCCCCAAGGTACAGCCCTCAGCAGGTACAGTGATGTGCACTGTCTTTTAGCATAGGAAAGGGACGATCCTTCTGGATTTCCTGGAACCCAGACAAACCATCAACTCTGACCACTACATTACGACTCTAACTGAGCTGAAGGCTCAAACTCGCAGGGTGAGAACAGAGAGGAATACCACCTTTCTCCTGCAACAGGATAACACCAGACCCCATGCCAATTTGAAGACCATGGGGTACAGTGTCAGTCTCGGCTGGACTGTCCTACTCACAGTGTAGTTCAGATTTGGCACTAGTGATTCAGTATCATCCAGAGAAAGGATGTCAGGATCCCTGCGGAATGGTTCTGTTGTCACTAAACTGCATTCAGAGCAATTCTAGCCCATGCTGGATTTAACCATGAGAGCTGCGAGTATTTATGGACCACAACAAATACGGGGCCATATCAGAGTTGACTGTTTCTACCTTAATGGCATATCATGCTTGGCTTCACAGAGAGCTGTGGGTGCCCTGTCCCTGGAGGTTCCCAAGATCAGTTTGGATGGAGACCTGGGCAACCTGACCTGGTGGGGAGCACACAGCCCATGGCAGGGGGATAGGAACAGGATGGGCTTTAAGGTCCCTCCCAACTTAAGCCATCTTATGATTCACAGTCTTGCAGAAAAAGCAGATTTGGACTTGTTCATACATGATCCATGCCATTACACTCAAGTCAGTGCCTTCGGTGTTATCCAGGGATGCTGGATCAAGGTTTCTTTGGATGCAGGGCTGCCAGTAGGATACCAAGGAAGTAAGAAGGTTGAAGCAGTCCTGTGGCAACCTGAAGCCGCAGCCATCTGCAGACACAAGTCCTCTGGCCCTGCAGAACAGCAGAATCCTTATTAAAACACCAGCTGGGCTGGCAGAAATCAACCTCTCAAATCATCCTGCAAAGCACAAGTGGTGCAGGAGGACTCTTGGCTGTCCACTGGGTGCCCCTCTGAGCTCTGGGGCACCTGCTGTCCTCCTTCCCACGTGGGTTTGTGGGCATATCCTCAAGCTGTGTTTACAAAGGGATTTCAGCCTCTTTTAGGCTAAGAGGTTGCTATAGAAACAACAGATAAGAGATTGAGCTCACTGGGAGAAGGCCTGGGCTCTACTGGCTTAAACAATAGAAAAGCCCAAGGGGGGAATACATCTGGCTGGAGATTGAGTACAGAGCACAGTGTTGTGATGAACATATTCTGCTTTTTAGAAGACTAGATTTCTGCAGTACTGGAAGCTTTTCTGTCTTCTGGAGGGTGGGAAAGTTTACTAAATAAGGATTACAAAGAGACACATGCATCCAAGGTGGGGTTTGGCCACCTAGTAGATTCATGGAATTGTTAAGGTTGGAAAAGACCTTCAAGGTCATTAGACCAACCCCATCTCTGCCCCCACCATTTCCACTGTGTCCCTCAGTGCCACATCTCCACTGTTCTTGAACACCTCCAACGATGGTAACTCCACCATCTCCCTGGAGGTACAGAAGACCAGATTTAGGATGCAGCCAGATGAATGAAACCAGTGACAGACTGGTGGGGGTGTTGCCCCAGGGAAGCCTGAGCCAGGATCACGAAAGGAATCCATTCCAATCCAAGCCCGAGCCATTTAAATATGCAAACCAAGACAACAGTATGTCACCCCAAGGGTACGTTGTCCCTGTTGCCTGTCCTGTACATCCCGTACCCCCGCAAGACACCTACTACAACATCTCTCAAAGAAAGAACCTGACCACAGAAGCATAGAAAAATACCCAAGATATCTAACTGCTTGTTTCCTCTTGCAGCCAGCTTCAAACAGAAGAGGAATCCATCACCTGAAAAGAACCTCCAAAGAGAAACCTCTGTGCAAAGCCCAGCCAGCGCTCATCAGCACAAGGCTATGATTAACTGCTGAAATAGCAGGGCATCTCCATTTCCAAAGGCAGAGCCACCACACAGTCCTGACAAAACCTCTTCACAATCAGCCTGTGTTGAAACAAACCCAATCAGAGAATAAGCGTCCCTCTGCAGATCTCCGCGGGGAGTTGATCTGATTATAGAGTGAGCTGGGGAGGCACTGGGAAGCACCCAGCAGGGGGGACCCAAAAGGAAAATCAGAGAGGAGGCTCAGACCAGAGAGCCCGCCAGCAGCAAGCTCAACTGGCTGCAAATAGGGATGTAGGGAGTCTACCTTACAGCTGTGTTATTGCCTCCTGGGCCTGCCTAGAGGTAAGTTCGTGCATGGGAGCAGTGCTTTGGATGGAATCCCGCTTCCCAAATTAGAGGCAAACATCAGCAGGAAGGGCCAGGACGTGGTGACTCAGTGCTCAGCCTCTGCTGTCACGCTGCAGCTAGGAGCTAAGAAGGACCTTACGAGACAGGCACCAGAGGGAAGCTGTGCAGAACCATCCCCAACTCAACATCCAATAGGAAAAAGAGACATAACCCCTATCCAACTGTCAAAGCAACACACACCCCAGTATGGATAGGGAGTGGGTTCCTCCCCAGGTCAGGGTCACTGGTTTAACCTTTCTGTTCACCTCCCCCCCCTCCCCTTCTCACTTGAGCTACTGAGCAAGAAGAAAGGGAGAGCAAAGGAGCTGCAGCATCCTCTAGGAGTGGAGATCAAAGGACACTAGAGGACAGAAATAGATGCAAGAGAAAGGCAAGGACTTTTGGGAGAAACGTGTGCTCTGCTGCTGGATCAGGACATCCTCCCCTTGGCCAGTTCCTATTATAGACAGCAGGATTCACAGATATGTAAAGAGAAACTGATGGTAGCGAAACAAATCCTTCTGGAGTCAGGCAGGAGCTTCCTCCTGCTATTCTAGGGGGTCATAGGCAAATCCCCAGCCAATAGTTCCCAAAGTCAGAAAATTGGTTGAAATCGTGTCATAGAATGGCTTGGTTGGAAGAGACCTTAAAGCCCATCCAGTTCTAACCCCCTGCTGTAGGCAGGGCCCACTAAGCTGGAGGGACTTAAAGTTCTATCGCGTAATGGGATAGGAGGAATCCAAATAGGGGAAATGAAAGGACATTTAATCCCTTCAGTAAATGCTCAAGCTAACACTTGTATTTGTGTATTTGCACATCACAATTCAACTGAAAAGAAAACAAAGGCTAGGTATCAGGGAGCAGCAAGAGCTGAGCTGGACAAGGGGAGCAGAGAAGGAATAGCAGGTCCATTGACAGCTCCAGCAGAGGCAAGGTGATGAATCAGACCCAGCATACACCCAAGGACACCCAGCAGGGGCAAGCTACTTACAACATAGGTCCAAGGAGTATCAAGGGAACAGGTCAGAAACAAAGCTAGAAACAAAATTATCCTTGAAATAGAAAAATAAAAGTCAAGCCTGAGCACCAGGACCAGAGAGGCCCTGAGCTTAAATAGAACCCCCAGACCAATGTGCAGAAGGAGTGTGGGTGGATGGGGTCCCACCTGAAGCTGCTCAGGGCAATTAAAGCTTCTTCGTGCACAAGGGGGATTTGTTTTAGAGAGAAAGCAATTAGGACTAGAAAGGGGGTCCTTGAGAAGCAGCCAGAGTCCATTACAGGGGCCAGTAAAAGTGAATCTAAATTAGCAAGAGGAGTTTCCACGTCCCTTTCTGTTAGCATTTTATTGCCAGCTAGCAAGGGAAAGGAGGGAAGAATTAACTTTCTGACCATTTCTTCTCAGAGGTGTTAGGTGGGGTAATGAAATAGAAAATCCATTTCCAAAATACACTCAGCTGAAACCTGAACGTCTCTCCCTGGGTGCCTGGGAGGGGGGCTGTGCAGAAGAGCTAAAAGAGGCAGGTGAATTCCCTGGGAGCAAAATCTTGCTGTAGGGATGCTGCCCTCCCTGAGTCTTCACTCTTTGGCACATTTCATCCCTTTCATGTAATGCTGCAGGTTTCTCCCCTGCTGAATGTATGCTGAAAGGCCCATCTGTTTGCCGTAGGACAGGCAGCTCCTGGCAGATGAGCTGCCAGCGTCCACACTTCCATCATTCTGCTGTCTGCCACTGTCTCTTGGATATTAAAAATCACCCACAGAAATGATTTCTCATTGCTCTGTGCTCCCTCCTCCGGTCTGTCACCTCCAGCCACTTGGCAGGTGATTAGCCGAGCACAGGAGCAGGGAAGATGGGCTGGAGGAAATGACTATCTCCCTAAATAAACACACAGGCTGAATTAGAGTCTCTATTGCTGGACAAGCTGACTATTTTGGGATTGCATCACTAAGCCGCATTAGGGCTTTGTGGACACGGCTGACCTGCTGCCCCCTTCACTGCTGCTCTGTCCTGCCACGGAGCACTGCTGACCCATGGCCGTGCTTTCTGCAAATCTCTTGCAGTCACACAGGCTTAGGGCTCTAGCCTTGCCTAATGATCCTTCCAAGCCTGATTTCACTGTGGGACAGATGCTCTATGGAACCCCTCTATATTTGTGACTGTCTATACTCTGGTGAGATGCTCTCTTCAACTCCATCCCTCAAAAAAACCCATAGAGCAGAGAAGAGCCAAGAAAACCACGCTCTGTGTGTTTTTCGGGCAGCTTGGCATTTGCTAAGTGTGCTTTACAACTTGAAAGGTCAACAGGATCCATACTACAGCTGCGGCACCTTGTTCTGTGTTTAGAAAACTAATTAGCAACACGAGTACTATGGGGGAATTTTCTTCTGTCCCCGTGTAGCTTAATCTCTTTCCAGAGTGTCCTCTGAGACACTCAGGAAAAAAATAGAGATGGCTCTTGACAGAGCAGCACGATGAAGTCACAGCATCAGAGAATCGTAGGGGTTGGAAGGGACCTCTGGAGACCATCTTGGTCCTACCCCCACCTGCCCACCCATTGGCCAGCATTAAGGCAATGCTGCAGACCTCAGCATTTTGGGGGAAAATTTGAACTACGGGGAAAGAAAGGAAAGAAAACCGCAACAGCCCAACCAAAACTGTTTCAAAGAAAAAAATCAGCAAGTCAAGAAAAATAACTGTGGTGTATCCTGCAGACCTAAAGTCCTCCTGTTAATGCAGCTCTGCAGAGACATGCTGGCAAGATGGCTCATTGGAGCCAAATTAACACCCCCTTTCACGTTCCTTTTCCATACTACTATTAGGTGGTGGGAGAGCTGACCAGTATCTCTCACCTGCTGATCCCCCCGCTTTGCCTCCCACTCCCCAAGCCTCCACCTGCCTCATTCTTTGTGTTATGACCCCATGCACCCACTCACAACATAACATGACTGATGGTCCCCAGAGCTGGCAGAGCATCTCGCAGCCTGGGTGCACATCCCCACACTCAGCATCCCTCCCATAACCTGGTGCCATCTGCCTCTGCATAGTCACAGTCAAAGTCCCCACTTGAATTTCTTCCTTATTTATACCATCCCACAAGATTTCCTCAGCCCAAAGTCACAAAGACCAGCCCAGATCTCCAAGGAGGGATGGCTTTCATCCTTCATCATAAACGTAAAGCAACATCTGGATATGGCCAGTACCCTGCAAGGCTCTGAGCACCTGCTGGAGATGTATGTGTCCTTGTTCATTGCAGAGGAGTTGGACTGGATGATCTTTAATGGTCCCTCCCAACTCAGATGATTCTATGTCTCTATGATTCTAGGTCCCCTTTGAACCCTGGGACTGGCACACCCTCAGGAGCCATTCAGAGCGGATTAGCTTCAGCTGCTCTGGATGGGTTCAGGATGGATTTCCAGCCTGCTGCCTGTGCGAAGATGTACTAGAAATGACATGAAAGTGAGCTTCTGACTCGATGATCCTTTTAATAACAACACTGCAGAGGGCCACGATTACTGTCTCGCACCAGAGCTCAGATCAAACACGATCAATTTTCAAGTGAAAAAGATGGCTTTCCTGCCCGTGCTGCCAGCAACGCTGTGTCCCGCGCCCATCATTTAAAAATATCTTAAAATATGGCACAGATCTTCCCATCCTCAGAGCTTTGCACCAGCATCACGCAGGCTGCGGGAGCAATGCTGTGAGCAGGAGGGTTTCTACACGAGCCAGCTATCCAGGCGTGAAGCACAGCAGCAAAGCTCCTGCACACCCTCTGTGCCCAACAGTTCCTTGCTCCTCGCTTCGACCCACCCAGTTTGTTTCACTGCTTGTTGTTCTCTCCGGAGAATTTCGTTGCTTGATGAAAATATTTTGTTCCTTTCCAAATGACTGCGCTCCCTGGCAATAATCATCTGTGTCAGGCAGAGGTCCTAATAGCTGGGATTAAGGAGTGGGGATGAAAAATACCCTGAGTCATGCACAGTGGGGATGCTGACCTGCTTGCTGCTTCAGAGGGAGGGGTTTGCAGGGAGCCCCCAGCAACACAGGGAGCTGGTGGTATCTCCTTATCCCTCTTGCCCCTCCTCACTCCTGCTCTGATGCTCACCTTTGCCGTCCATCATCCTTCTTCATCCCGAATAATCCCACGGCTTAAATGATGTCAAGCTTCTGCTAAGCACTTCACCTCTGTCCCCTGGGCTGGGCCACAGTTCTTCTCTAAGAGTGGAGGTATTCAAGGTGCTGTTAGCACAGGTGTTGCTGGAGCCTATCGTCAGGCTTGGAAACTTCTTCTGGGGACTGAAGCCCCACTGGGGATGTCAAGGGCCTGAAAGCATGGCCATGAGGTGCCCCCACACAGAGGAATCCCAAAGGTTTGAAGGAAACTCCCCGCTCTGGAAAGAGCTGCTTCTCATCCCACCCCATAGCAGGTAGGTGTGCGACAGCAGGGAGCGTGTATGATTGCTTCAACAGAAGTTCCTTCCATCATGCATGCATTCTCTAGCTAATTGGAAAGCTCAATGGGAGCTGAGGAAAACAAATAGCTGCCCCTTAACACACTCGAGCGCTTTCCTTCTTCAAGGAAGGCTCAGCATTCAAATGAGCTGCTTATTTACAGCTGCCGTGTTTGCTCAGAGAGCTGCACTGCACACACTGGGGTGAGCCCAGCAAAAGGCTGTCTGGTGCTTCTTCGTAGGCAATGCTGCTGGCAGCCTCTGAGTTCAGCAATCCCCACACACGAGCACCGCAGAGAGTTTGGACATGTGTGTTCTGAGAGGAATAAGCAGCATAGGAATCCAGATTAGAGACCTTTCAGTGTTGCCCTGGCCAACCCACCTTCTGCTCTGGGATGTGTCCCCAGCCCTGTGACAACAGCAGCCGACAGGGACACGTGCCCACGCCTCATCCTCCCCAGCTAACAGCTATGTGTGCCTGCTTGCAGGACACCCAGCTGAGAGCTGCAATTCTTATTTATCTGGAGGAGAAGGAGGCTTAGGGAGCTCGGTGGCACAGAGAGACAAGCCTTTCTTCTGGGTATGACTTCACAAAGCTTCTGGAGATTTCTTCTTTTCCCTCCTGTTCCAGCTGAAGATGAAAGATAAAATCTCAAGCTTCTGTGAGTTGAAAAATGAAACAAAATTAAAACAAAACCAACTGGTTGGGGTCAATTAAAATGTTTTGTTTCAGTAGTCTCTGAACATGCTGTTAATAATCAGCCTAAATGGTGGAACAAGGGTGTTTCAAATTGCAATCTTGATTGTTAAAGTGGGACCTTTCAAGAATTTCAGGGCTGTTTTATTTTTTTTATCTGAGCCATTTGTCAAGGCTGTTCTCTTTTTGCCCTCTGAAAGTTTCAGCTTCAATAAATCTGCTCCACTTCTGACACCAACAGAGAGAGGCCCGGCTGTCCTTGCTGCCTCAGTCATGTCCAAAGCTGGTGGGGATCCAAGGTCACGCTCGAGGTCACTCCCTAAATCAGCATCACATCAAAGGTTTGAAACTATCAGATGAGTTCTGGATCTCTCCCTGGATTTTGCCATTAGCTTTCACCAGGATTTTGCTAAAGCCTTAAAAACTGCAGCCCAACTTTCATCTCCAGGCATTACGTGCAAACCACGTTAACTTCTTAGGAGATTGATGGGACCATATTGTAGAGATGGTGGACGTTCCCACTTCATTTGCACTGCTGATCCAGGTGCCTTCTCCAGCGTGCTCTGTGATTGCCCTACCTGGGCAGCTCGGTGGTGGCTGGAATGAGAAGTAAGTGTGTGGAAAAAGAGAAACCTCCTCAGCACTGTTTTTATTGCTAAAGCAGAGCACAAGACATGGCCTAAGACCATTTCAACAAATGATGCTTCAGCACCTGAGTTATTGCAAGGAGCACAGTCAGCTCCCTGAGTTCACTTAGGAAAGAAGCTGGAGAGAAGCTCAGAAGCAGCGTGGCAGAATGAAACACCAGAGATGGCTGCTCAGTGATGACAAGAGCACAGCAAGGAAGGGATTCCCAGGGCTCCCATAACAAGCACAACCCCACACAAAATCTGGAAGAGAAATAATCATAGAATCATAAAATCATTAAGGTTGAAAAAGACCTCTAAGATCCAGTTCGAGCATTCATTTAGCACCAATATTGCCCACTAAACCAAGGCCCTAAAAAAGGCAAAAGGCCTTCAGGGAGACATCTCAGCCACTTCCCCATGCCTTTATTGGAAAATAGCCTCAAGAAGACCTGCATGAAAGCAGAAATGGTCTGGTAACCCACACACACACACACACAAAGTGTTTGATTCTTGGAAAGCACCCTGGGAACATTGCTAGGATGCAGCATGAAGGCTCCTAGAAAGAAGAGGGGAAATTCCTACAGAGAACCCAGGAAATCCTGAGGAAACATTTGCAGATTTCCTGGTAAGCATACAAGGACATTCCTTGAAAGTAACATGGGATATTCCTGGAAAGCAAAGGGGAGATTTCTAGAAAGCAATGTGGAAACTCCTAGAAAGAAACATAAAAACTTCTGGAAAGTGGCATGAGAATTCCTAAAAAAACATACACAGCTGTTCCTTGGAAGTTTGGATATTAGGAAAATCTCTGAAAGAGCAGTGCTGCAGTGGCACAGCTGCCCAGGGAGGTGGTGGGGTCACCATCCCTGGAGGTGTTCAAGAACCGTGGGGATGTGGCACTGAGGGACGTGGGCAGTGGGCATGGTGGAGCTGGCTGGAATTGGACTGGGTGTTCTTAGCGGTCTTTTCCAACATTAACGATTCTATGATTCTATTAAATTCCTGGGAAGCACTCTGGAAAATTCTGAGGAAATGTGTGATAGATCCCTGTAGGACATCTCTAGGGAACAAAGCAGAAATTCCCAGAAGAGCAGAATTCCTAAATAAAAAAAAAAAAAAAAAAAAAAAAGCAACATGAGACATTCCTGAGAAATGACCTGGGATGCTCCTGAAAAATAATGGGGAAATTCCTAGAAAGATGCCAGGGTCATTTCTAGAAAGTGATATGGTGGTTCATAGAAAGCATTGGGAATATTGCTAGAAAGCACTGATGCTGATTTTGAGGGAGAAGAGGGTGAGGGAAGAGGGCGAGAAGAGGACGAGAGAGGTTCGACTGCCTGACTCCCTCATGACTTGCTGTTTCTTCCATGCCATCCTCAAATGCTGTTTCTCAGCCCACTTCTGCTCAGGGGGAAGAGAAGATCAGAAGGAAGCTGGTGGCATCACTTTCATAACGCTCTCGTCCCCAGCCTGCCAATTATCTCCAATAACCCTTCACACATCTGATTGACTTGCCTTTGCTTTCATGTCTGACACTTCAAACATCGGGGATGGTAAGGCAGGGTGAGGATTTGGTTACTCACATGAAGCAAGGACTCCAAAAAATAAATCTGCCTTGTCTGGAAAGCAGTGTGTGTTTGTTGTTGGGAGTGGAGAGAGACCTGAAGTATCCAAGAGGAAAGGAGCTCCTACCTCTGCCACCCACCCCAGGCAGCTTCTTTGGTTTGTGCCTCAGCTTCCCCATCCCTCCCTTTTATCCAACCCATGTCCCAATGGGGAACAGCTCCCTGTATGAAGGAAGGTATCCAACACAACAGCCCCTCGAGCTCATCGAGTTGTGGAAATAGAGCAGTTCTGGCGCTGGAAAGTGGTCACATAGCACTGCCTCTGAGGATCTAGCCTAATGCTCTTGTCCACTACTGTAGTGCTGAAGGCACCTCACAGGACCTTGGTTTCAGCATCCTCCCAGCATCATGTGCTGGGCATTTCTGTGGAGCGATGGCTGCTCTCCAAGGGAATTCCTGCTCAAGCAGCCTGTGCAGATCTGCCTGCAGGATGACAGCTGCTGCTAGGGCAGAGCCGTGCACGCCCACGGGCTGGTTGCATGATGAAAACAAAAATGCCTGGCTCCTGCTGGATGTTGTTTTTATTGCTTGGCTTGTGGCTGCTGCCATGGGACTCTCTTTCACAGGAGGTCACCCAGCATTTCTGTTGCAAAAACAGGAGAAACAAATGCAGAGCTGAGCTGCTGTGCAGTTGGGAAAGCGGATCAATGCATCTTCAGCAGATCAATCACTGTCGTGGGCAAGGGAATTCTAGCTGGAAAAACTCCCCTGCATTTGCTGGGCCATTATTAGAGCACCACGTTCTAAATCAGGGCCTCCATCTAACAGCAGTACTCTACCTGATTAATGCTGATTAGCCCAGCTTTGCATGGTACGTTGATTAAAAAGCAAGGTTCATTTCCCAGGTTTCCTTCCCAATCACATTCCCTAATTTCTTTTGGCACTTCCACAGCCTCTCAATTCTTCAGTTCTCCAAGAAGCTCATCAGACAAGGGCAGTGCTGAGGTACCAGCAGACAAAGGTCAGATGTGAACAGTATCCTAAGGGAAGCTCTCTCCCACGCTATATTACTCCAGATGGCAGATTGGCTTGTGGCATCTTGACCTTAAAGTGTTACAAAATCCAGTGCCACTCAGGAATTCCTTATGTCCCAACAGAGCTCTCCTTTTCAGGCCTTCACATACATGTCTATTTGGTTCTCACTAGATCTGGAAGCAAAGGGACCTGTGTCGTCTCCTCTCCAAATTGTCAGTCAAATTGCCATAGGAATGGCATTATGAGATTAGATCATTGGCCCACCCAGTTCTGTGGCTGCAACAGATGCATAGAAAGCAGCAGAAACAGGGCATGTATAAAGTGGTCTTGACACAAACAACTCAGCTTTGGTGGTATATGGTTTAGAGCTTCATTAGAATTATAAGATCACAGAATCATTTGAGTTGGAAGGGTCGCTTAAGGGTCATCTGGTTCAACTCCCCTGCAATGAACAGGGACGCCCACAGCTCCACCAGGTGCTCAGAGCACAGTCCAACCTGACCTTGAATGTCTCCAAGCACAGGGCTTCCACCAGAAGTTCCATTCATCTCTTGAGGTTTTACAGCCACCACTGTTCCGTCTAATCCCTGCCTGAACTCACACCAGACTCCACAATATCCTGTGGCAATAGATTGGGCAATTCAATTGCACTTCATGGAAAAAACAACTTACTTGTGTCTATGTCAAGGCTACTGTTTGTTTGCTTTCAGAAACATCTCGTTATGAGGAAAGACAGTGATACTTCCCTCTCAGATATGATATACTATGGTAGGTCTCTGTCATTGCCCCTTTAGGCACTGTTTGTTCTAGCCAGGGAGTCAGAAACGATACAGAAATGATTTTGCAGCTCATCGGAAGTTGTTTTAATAAAACAGCCAGAGCTCAGGAAAGCAACGTTCCCATTACTGCTTCACAATAAAGAAGTGAAAATTCAGAGTATCTGTGAAACACAACCAAGTAAATAATAAGTTGGCACCAAGAGCAATGAGTTAATCTAGCATCTGAATATTCACTGCTATTAAATAAGATGAAGGCTTGCCTCCTTCAGCTCTTATGTAAATAGAACTCATCTGTGATGCAGATTTTATTAATTAACTGGCAAATCGAGAAAACCCCAATAGGCTGTAATTGAACTTCATGTTGATGATGGATGAGGAGATGCTTACAGGCCATCCGCTGTGTCTGTGCAGCCGCTCTGGAGCTGCTGCCACCGCCACCATCCTCCCAGCAACATCCCGAGCAAAATCAACAAGATCCCAGTGGCAGACATCTGGATCTGATGGGATGCCTGCCACATTTGCCTCCTGAAACACCCTCTTTGGCAAGGCAGCGCATGGCAGAGCTCAGTGGGAAGGAAATTAATGCATCACTGATGCAGGGGGTGAAGGGATGAAGAGAGAAGCCTCCTGTGCGGATGCTTTATGATTCTTGTTGGGGAACTAATTTTCCTTTTATTTTGATAGAGAAACAGTGAGGTGGCAGTGAGGCACCCACCCTCAGAGCTGCTAAAGCCTGGGTTTCTCTCTGCACATAAAGGGGAAGTGGCATTTGAAACAGTGAGATACGAGAAGAGTCTCATTATTGCTCTGGATGGCCCCTTCATTAGAGGAAAGCACGGTATTTAATGAAGGGGAAATAAAACAGGAGCTCCCTGCTGTGTCCAGAAAGGCTTCTCTTTTCAGTTCTGTTTTTTCTTTGTTCTCCTTATTTATGGAAGTGAGGAAGGCTGGACCTATCCATCCCCATAGCACCCCATCCCTGAGTCTCATGAGGGGTGCTCCAAGGTCACAGCAAATCAAAACGGAACCACAGAATCATAGAATCATTAAGGTTGGAAAAGACCACTCAGATCATCCAGTTCAACCATCAGCCCATCACCACCATGCCCACTAACCAGGTCCCTCAGTGCCACACCTACTCCCTGCAGAGAGTCACCCATGAGTGCAGTTATTACTGCACTTGCCAGCATCAGGCACCTCCCTGTGCCTGCACTGATGGCCAGAGGCCAGCACAGAGTACTGAGGTCTACCCCTTCTCCAACCACATGCAACGCGGATATGGGGCTTAGGGATGTGGTTGAATGACAGATTTGGTACTTGATGGTTGGACTTGGCGATCCTAGGGTTTGGAACTAGGTGATCTTTGAGGTTCCTTCCAACCCAAGCCGTTCTATGGTTCAGTGATTCTACAATTCTATTATCCTAAATTATTGTATAATTCTGAGATTCCACGACTCTCCTGTTACCAGGGGGAAACTGAGGCATGGGAGACATGTCATACATGCTCAGCACCAAGTTTGAAGACCATATTTGATTTAAAGGCATAATGAACAATCTCTCCTTTAGCTTCCTTGCAAAATGCCCTCATATTACCAGGAAGGGTATTGTTTTCTCATCATCATCTTCAAATCTCAGTATGGGATTCATATACGTATTTTTTTCCAGCTAACACCAACAGTTTGCTCTCTCAGTGACATTCCACAAAGTTGTCATCATGAAAAGACAGGATCTCCTTTCTTTTCCTCCTCTCCTACCAACTGGATTTTTTTAGCAATGTGTCAACAGACTTTAGGAGCAGAACCAGCTCACATTCCCTTTCCTGGGATAACCCTCGATCTGCTAGGAATTGAGATGAAAGGAGCTGGCGTTTATCCTAGCATAAGCAGGCAAGAAGTGGAGCATGAACAGAGTAGACAAGCAGAGAAGTAAGAGCTGTGATTTGACTCTGGGTCTCTGCACCCAAAGCTGCCCTTTGTCTCCACTCATAGCCTAGATCTCCGGTCCCAATTAGTTCCAGAACCTCACAGGCACATTGGCTGGAGGGGACCTTTGGGTGTCTGCAGCCCAATGGTTCAATCTGCTCCCGAAATCTCTCAGGATCCCTCATGGCTCTTCCCAAAGAGAGGAAGTGTCCCGTGGTGAAAGAGCATCCTTCTAAATCCCATTTCCCGGACCTTCCGGAGACTTGGAACTGAAAGAACACATTTCTTGTAAATTACATTTCCATCAAGTACCCCTACTAATTAAAGATTATGAAACGAATTTGCCGTTGCTTCAATTAAAATCCATTCACAGCTAATGCCTTCCTCTTTTCAAACGTTATTTATTTATTGAGGGTGGGGAAGGAAGGAACCGCACTCGGAGTCTCCAGAATTCCTCTGGATTTCGAACAGCCTCTGCTCTGCCTTGTTACAGGGAATAGGTCCCTGGAGAATGCAGGCTGATTGCAGTCTAATTTATGGCATTCATCAACATACGAATTAATGCTGGGGTCTCAGATATGAGATCTCTCTATTTCCCCCCTCCCCCTCCCCTTGGCATCCACACTTCCTTCCCTCTTGTACTGCTTCTCTCCTTTGGAAGAGAAGGTTTTGCTTAGAAAATGGATGATTTGGGCAGTTCACCTGGATTTATGAGGCCGAATTAAAGCCCAATGAAGCCAAGGAGGAACCAATCCCTGTTTCGTATGAGCTTGGGACCTGCTGCTCAATTGCCACATGCCTCAGTTTCCCCATCTGTAGCAGGGGGTTCTGGCTTCTGTCTATTAATGGGAAAATAAAAGTGCTCTTATGCTGCGGAACCCCGCGTGGATGTTTGCAGAAGGCTTTGCGTGTTTTACAATGGCTCACCCGTATTGTTCTTTGCTTTGACCTTGGAATGAGCCATACAAAAGAACGATCAAAGCCACTTACAATTCGGGTGCTTGTTGGACACCTGTTTAAGCAAGCCTAAAATTGCAAGGTCTTCCCTAGGTGGCAGCCGTTAACCCATAGAGTGACAGGGAGCCCTGGGGCTTTTGACAGAGTGATAAATCAGAAGCAGCTGTGGATGGAGGGCCGTGTGCTGCTCCCTGCCTGGAGGCTGGTGCAGGCAGAACAGCGACAGCAAAACAAATCTGAGGCCACAAAGTCAGTCTGCAGCATGCCCTGGGGTGGGAGAGCAGGGCTGGGAGCAGAAGGAGACATGCAGGGAAGCAGAGCGTGTTGGAGCAAAGAGTTTGTCTTTGCTGGCGTGGGGAGGTGATAGCTGTCTGCATCCTATACAAGCAACAGGGAAGGCAGGTGTTGTGTAGGATGGGAGCTACAGACCTATAGACCTATATAGATCTATGTATGGTGTCTGATGGCCAAGGTCCCTTGGTGAGCTATTAACAGCATTAGAGGACATTGAATGCCCTCCCAGCAATAGCATGCAGGAGCCCAAGGGCTATGTCAGGAGTTGCCAGGAGTTGGACTCAGTGATCCTTGTGGGTCCCTTCCAACTTGAGATGTTCTATGATTCTATGTCTCTGTATGGTTAACAGCCTACTAAACAAAATAGTGTCCTGTTCACGATGAATTTCAGTTTTACTCTTCATTTAGCTCTCTTCTGGGGTTTCAGCTCCTGTAAGGGAACATCCATTTGGTGGTATCAGTCAGGCAGACTGGAAAATAAAACATGCAGTGCTGTAGTCACAAAATAAGGCAGAAGGGGTGCAATCTCACCTCTGGCTGCAGATGGGCTGAAAGCTGTTCTGATACTTGTTAAATACACATTTTTGTCTTCTGCTGGATCTGCTCCTGAGTTTGTTCTATCCCAAAGTCATCAGGCATTTTGCTGCCACTGCCAATCACAGCTGTCTGCTGCTGACAAGAGAAACATTGCTGCTAGAGGTGGAGCACCACGGGGTGCTCCAGGCAATGTCCCTGCTGAGACTGCAGAGCTCAGTCCAGTCTGGAGCTCCATCATGCTGCTGTCAATCAGTCTGGGGCTGCTGCAGCTCATCTTGCCCGGCCTGAATGAGGAAATGGGGCACTGCCATCCCATCCCAACCTTTGCTCCAGAAGAGCTGTGTTCACATCTTCCCCAGGTTCCAGGACCACATACCTATTGCCAGTGGATGCTCTCATCATGACCCACTATTTGCACTCGTTGCTTTGGAGCACAAGTTGGACTCCGTGATCCTTATGGGTCCCTTTCAACTCAAGACATTCTATGATTTTTTGTCCTGTGGTGCCCACTAGAAGATGAGCACAGGGTAAAGCTACAGCCCCCTCCCTCCACCATCAGCTCCTGTAACATGAGCATGCCTGGCACCTACAGGATACTGCACTGGGAAGCAGCAGGCCAGGGTTATGGAAGGCAGTGGGGAAAGGGCACCATCTGCAATGCAGAAGAGAGCACTGCATCACCTCTCGGATGCAGCAGCAGACTGATCACGAGTCATGGAGGGTGTTTGTAACCTGCCTGACATCCCGGCTGCAGTTCACCTCACTGAGATCTTCCTCCACGCTTGGAACATGGGTTAGAAGGTCCCAGCACAGAAGCAGGTCCTGCTCTGGGAGGAGAACAGAGGAGCAAAGACTTTGCAAGGAATGGAGAAACTGTGAGCAGAGTGGGAGAGGACATGGAAAATCCATTGTTCTTTCACCTACTGTGATGGAGCCGGCCTGTTCTGCTGCCTCTGGGTATCAGATTTACCCATAAATAGGCCCTGCAAATCATTTCCAGCTATTTTTATCTGTGCTGTGGCCAAGCAGAGCTTTCTGGGGCTGCAAAAAGAACACATATCACACTCCTCCCACCTCACCTCCACCATCACCCCAGGTCTGTTCACTTGAGAAACGTTTCTCTTTCCTTTGCGACCCTTTTCACACCAGGTATTTCTGTGCATGTCCTCAGCCTCCAAACCCAGTGGCACGTTCTGAGGTGGGGAAGTGCTGTAGAATGAGCCGAGCTGGCCGTGATACAGTGCCACGTGCAGTTAAAACCTCACTTTGTTTACCAGAGACAGCAGATAGGGAAGCTCCTTCCCAGGCACTGCAATGGTATGCTCATTTTGGCATTTATTATTCAAATCTGGATGAGCTTCAGCTTTGGCAGCGTGAATAACACAGCAATAAGAAAAAAAATTAAAAGGTATTTTTGTATAGAGATAAAGATAGCTCGTCCTGATTCATCTTGTAAAGTCTGCTACTGCTCCGTGTTTGTTTGTTTGTTTGTTTCAAGCAGGTGGCAGCTTTGGTGGGGATCAGGGCTCGGTGTTTGTGGGGGTGTGGTTAGTGGGCATGGTGGTGATGGGTTGGCAGTTGGACTGGATGATCTGAGAGGTCTTTTCTGACCTTAATGAGTCTGTGATCCTGTGAGTGGGCATGGTGGTGACGAGTTGGTGGTTGGAGAGGTTGGTCTCAGTGGTCTTTTCCAACCTTAATAGTTCCATGATTCTCTCTGTTGGCGGCCAGCACAAGAGAGATGCACCAAAACTCTACACGGACACAGCAGCATCACAGATGTGTCAGTGTGATTCCACCCTTATGGAAATAAAACACCATCCTATGACTTTAGTTACACAGAGAGTAAGCCTTAAAGTAAGAAGAGCGTGGAAAAAGCTGAAACAAACACTGAACATCCATCACAAGGCGTAGCATCTTTCTTGACCCTCTTAAATGTCATTTGTTTCTGTTCCCAGAGGCCAAAACACCGCTCTTCTGCATGAGATGTGTGTGTCACTGCGTATGTGTGTATCCCTAAATTTAATCTCTCCGATTGCATTAGGACAAGCAGCTAATTCTGAAATTCATTTCGCTCCCATAATCAACCCCTCTGCCAAATGGCATTTGGGTGGAATGGTGGAGATTGTGATTTTTATTTAAGGTGATTTATTGATATCATTAGTAATGTTCCCTAAGTGGAACCCACAGCAATCCTTTTAATCTTCCCACCATCACCGCAAATGCAAACATTTTTTTTAATAACAGAGTGTTTGAAATATCAGGTTATTAAAGCCTCCACTTTTATATTTCTCCCTGCTCTCTCCTTCTGTAATGGGATGGAAATGATAATCATGGAAATAAAGCCTCCCCTTCAGACGAGAGTGGCAGAGGGTGTAAAATGAACACTTAAGCATCTATTCCATCACTTTGAGCCAGTATGGGTCTTAGTGTAAATGAAGGAGGCCAACTTCACTCCCACTGCAAGGAAATAGAAGAGGATGAGGGTTTGGGTGTTACTTTGAGCCCGATAATGACCTCAGTGCCCGCAGCAGACCTTGGAGAACTGCTCCACGATATCTGGGAAGCCTCAGGGACTGCTCCCCGTCCCACTGCAGCTGTCACCACCTGTCTCCAGGGTCAGATGTCCAACAGCTGATGGCTCGCTGTGTCATGGTTGTTTTGCCCCATATGGCACAGGGCAGAGCCCCCGCCTCAACCATCCGGGCCTCCAACCCAGCTTTACAGGTGTTGGACCTTAAGCATCCTTCTGCCCTCTCTGCCCTCTCTCTGCGCACACCCCCATGCAAATACTTTGTCCCACATCACTCTGCTCCGTCCCCTCCTGGGCATGGGACAGTGGCAACCACAGCCCCAGACAGCAGGCAGCACAGGGATGGCTCAGCCCAGCAGGATGCTTTCCCTTTCCCTTGGGTTGATGCTGGTGGTGCCATGGCAACTGGTGAACACACAGCTTCGGAGCAGCTGCAGTCCCTCAGGACCAATGGGAATACCCTGGGGTCACTCTCTTCCCCTGGGGTCCCCACTGAATATTGGATGTCCGAATGGGGAAAAGCCAGGCTGCACCACAGTGCCACTGCAAGAGCTCAAAACTCGCCTAAGCATTGAAGAGTTCTGTTAAAAATAAATATATCTTGCTACATTTTCCCTCTTGGACAGACAAGTCACTGCGGTGCGCTCCATGCACGCTGCAAGGATGGGGCAGAAAACCATTTTCCTCCACATTTCCTTTGCTACTGGTGCTGGACAGTCTGTCCATCACCTACCTGAGCCCTGGAGATTCCATTGTAAGGGTGAGATGTTTCAATTTGTTTACTTTCCTCCCACCCTAAAGGGAGCTGGCAGGGCTGCTGCTGGCTTCTGGCACAAGAAAAAATGTCTTTTGCTATAATTCCTCAGAAGATCTGTTAGTCTGCATTCAGCCTAACGTGGTGATTTCTTTGCCTTCATAAGAGCTATTTCTTACATGGGGAAACTGCACACACACAGAGAAAAGTAGATGTGAGAAATGGAGCTGTGATTTATTTTCCCCTCCAAATATAGCAAGACAATTTCCCCCTCTCTAAGGTTCCGTCTTCCTCCTTTAAATAAATCCCAAAGGAGCCGGCACCCCAGCAAAATCCCATTGCCGAAGTGGATAAAGGTGATGCACTCTGGACCGGTTTAAAACCAGCATCAAGGTGGCTCTTACCGGCTTTCACAGTGTGGGGAGCGCTCAATTCCTGCAAGCCAGGCATCCAAAACTTGGCTGGGCTGGGGCTCGGTGGGGAGCACTGCAGCCGGGGATGGGGATGGGGATAGGAATGGGGTTGGGGATGGGGATGGGGATGGAGATGGGATCGGCTGCCCTCCTCCCGGCAGCGCCCGCGATGTGATCCCGCCCGCTGGCAGCGCAGCGCCCGGAGCCCGGCAGCGCTCAGCCCCGGCTGCGGGCGGGCGGCGGGGCTCGGCCCCGGCCCGGGGGGCACCGGGGCACCCCCAGCTGCCTCCGGCTCCGCGCCCACGCGTGCACCCGCACCCACGCGCGCCCTCCGGCTGCTCGTCGCCGGTCGACCGTCGCCGTCGTCGCTGCTCTTCTCCTCCAGCCGGGAGCCCGAGCCCAGCGCAGCGTTGGGGATTAACTCCGCCGAAGCACGGGGCCGCGCGGGACGGGGGCACCCACGCAGAGCTCGCAGGGAGCTCCGCAGGGAGCACGGCATTAAGCCAGGCGGGGCATCGCATAGCCGCTCCCTCGCAGAAGTCCCCAAGGTAAAAGCCGACGCTTGGTGCCTTCCGGACGGCACAGGGCTCTGGGTTCTTGTTTTTAATTTCATTTTCTTTTTTTTTTCTTTTTTTTTTTTTTCCTCAGGATTTTGTTTTTGAAGGCATCGATCGGGAGATGCGGGCAGAAATTGCTGCTGCTGCTGCTGCTGCTGCTGCTGGGGCCGGGAGCTGTGCACCTCCGGAGCGCACCGGGAGCGGCTGAACTTTGGTGCTGGGGAAGATCCATTTCTCCTCCGTAAACACTTTGGGGACGACCACAGCGCATCACCGCACACCCAGCGCTGCAGCACCCGGTGCCGGAGAGACACTGGGGGGGTTCCTCTCTCTCCAAGGACGGAACACCTGTGTAAGGAGCTGGGGAAGGGCAATTCGTCTTTCTTTTCCAGATGACTGAAAATACCGACAGGACCGTGGCTCTCTGCTTTCCATCAGCAAGTGGCACTAGGGAGAGGCGGCTGAGGAATGGAAATGATGTTGCTCCAATTCAACCCAGCATCTACTTTTTCCCAAGGGACTCCATGCCCATAGGGGTTTGCTGCATGCCTGTCCAGCAGTGAGGATGGCGGTACCACGGATGCATCCTGACCAGATCATGTAAGAATTTGATACCAAGAAACCCACCCCAGTGAGACTTTCTCTGACTGAAGTATATGGTTCGGTGTAAGCACAGCAATTTTTGCCTGTTTTTCTCCCTTTTACATCTCTTGGGCTTGGAGATCTCTGTCCTCATTGCAACTATGCTCATTTGCAACATCAGTGCCATCAAAGATTGGAGCACTTTCCTCTCCCAGATCCTCCCCAGCGTGAACAAGACACTGAACTTGGTGCAGCAAGTGGAGGCCACCACCAGCTCGGTGGTGAGCGTCCTGCAGGAGCCCGAGCAGGACAGCTACCTGGCCAACAGCCAGCCCATGAACTCCAGCAACTTCACGGCTGGCCTAGACCACTTGTTTCAGTACTCTTACTCCGACAATGACCAGCTGTACAAGGAGTACAAACCCCCTCCTCGCGATGCCATCCCTCTGCCCAAGGCTGTCCTCTACCTCCTCATGGCAGCCCTGGTGGTGGTGGCAGTGGCGTACGCCATCGTTGGGCACCTCATCAAAGACCTCATTCATGACTTTATAGGTGAGTGTGGGCATCGTGCCTTATTGCGTGTGCTCAGAAGGATCATGCAAACCATTTTCTTGGGTGTGGGTTGATGTTAGACCAAGCCCTGACCCCTTCATGTTTTTGTGTGTGAATGTAACCCATGCACTGGGTTCTCTGTACTGAGCTGTACATTGATCAGCTTTCCAGAGGAAATCCTTGGGCTTAGTCTCTTCCTAAAGAAGTGAAGCTTGTGTGTGTGTGTGTGCGTGTGTATAAATGTGTGTGTGCATACGTCTGTGCTGCCAAATGCTTATAAGACCCATTTGCCAGCTTCGTCTGAGATTGGATTAAAGGTCTCTGACACAAAAAGTTTCATGGCAACAGACACCTGAGCAGAGGGTAGCAACCCAACAAGAAAACCTGCATTATCAGCTTAGCTCCTTATTATCATAAAATTATTGAATCAATTTGGAAGGGACCCTTAAAGGTCATCTAGTCCAACTCCCCAGTTATTAAACACCAGCAAACCTCCTAGGAAACACAGCTCAGCCACCTTGCTGCCTTACGCAGCGCCCAGCACGGCGATCGCAACCTCTGGGGCTGCTGCGACAACCCTGTGAGATGACAGTACGGAGAGTGCATATTGCTGTGAGATGTGACCTCCCAGCTGCTTCACGTCCTCCTGTGGCTGATGCATGAGGTCCCTTGGTATCAGCCACACGAGCTGGACACTGCTGGCTGCTGCCACTGTGGGAAGGCAGCTGTACTTGGCTGGTCGTGGTGAGCCTTCACCAATACTCTTGGGTTTTGCCCTCAGATTTGTTGTATCCGGTCATTCACATGTCCCCTTTATTTCCCCTTACTCCCCTTTATTTTCCTTTTTCAAAGCCCTTGGGGCAGGGGGTCCCCAGGTGTTGGGGACAAGAAGGGGACAAACCCCTAGCAAGGGCTTCAGGGGCTCATGTGAGGCTCAACTATGGCGAGGGCATGGAGCTGCTGCTGAGGGCTGCCCTCACCCCAGCTGGGGGAACAGAAACAGCCTTCAAGTGCTAAATCTAACACTTAATCAGCAGCTTGCTGGGCTTGTAATGTTTCCCCGCTCTGGCGCTCATCTTACTTAGCGTTGCCTTCCCAACAGAGGTGGGCAGCAGGGGCAGCGCCTACAAATACGCACACTGCTGCCCCAGGACCAGATCAGCCCAGCACCCTACGTGCTGTCCCCACAAGGTGAACTCTGTTGAACTCTGTCCTCCGCAAAGCCCTTCGCAGAGGGATTTTCTTTGGATGCTCCAGGGCCATCCCAGGGCTGCGTGGGCACAGAGACAGCACTCTCCAGGATCAGCCCTTCTCAGGTTGGACGGTCCCCTCCTTCCGAGCCCAACTCCAGCCTGTACAGAGAGGGCTGCATTCCAATGAGCGTGTTCCAAATGACTCCAGGGACAGGGCGGAAGGACTGGGGCAGTAAATAAGAAGCTGCTCTATTAGCTGCTCAAACACAATGACCGGATTTATACGCTCAGCAGCAGCTCAAACCTCCGCTATCAGCGTTTCTGTGCTAATCATATTTAGAAGGATACAGAGACAGATGGAAATAAGATGCCAAAGGGCTGGAGCCTGTTTCAGAGAGATTAAAGTATGAATAGTTAATCACTGCTTTAAACATTCCCTCAGCGACGGCGGAGAGGATTTTGACTCCCCAATACCTGCCTGTAGGGCACGGCTCACGGGGACTGTGCATAGTGGGCGCTGAGGGTTGGGGTGGCCGAGGGGCTCACTGCTCCTTCCCCATGCTGAATCTGAATGGGCAGTTGAGCCCTTCGCTGCTGCTTTTTAAGAATTCAGTGAGAGCTCAGACCCGGTGGGCAGGCAGCCCCAAGGGGAGAAGTGATGCTCTTCCCGTAGACCTGGCCAACAGAGTGCTCACGGAGGATGAGCAAAATCACTGCAAGGGCAACAGCAGCCCCAGCAGCTGGGGGTTCTTCCAAGAATCCACACCAAGGGAGGATGGAGGTGAGCGCCTCGAGGCGGGAGGAAGGGCTGCATGCTGGGTGAGGATCAGAGCCGGCTAAGACAAATTGGAATGAAGTGTTCCGAAAGCGGCTTAACTCGGAGCGCTGCTGGAGACAGCAGGTGCTGCCTTGGCAGATGAGCAGCCTGTCACCAACGTAGGAAGTGCCTAATTACTGCAATCCTGGGGAATCAGCCTGCCCTTCCTCCCCCCTCCCCAGTTCGCTGCAAATTGCCCTTCTTTAAGCACAAAGTAAAAGGAGAGGGTGGGGGGGAAAGGGACTAGAAACAAAATGTAAGAAAAGTTTGACTCAAAACAAAGCAGTTGCCATGGGGACGTGTCGCACGGGTGATGCCCAGGGAACGCACCGAGATGCCTGCGAGGGACCCGCGTGGGAAGGAGCTGTTGTTTGCATGGGAGCTGATGCTCCACGGTGCCCCCGGGTCAGCCCAGGTCTCCTCACATCACTGATCCACGGTGCCCTTCCCCATATCCCGTCTTGGAACGGTCCCATGCAGAGCAGGCTGTGGTAGGACAGAGCTGGGTGTTGGCTTTGGGGCTGCCCGAAGCCCCGAGCTTTCCTTGCAGTGGGGTCTTTCTTCTCTTCACCCTTTCACCCCATTGGCTGTATTTTTATTTTTCAGCCTTATCTCCATCCACCACATTTTGGGTTTCTTTCAAGGAGCCGTCTCCTTGAACAAAGAAACTGTGCATGAATGTATCATTGCTGAAAATAGCTGCTGGGTGATCCTGCAGGGAGCTGAGATCTGCTTTAATTGCTCCCACGCAGAACTGCAGGGCCTTTGGATGCTGCATCCCGTGGCTGTGTCGGGAGGCAGGGACTGCAAATGGTGTCAGCCCCGTCAGAGAGGACTCATGTCTCCTTTTCAGGATCTGCTTTGCGGATGATTCATTTGCCTATCAGAGCTGTTGGAAAAGAATAGACCATGTCAGGCACCCCTCTGTGTCCCCATCTCAGCGCTAACCTACCCTCGCCTCAGTTTCCCTTTGGGGCTGGCTGTGCTGGTGCAGAGAAGCCCTTTGAAGTGGAAAAATCTGGGAGCTATCTGCAGACCTGTGGGTCAGGACCTGCTTCTTACGAGGTGCTTCTGCTCCTGCTGCTGGAACAAGGGCTTTTTTAGCAGCCCTTTTCACACCTGGCTCCATTTGAAGCAAATAAAGCACGAGCACGAGGGTGGTTGTTCATCTAACACATTTCCCCTTCCGCTGCTTGTTGCCAGCTCTGCAGGGAGTGTGAACATCTCGCTCACTGGGTTGCATTTAAATTCCAGCCCTTCTCTGCTCCTTCTGCCCCTCTCATGACCGCAATTCTCACTCCTGAAGACAAATCCCTGCTTTATCAAGGTCGCAATCAGATCCATTTCCTTGGCAGCTGGGCTCTTCTTTGCTCCAAAACAAGATTTCATTCTCCTCTTGGTAGCAGTTGTGTCCATTTTATGTTGCTTATGTGCCCGCCTGTCAGATTTACGAGATGGAGAGAGAAATACCCATCACGATGCTAAGGGCTTTATCTGCTTTCAGCTGGTAACCACCGTTCCTCTTCTCCTGGCTGCTCTCACTCTCCTTTAGCTGGTTGCAAATCCTCCTGCAGCATTTGGCACTGGAGGTTTTAACTCGTGCTTCAGTATGATGTGAGGTGCAGCGCCCTGTACCCATCCCTATCCTCATTCATATCCATCCCTATCCCCATCCCATCCCAATTCCATTCCATCCCTCTCCCATCCCATCCCCATCTCCATCCCATCCCATTCCCATCCCCATCCTCATCCTCATCTCCATCCCTGCAAAGTTTCTTCCTCATCAGAGCAAGTTATCATTGCAAGAGGGCCAAAGACATTCATTCCATCCCCTCCCTGATCCCTGCTGCTAGGACATCCTGGAGGGCCCCATTTTCTCCCCTGCTGTGATTCAGTCCCCACATCCCATCCCAGAGCAGACAATCACTGCCAAGGACGCACGATGGGGGCTGGCAGGGGATAAGGGCATGAACACCTTTATGGCTGTATCTTCATGGACCTGCTGGCAGGAAATCCTCTGCTGGTTCCATGTGGAGCCTCACTGCCCTCCATGCCTCCCTTCATCCACATACAGCACCACACTGCAGTTACGGGCCATAAATGGCCACAAATAACGTGTAATTGCATAATTACTTCACTCCTTTCTAACACAGTCAAATCATAAAGGCATCGCAGTAAATACCCTCTAATGACAACCTAATTACATCTTCCTGCAGATTACCAGGTAATTAGATCCAGCAGGCTCCAGCAATAATTCCCAGGGAAACAGTGGCTGGGATTAGCGCGCACAATCCAGTCCGCACACACTCAAGAAGCAGCCAGCAGCCACCCCTCACAACAAGGCAAAATCCTCCTAGATGTGACATTTTCTCAAGGAAATGGCTTTTTCTGAGCCTCCCAGTGCTCTCCCCAAAGATTCACCTCTGCACTTCTTCCTTTATCTCTACCATTCCGTGTTGTCCTCTTGCTTCTCCAAGCACGCATCCCCAAGGGCTCTCCACCTGGCCACCCATTGCCACCTCCCCTTGCTCAAAGATGTTATCTTCCCTTCCCATTGCTTTGTGCCCTCTGTACACGCAACCCTCATCCAACCACTCCTGGGACATGGAATCGAAGAATCATAGAACACCCCAAGTTGGAATGGACCCATAAGGATCATTGAGTCCAACTCCTAGGTTGATATATGAGGACCCATCACCCACCTTTCTGCATCCTCCAGGTTACTCCCCCTTTTCCCAACCAAACCATCTCCCGTGGCAGTTTTACTGCTGACGTCAAGGAAAAAGCCAGCCAAGGGCTTTAATAGTATTTGCAGGTGATCTCTTTATTGCCTTCTGATTCCTCGTCACGCCAAGACGCTGCATGAGGAGTACCACCAGCCTGGGTGCCTGTGTGCACCGTGCCCTTGGGGGTGGCATGGCCATCTGGTTCAGGCTGGAGAGAAAAGTTAAATAATTGCATTGCAGCAGGCAAATTGGACTCTTGATCCTAATGAGCCCCTTCCAGCTTGGGATATTCTATGACTTTATCATTCTATGATAGCTGCATCAAATTGATATCTTCCAGGAGACTATTCCATTTCTCCTGCATGGCGGTGACACAGTTGATCCCCTTCCACCCCCACTTGGTCAGGTCAGGCACTGCAGACCAAAACCCACCCCAGAGAGGGTCCCTGTACCACCTTGAAGAGGTTTACACTGCATCCAGCCCTAGGAACAACTCTCCTCTCACCCGGGTTTCCCTATCCTGTTTTTTCTCATTGCTTTTCTCATTTCTCATTCCCAAGCCCCCAGAGCAGCCCAAGGAGGGTCCCAAGCCCCACATGGCTGCAGTGCATTCTCACGATGGATGTATCTCCAGCCACCAGCTCAGGCCATTTTTTCCTTATTCCAGCAGCAGATGCATTGGGATGTCACACGGTTACTTAATCATCCCCTCCATTCCTGACAGCAAAAAGCCGTGGCACGGAACACATTGCTTGCCTGTGCCGGAGAGCCCAGATGCACGCCTCGCTTCGGAGACACTTAATTTTAATTTTCAGGATTAGCAGCATGATTTCATTTGCCTGAGCCAGGAGGGCCTCCAGGAAGCAGCAGCCTGAGAAATGGGAAAAAGAAGAGGGAAAAGCACAGGCTGTGGCACAGCACTGTGGTGGTGGGATGGAGCAGTGGGGATGGGACAGGGATGGGGACAGGGATAGAGGGGGCAAGGGACGCTCCTGGGACCTCATACTCAAGATGCAATGGAGGGTGGCAATGGAGGATTTCCCATCTGGGTTTTGGATCTGGGAACAACCAGAGATAACTGTATTTCTTCCTCCTCCACTCCCAGATTGGATCTTCGGCCCCAACCCAGATGACAACAGCAACAAAAGCGACGTCAACTGCATCACCAACAGCGTGAATGAGATGAGCGAGATGCCCGAGGTGCCGCGCCACCGTGACCGCCAGCCCCAGGACGTGGTCATCGCCATCGGCGAGACCTGCCACCTGCCACAGCAAACGTGAGCAGTGTGACAGGATGGGCACGACAGGGAAGGACCAGGAGAAGTCTCCTTGTTCGCCTCTACCGCCGACAGAGGATTGTCTGCTGCTGAGCAACCAGCACTGCAGGGATGGGGGCAAAGGAAAGGGGCTGTGGGATGGGCAGAGCCCTCCGGGCTCCAAAGACATTGCCAGGGCCACGGGCTCGTCAGTCCTGCGGGTCCATCGGCTTCCTTTTTTTTCCCCGTGAATAGCAAAAAAGCAAATGGAGAAATACAGTGAGCAGAGGCGAGGTGGAGAAGAGGAGGGGTGGTCCTTTGGCATGCGGCTGTCCTGCGTCATGGGAATGGGGCGGTGGGAAGGGCAAAGTGGGGAGATGTACAAGAAATACGTGTGTCTGCAAACCTCCCTGTGCAGGAGAGCATCTCCCAGCACACCCATGCAATCGGAAGGACGAGGCTGGAGGGGAGGGCAGGGACCCACCAGCAGTGAACACAGCCCTTTGTGTCCCCATTTAGCTGCATCTCGGGCTCATCCCCTTTGGGTTCCCTTTGTCACCTCCAAGCTGGTTGACTCCCTGAGGGTGTGCTGGGGTCACCACATCCACACGTGTGATGTTTGAAGACAGGATCCACCATTTCTCTGCACGGCACAGCTCTCTACATCTTTTCCAAATTCATAAAAGGCTGGAGGGGCTGATCCTGGGCAGAGGCAATTGACCCAGCCCCAGGTACCCATAGCAGGGGTTGGAGCATCATCTGCCTCCCAAAAGCACTTCATGGGGCTGCAGCTGTCAAGGGGAGAGGTGCTGCAATGGGGAATGCCAGGGCAGATGGGGAGCAGTTCTGTATAGGTGTACGGAGCCAGAAGATGACATGAGTCCCTGTTAATTCTCTGTGTATATGTGTGTATATGTGTGTATCTGTGTCCCTGCCTGGCGAGGTGGGGGCACTTCTGCTGATCCCACCACTGAGGCTGCACTATCACAGCATCTCATTTCTCTGGCCCACTGCATTGAGCTGGAGGAATGCTCTGGGAGACCAGGGGCGATGCCTGCAATTTTGGACGCTGGGAGCGGGGCTGCAGCAGTGGGACTGGGGAAACTCGGGAGGATCTCAGTTCCTGGGGGGGGGCAGAAGCTTTCCTGGGAGTTGCGGGTCTCCTCATTGCCCTGCCTTCTCAGGACCTGGGGCTGAGCATCGGGTGTTGCAGGGTTCTCAGCGACAGTGTCCCTCTGTCACCCGCTGTCCTGGCAGGGACACGGCTCCCTCCTGTGGCCGCTCTTCCTGGGCCTCCTGCAGCCGGGACCTATCCGTGCGAACGTCGCAGGGTGGTGGGAGGCGGCCGAGACCCCAAAAAGGTGGCGGGAGAGGAAAAGGAAGGGCTCGTCGTGCGGAGTGGCACAGCTGCAAAGCGGGACTGCAAGAGCACAGTGCGCGAAGTGTCGTATCATCAGCAAGTGATGGCAGGAGGGATGTGCAGAGCTCTGCTCCAGGTGATGCCATGTCTGACCCACTGAGCCACCGTGCATGCAGGTTTGATGAACACAGATCCCCTCCGGGTGCTGAAGGGGGGCACCTGGGGTAACCTGGAGTCGTGCACGGCTTCTGGCTGAAAACAGTTCCCCAGGAAAGCAGTGCTTTTCAATCCAGCCTCCCTAAAGACTGGGAAGGGCCTCAGCACAGCCCCCTAAGTCCTGCTTTCCTCCCATAAGCGCCTTAGGGAGCAGGGTGAGAGGTGCCAGCACTTTTTTATAGCAGCTGTAATCCACACTGCCTACACCTCGTGCTCCTCCTGCCCGAAGCACAGCCTCACAAGTGGGAGGATCCCAAAAATGACCTCAAACCCCCATGGTTCCCAGTAGAGAGATGTGCACAGGATGAGCAAAATACCCAGGGGGACACATGAGGGGCTGGTTGAGGATGGTGGGTTCCTTCCCTCCTAATACCTCCTGTAATAAGAGGGAAACTCTTGGCAGGGGAGCCGTGCCCTTTCCCATGAGCTTTAGGTGCTGGTGGAGCTCCATACTGCACATCTGGATATAACACCAAGACCTGAGCTTTGGTATTTTATTTGGCCCAAATCAGCCACCAGTCCCAAACTGCCACTGCGGGATGTGGGGCTGCAGTTATGCCGTGGTCACCTGTGGGCTCCCCACTGCATGTCTCATGCCAGCACTGCAAGGGCACCTGGCCTCAGGTCCTGCAGGTGAAGGACATGAAATGGGGTAGCAAGAGGCTCCAGCTGGTTCTAGAGGGTGACTGGGAGAAGTGCATCAGTAGCCCCATGCAGGGGACATGTCCAGACATCACCGTGAGAGGTGGTCGTGCAGAATAGGGACATGGACTCTGGGTGGGTAGGGGGACTTGACACCCCGATTTCCCTGGGTATGGCACAGATCAGTCCCTCCCCAGCCCCTCCAGCTACCACACCATCTCTCCCATAAGCAGCACAGTTCTTCTCCCCAGCCAGAAGTCCCCAGGCTGGGGCCTGTCAGCAGCACCCAATGTGTTTTAACCTTTGGCTGTTTCTGAGCCCTTGTGCTGCTCATGACGATGCCCTTTTCTCCAGCTCCCAGGAGCAGGGCAGCACGGGATATCCTGGCAGTGGCTGTGCAGAGCTCGCTGTGCCAATTTTTCCCTGCTGACAATCCAGTCCTTATCTCCCACAGCCTCTTTGCAAAGTGTTTACTGTAATTTTCCCTCTAAACACCCCATGGAAAAAACAACAGAGAGGTTCTGTGAGGTCGGGCTGGGCTAAGACGATAAAAGCAGATTAATTTTTCAGAAGAGCGACTCTGATTTTTCCTCCTCCCCACCCCAAGAGAGACCTGAACAGGGCTGGTGGGCAGAAGACAGTGACAGGGCGATCCCCAGTGGGGTGAGCAGTAGTGTCACCCCTAGGATGGCACCGAGTGAGGTGTCCCCAGGAACAGGGGGGGTATTTCCTAAGCGATGGGTCACGGAGGAGAAGAAGGTGGCATATGTGCTGTGTAACCCCCAGAGGAGCAAAACGGTAGCAGCAAGCATGGGGATTGTGAATGTGAACACAGGACCTGGCACTGGGCCCTCCCCCTCCCTGGGAAAAGATGGTTTGATAGGAGCTGTTATATGGCTGCAGCACTCCAGGGACAGGCCCTTTCAGTGCATGCAGGGAGGAGAGAGCCCAGGGGACTTTCCAATAGCTCCCCTTGCCAGTTATTAAAGTGTTTTACTGCCTCGTTAATACGGCCTAATCTCTGTGTATATCTAAGAGGAAGAATTGGCAGGCAGTGTTGTTGTAACAGCAGTGGGTGTTTTCTGGCACTGCTCAGCTGCTTTATCTGCTTGTTTTCCTGCCCATTCCCAGCGCCCAGCAGCCCCATGACACAGCAAGGGCAGCAGCTCTGCACCCACTGCTAACCCTAAACCATCCAGCAGCAGACAGACATCCCCCAGGGCATTTCCCCAGGGAAGCTCTGGAACACAATGGCTCTCATCTCCCCAGTTCCAGCTCCAAGGCCTGGATTTGAGGGGATATCCTATTCTGGGGGCACAGAACCATAGAATGGATGGGTTGGACCTTGAAACCCACCCAGTTCCAACCCCTTCATGAGGGCTCGTTGTCCTCCATCAGATCAGGCTGCCCAGGGCCCCATCCAGCCTGGCCTTGAGCACTTCCAGGGCTGGAGCACCCACAGCTTCTTTGGGCAACCTACAGGGACAGAAAAGCTGGTCTGAACAATGGGCTGGATGTTTTACTTCTATGGGTTTTCCTCTTTTTCTTTTGTTTTTTACCTAAACCCAGCAGTACGTGGGGAAACCCTTCCCCATCCTGCCGGCTTCAGCATCTGCCTCGAGAGCTCAGGGTTGAGAGGATGCCAAGGTCAGTGGATCACAGGATCACAGAATCATTTGAGTTGGATAGGTCTCTTAAAGGTCATCTGGTCCAACTCCCCAGCAATGAACAGGGACACTCACAGCTCGACCAGGTGCTCAGAGCCTGATCCAGCCTGACCTTGAATGGCTCCAGGGGTGGGGCATCCACCACCTCTCCGAGCAACCTGTGCTTCTCTGTCCTTACTGTAAATAACTTTTTTCCTTATCTCCAGTCTAAATCTCCTCTCTTTCAGTTGAAACCACTTCCTCTTGCCCTATCACAACATACCTTGCTAAAGAGTCTGGGTCAGTGGCTCATGCCCACATTGGACAGGCTGTTGTTCTCAGGGGTGGCAGCTCCAGCTCTCTTCTGCCCCTAAACCTCTGCAGGCCCAACAAAGCACCGACAGCATGGCCTTGGAGAAAAGTTACCATTTATTAAGCCACAGCTATTGTTGCCGACAGCAATTTTAGCAGCACTGGAGGACTTACCCGATCCCCCTGGGGACTCTCATGCAGAGCTAGAAGCGAAGCCTTGGAGACATGGTGGCCATGCATCGAGCCATGAGCTGCTGGCAGGCAGATGGGATGGGGCGGATTTGGGATGCCCCCATGTCTTCAGCAGATGCCACCTCCCATGATTTGGACACTGTCCTGCTCTTGGCCACCAATGCAGGGAAGTGCATGTGCAGCCAGGGTGCACCCAACAGCCCTCCTGGCCACGTCCATCTCACCCTGCAGCCACTCCAGGAAGGTGTTGGTTTCCCATTGGCTCCAGGGGATGAAGAACCAACTTTCACCACTCCAACAAGGGCAGAGCCAGGATTCAGCCCTCTGTGTGTGTGGAAGAACCCTTTCTTGAAGCTGTGGAATGCCAGTGTCCTTCCCTGCAACATCCCAAGAAGGGCACAAATGCTGCCCAAGCGAGTGTACAGTGCAAGCCATGCTCTGCAAGCTGGGGGTGCTGGGTACATAGGGGGCAGGCAGTCAAAGGCACAGTGAGAAGCCAAGGCTCAGAGGGCAGAGAGGACATCTCCAGGCTGCAGATCCACACCAGCGGAGGAGCCACATGTCTTGGGCCACTCCACCACACAGGGCTTGGTCACATGGTGGGACAGTCCTCAAACAAACCCAGGGAACCTGGAGCTCCATGTCCCACTGAGTGGCTTCACAGAGGCATCTCAACCACCATCACCTCCAGGAAGGGCTTTCAGCACTGACCACCAACCAAGCCCCAGCTCCTCCCAACCCCATCTACCCTTGGTGGGCACTGCCTGGAAGAATACAATGGAAGTGCTGAGTTGGGATGCCCAGCCCATGGCTCTGCCCCGTGGCTCACACTGCACATGCTGGTGCCACCAAATGGGACATGGAGGAGTGGCTCCCATTCCCAGCCACACCACAATCCCGAGCAGAGCCCAGTGAAGCAGAACAGGTGGTGAGGGGAGCACAGATCTGCAGGCTACAAGAACGTCACATCGTCCTGGGACTGCAGCCAGAGCCAGTGGGCATCGTACTCCAGGTGCAGTTCGCTGTTGAGTTTGCAGTTCTCCAAGTTGGCCTCAGCTTTCCGAGCCTTCCCACCCACATTCCCCTTCTCCAGCCTTTCCCCAGGCCCTAATTTGGGCTCTTTACCCGAGTAGCCATTGGCCACCTGGGGCTCCTTAGCAAAGCGCTGCAGGTCTGGGCAGCTCCGATCCGGGCTGAGGTCTGCGTGGGGCCACTCGTGCTCTGCTCTGCCCTTCTCCTGCTTCGTGAAACCCCTTTCGGGGTCCAGCCTGCCCCAGTCCTGCTCAGCCCTTCCCAGAGCTCTGGGGAGCTCGGCGGCATTTTGGGAATACTCATCCATGTCGTCAGCCAATGTGTCCAGATAGCTGCCAATGGAGATGCTGTCCAGCTTGTCGGGGGGGTCCTGCAGGCTGTCCCAGCTGCCCCGCCGCGAGGCCGTCTGGCTGCCCGCCAGGCTGTACTGGCTGCTGGCCAGGCTGCTGCAGCGGCTGGTCAGTGTGCTCTTCTCCTCCAGCAGCCATTTCACTGCCTCGATGCCCTCGTTGACTGCCACCAGCTGCTGTAGGATCTTCACGTCCACAGCGCGTAGGTATGCCTGGTGGGGAGACAGAGAGCGTGGCTCAGTGAGGTGGATGTGCTGTGCCCTCCATCCCAGGAGAACACCAAGTCCCAGCTGTATGAAGAAGGGGTAAGGTGGGGACCACCTCCAGCTCCAGGTTCCCATTGGGAACCACATGTCCCCTTCCAGGAGTCCTATCTGAGACTTGCAAGCAACACAGCCATCCCTATCCATAGCCACCCCCACAGGAACAGGGACAAGGGGCCAGTTGCAGGCACCAGGTCCAGATCTGAGCCCAGATATACCCCCAGGCCCTGGTAGCATTGAGTAGGGATGCAGTAGGACAACCCCCAGGGTAAGGACCAGTCCCACCTCTGTAGCGTGGGCACTCCCCACATGATTCCAGATCTCCTCCATGCATTCACTTTCCCCCATAGGACAAATGAGGGCTCTGATCCTGGTGGAAACATCATGGAAGTCTCTGGAGCCCGAGACCCCAGTCACTCCCAAAGCTCCCAGCCTTTCTAGAAGGTGAGAAAAAACAGAGGCGGCACAAAGTGCCTGCCCATCCTGCCCTTCACTTGAGCCCATCCTGGAGCAATCCTGGACAGGGGCTGGAGTCCCCATCACCACTCCCTCCCGGCACAGCCAGTTCCTGCCCTGCGAGGCCAGGAGAAGCTCTCTGCAGAACCGCAGCTGCTGCACAAACATCTGTTTTCCTAATGGAAAGCTCAGCGTGCCAAGACATTCCTGTCTGTATGATGCTCGCCGCCGAAAGCCACTGGATTTCCCCTGCACAGGAGGAAAATATTTCACCAGGAAAGGGAACAAAAGGGCAGTGGGAGGAGAGAGAAAAAAACACACAGTGGGACAGGTACAGGTGAGGGGAGATGAGGGGACAGCCCTGCTGGCTGCTGTGGGCACCGTATCTCCAAACACAACCCGAGCTGCGTGCAGCACTTATGCCTTGGGAGCTCACAGGACACAGCCCTGAGCATCACTCCAGCCAAGCCCAATGGGAAACCTCAGCATCCCCTCAGTAGGTCTCCGAGGAGCCCCATCTGCATCCCACAGCTGGCACCAGGACAAGGCCACTGGGAGGAGGATGGAGCCTGGGAAAGTTCTGTCAAGGTCTCAGCACAGAACGCCTCTCGAGTCAGAGGGTGCAGAGAAAACGGGCAGACACTTGCAGGGATCTGAAAAGAAAACCTCCCTGACCCTCCTCAAAACCACCAGGCTGGACTGAAAAAAAAAGAAGAGATGGGAGAGCTGCTGACAGCCCAGATCGGGGCAGCAGCCAGCTCTGAGCTGCAGAAACTTCCTTTCTAGGCAAGTTATTTCACAAACTGCTCCAGCAGGCTTCTCTGCACACTCCAATGAAACATTGGCCCTGGCACGGAGATAGTCTGGACCTCTTGACGTTGTCCCCAGGCCCTGAGCAGTGCCATTTTCCCCCAGCACACGGAGCGGTGCTGCCAGAGGGCAGGGAAGGAGCAAGGCTCTGGGGTCAGATGTTAGGGGCTGGGTGCCAATGGGAACACACTCCCCGCTTTTGGTTCCCATTGCTGGAAAGTGTCATTTGCACATCTCCTTCCCACAAAGCATCCTTCCCAGGACCTTTCCCAGAGAGACCCAGCAGGGCTCCCTGCTCTCAGGGCTCCGCATCATGCCTCAGTTTCCCTGTTCCATCCCATCCTCCCGGCGCTGAAGTCTCCTAACCCTGCTCAGCACCCAAGAAACCCATTGGCACTTTTTTTTTCCCTTGGAGCCTGCCGGTTTGGGGGTGAAAAAGGAGCCAAAGTGTCCGGGGACAAAGCTGGAGTCGAGATTTCCACCTTCGCAACACCTCCGCCCATCCCCTCCATCCACGCTCAGTCCTCAAGGGCACTAAAGGCTCTTTGCCCCGCACGGGGGCAGAATCCACTCCCCCGCCCCACTCATGCTTCCCTCCTTCCCGCAGAGAGGAATTTGCCCCCAGGGACACAATATCCTCCCTCGGTCGGGGAAAGCGAGTGGGAACGCGCTGTCCCCTCCCCGCGCCGCCCACGCGGGGCGAAGTGCCGCTGCGGGAACGGGGTTGCGCGGAGCCGGGTGCGGTGCTGTGCCACACTTCGGGTCCTGATGGCATTTTAGCCCCAACGTTCGGCCGTCATTTAAAGTCAGGGCCCGAAGGTGCGGGGCAGGCGGCCTTCCTCCTCCTCTCCCTCCTCCTCCTCCTCCTCCTCCCAGCAGCCCGAGCTCCGCACCTTCCTTCCGCGGTCAGAGTGCGGCCGGGAAGCGAGGATGGAGGCGACGCGGGGACAGCCAACGGCCAAGGACGGGCCCCCACCGCACCGCCCCGCGGCAGCGCTCTCGCAGCTGCAGCGAGGCCGTTTCCCTATGGAAACGCCGCGTTCGGTGCCCGTGCGTGGGAGCGGAGCACCCCGCGGCTCCCGGGGACGAACGGCAAAGCGGAGGTCCGCTGCCTCTGCGCACAGCGAGCCCCGGGACAGCCCCGTGCCCCCACCCTCGGCACGCTCCGGGCCCCGGCACTCACCAGCTCCAAGCGGAGCGCACGGAGGCGGTCGGCGAGCGGCGGACGGGCTCCGCGAACCGCAGCCGGCAGCGGGGACGGCGGGGCGGGGGCGGGCTCGGCGCGGAGCCCCCGCAGCAGCCCGGCGGGCGGCCGGCGGCCCACCTTGCCCGCCAACTCCCGCAGGTCCGCGGGCAGCGCATCCCCACCGCCCTCCATGCGGGTGGGGCGGCGGCGGCGGCACCGCGCGGGGCGGAGGCGGCGGCGCTGTCACCCCGGCCACGCCCCCTGCGCTTTAGCCACGCCCCCGTGCGCTTTGGCCACGCCCACCGCCTCTCGGCCCCGCCCCTGTACCGACCGCCCTCCGGGCCTCGCCCCGCCACCTGCCCACGTACCAGCGAAGTCCTCCAGGCAGCGCAGAGCGGCGCGCGGTGGGAGGAGTTAGAGGAGGCCACGCCCCCTCGCGTCTCTGCGGCGCCGGAAGCGGCGCGGCCCCGCTGGTGTTGAGGGGCTGCGGCGGCGCCCAGCCGGGCTCGGCAGAGCTCCACTCGCTGCCTGCCGGCACTCACTGTGAGTAGCGCGGCCGGAGCGCAGCTTCTGGGCCGCACTGAGCTCTGCGGTACGCCCCTACGTCCTTCCCGTGGTCCCTTATGTCCTGTGCTCCCCGTTCCTCCGGCCTCCTCTTCCCTCCGGGTGTGTGGGGGAGGCCTGGGCTTCACACAGGGCCACGGCCCGGTCCCTGTACCCAGCGGTACCCGGGCGGAGCCGCTGCACGGCCCCTCTTGGCCCCAGGACCTGCCCGCCCAGTGTCCCGCTACGTACCTGTGGGCTTTCCAGCAGGAAAACCCCTCCTCAGGGATGTGGCAGAGGTCCTCTCTGGGCCTTGAGATCGAGGGCTTCCAATTGTCCTTCTTGTGGGGTCTTCCAGCAAAGCCTCGTGTCCCTGTGGGGCTGGTGGGGAGGGAAGTTTCACATAGCTTTCGTGTCGTGTCCTCATTCACAGCCACCCCTGGTGACAGGCTCTGGCTGTGCTAAGGAGAGGCTCTGCACCTCACCCTGTATCCACTCCATCTGGGCAGGGGGCCCCGATGGACACACGAGCGGAGCTGAGTGCGTCCTGACCCTCACCCCATGCGGCCCTTGTGACTATGGACGAGTGGAAGCACAACCCCATCATCAAGCCCCACAAGAAGCGGAGCTGGTACCTGGCCTGGAAGTACAAGCTGATGAACCAGCGGGCGCTGAGGAAGCTGTGCCAGGTGATTCATTCGCAAGCCTGTGGTGGATTAGGGAGGATAATCTGGGGTTTATAAGCTTATGGAGCAGATGTGGGGGTGAAGGTGGGCCTGCTAGGAGTCCTGTGTGACCTAACATGTCGGGGATGTATAACTTGTCCCCAGAAAAGCCATCTCATTAGCTTTGTGCTTGTGTGTGGCGGGGTCTGCCGTATCTACCAGCTCCTTCTATCTGCAAATGGACTGGTTATGACTGGAGATACAGTTATTCAGGCTTTCCTGGGAGGCTTTCAGATGAAAGTTTGCCTGGTTCTATACCTGTACTGTGTGCAGCAGGACTCTGCCTGCGGTTAGGGTCCATCTGTGACAAACGTGACTTGTAAACCAAACCTGGTGTAAGGCACAGCAGGTGAACAGAGAAAATAGGGTGAGGAATGGGCTCTTGTGCCCCATAGGCAGCTGGTGTCTGGAGAAGCTCCTGACCTGCTTGACTGTGCTGTAACAGCTAATCCTCAGCCAAGCTGGCATCCTACAGGGTGTGAGGACAGGGTGGGTTTGGCCACAGGGCAGCGAGCTGCAGAAAAGGAGCTGTTCCTGGGATGAGCAGAACTTGGTGAAAATAGGCAGATGGTGCAGGGTAGGCTCACAGGGACTCCCTGGGGAAGCAGATTGCTTGGTCCTGCATCCCCTGGAATGCTTGGGAATTGGGACCCAATTGTTCAGGCCAGCACTGCTCATTGTGGTGGGAGCAGTGAGCTAGAGCCTGTCTGCCCTGAGCTCTGTTGTGGTACCGATAGGAATTCAGACACAGATGAAAATTGAGTTTCAAATATGTAAACCCGAGCTGCAGCTATGAGTCTACAGCAGCAGGGCCTCTATCAGTGTCTCTGGCTGTACCAACCATGCTAGACCTGGCTGCTGGTCCTGCTTGATGCTGCCTCCTTCAGCCTGCCAGCTCTGGGAGCATGGATTGCTCCCCTGGTATTAACATGGCTATTAACAAAGACCTCTCTGCTGGCTACCACACACAGCCTGCTCCTAGCAACAAGCCCAAGCTCTGTTCTTGGCCAATTAAAAGCTTTTCATGCTCAAATCCTGAAAGGTGATCATAGTCCTGAGTCAACAACAAGCTACTGAGCTAAAATGCTCTAGTGATGTTTATATTGTCACGTTATCTACATGTCCATCTGTTGTTTCGTTGCTGTTTTTTCATCTTCCTCAATTACTTTTGAACCCATTTGGCTGCATGGCAGAGATAGCAGCAGTGTGCAGCTTTGAGGCAGTAGATGACAAGGTAGCAGGCCAGTGTGTATGGTCTCACCTCCATACCAGACCTCAGAGAGTCAGCCCGAGGAGGTTTTCTTACAAGGATCCTTAGGAATAAAGTTGCTGGGTGTTTGGGGGGCACAGGGAGACTTCCAAAACCAGCCAAGATTCTACATCCCAGGCCAGCACTGCAACTCTAAGACCATTCTCTTGGCTGTGGCCAGCACTGTTCTTGCAGCTTTTCACCTGCATGCTGATTGCTTTCCACCACTGGATGTTTGTGGCCCAAGTCTTCCTGTCTCAAAAGAGATCCTTATGGCATGGAATAGTTTCTGCTTTACTCTGGCTATGAATACAAGGGAAAATACTGAAAATGGGGAAGAGAGGACAAGATGCACCAGGGCCATAGGAAGTGGTAGTGTTGCCATGGGGGTTTCTGTGGGCTGCCCCAGCCCTTTCCATCACCCCACTGTCTGCATCCCTGTGAACTGCTGCATAGTTTGCTGCAGACTGTAAGGCTGTGAGCTATTCTCTGCAGCCTATGGCACAGTGCAGTTTCCTGAAGTTAGACCCGAGCTTTTTGCTTTTGCTGTGTTTTGGTCACACAGCATTTCTTCCTCCTTGTGAATATCCTGGTTACCTTCTGTGGTTGCAGAAGGAGAGGCAAGTGTAGTGATGCTGCAGTAGGGGCAGAGGCTGAGGTTACTGTGGGAGTTGTAACTTGAATTACCAAATTCTCTGCTATCAGAGACCTTCAGCCTTAGTATTTTAGTAGCAATCTGCTTGCAGATCTGGAAGCAGGAGCACAATGGAAGTGAAATAATTCTCATGTATCAAATGTTCAGTGCTTTCCAGCTGAAGATGCACATCACCCTAAAACTGTCATCTGTATTTCCTTCTCTTTCTCTTCCCCTAGAAGAAAGAGGGAAATGCCAGGTACTGAAGATTCCTAGCAAGATCCCCTTGGGGTGCCCTGCAGACTATGCCAGGGAGGAGGCCTGATCTTGGGGTTGTTACTTACAAGTTGCTAACAGAAAGCATCCTGCATTGCAGACAGGTGCTGTCCTCTTCTTGCTTGTAACTGTGATTGTGAACATCAAGCTGATCTTGGACACCAGGAGAGCTGCTTATGAGGAGGAAGAGGAGTCTGCGCAGGACTATGGTGAGGGGCAGGATCTTGCTTCTTCACTGAAGGGATGGAAATCAGAGAGAAAGGAGTAATTTCTTTAAGTCAAGTGAAACTTGTGGTGAGCTACAGTATGAAAGACAGGTTTGTGCTTATGTGTTTAACAAAAATGATTAGAAAAGGATGTTTCTTGGTCTGTCTTCTCAAGGCTTTAGCATATATGGCTGTAGAGGTCTGCATGGGGATAGCTGGGACCAGGCCTGCTGCTGGTTTGGATTTCCTTTACTTGCTTTCCCCTTAGATTCTGACCCATGGTCTGATGGACTGGAATGCCTGATGGGCATCACATCCTAGAGGTTTGATGGGGCTAGGGACAAGCAGAGACAAACCAGAGGCATATGGGCTGGTTGAGACTGGATGTTCCTCCCCTGTAGATGATGAGATGCTGAACGTGGAGGCCCCTAGGCACCCTGTGAGCAACAAGAAGGTCTTGGATGTCGAAGTGTACTCCAGCCGATCAAAGGTCTACGTTGCTGTGGATGGGACAACAGTAAGTGATGGGCGCTGGCTGTCCCTGTGAGCAAATGATGGGTCGGGGTTGAATGGGTAAAGCCTTGAACTGTGGGCAGTGAGAAGCAACTCTGTAGTTGATAAAGAAATTGGGATCCTGGAGGACTGTGGAGATGTTGTCCTGCATTGTCTTCTATTCTGGCATTCATGAATACTGTGAGCAAAGCCAAAATCTCAACAGGAGAGACACTAACCTTTTGTTTGGGGGCCCTGCTGGGTGTGCAGGGAATAAGGGATGCTGGTTTTGGTTCTTGTCAATTCTCTACTTGCAGGTCCTGGAAGATGAGGCTCGGGAGCAGGGAAGAGGAATCCATGTCATCGTCTTAAATCAGGCTACGGTAAAGCATCCCTGCACATCTACGTGTGTCTTTCTTCCTGAGCTGTTTTTGTCCTTCCTGTTTCACTGTTTGATTGTGAGACGAAGGGCAACCAGGAGATAAGTCACTGAACGTGTTTGCTTTCAGTTGCCGGAGTATGATATGGTCACACAAAAGGTCGGTGCAGTGTTTCTCTTGCACTGGCCTAGGTTAGGGAAAGGCTTTTATGGGTTTCTCAAGGAGTTTGGACTTGGTCCAGAAAACTTGTGAACTGCAGCAGGGGTGACGCTGGGGAACATGCAGAACAAGAGTTGTGGGGTGCAGGGTAAAGCTGTCCTGTGGACCTCAGCATTTTGTGTTCTGTGTGAGGGCTGAGTTTGTCTGGATACTTGCTCCCTGGCATACTAAAAAAGGAATTCATGTTGTTTCGGGGTTGAGGCTTCCAAGGCAGATTTCTGTAATTCTTCTTGTCTTGGTCATATGGAATTTAAGATACATCTGATGTTTGAATACCAACAGGGTCATGTGATGGCTAAGAGGGTCTTTGACACCTATTCTCCTCATGAAGATGAAGCTATGGTACTTTTCCTCAATATGGTTGCCCGGGGCCGAATCCTGATCTTCACCATTAAGGTAGATGTGACCTTAGTGTCAGAAGAAAAGTTGCTTCAAGTCAGGACATACTCAAGTTCAACTCCTGAATGTTACTGAGCATTTTTGAGGCTGTCACATTTCAGCTGTGCGGTGTCTCTCTGTTTGAATCACCTGACTTGTCTTCTCATTCTTCCATGTTATTGCTGTGTGCCCAATGAGACTGGAGGGTAAAAAGAACAAAAAAGTATCAGAGCTTGCAGCCATAAATGAGGTGGAGAATAAACACAAAGAAACATAAGGATGTAGTGACACCTGGCCAGGAGATGCTCTGTGCCAGTCCTAAACTATGCCAGTTCCAGGCTGTTTTGGCAGGAGCTGTAGAATGTTGGCTCTGGGCTACTGTGTGAGCAACAGCATGCTTTAAGGCTGCAGGTTCACAAGTGTAAAGTATTGGTAGATGCATTCTGTCACTGCTTGAGAACAATTTGGTCTCAAGGAAACAGAACTCTGTGACTCCGTTGACCTGCCTGTAGGTCATGGTGGGGAAAAAAAACAGCAGGTTTAGTGGCGTGGAGATCTTGGGAACCTGCTGTTGAAGGTCTCTGGCTGAGCTGATTTCAAGGGAATGGGCCCTATACCTCTTTGGTATTGATGGTAGGCTCTCCCTGTATGCAGACCTCAGCTGAGGGGTTGTTTTATTCCAGGATGAAGGCTCCTTTCACCTCAAGGAGACAGCCAAGAATGTCTTGAAAAGCCTGGGGAGCCAAGTTGCACCGTTCTTAAGCTGGAGAGACATGTGGACGTTTGTGGGGAAGAAGGGAGGTAAGTATGAGTCTAGTACTGCTTGGGAGATGGTTCATAGCCCCTTTTTGGGAGAGAATGAAGGTAAAAAGTCCCAGTCCATCCTGAACACACTGTATGAGCACCAAGTCACAAAGAGCAAGCTGCTCTGTTCTTGGGGATGAGGGAGGGGGATGAAGGCAGAGCATGCCCCTTCAACAGCTCCGCAGAGGCCAGTGGGGGGAAGATGCTAAGTCGCTACCCTGATCTGCAGCCTCTGGTCGTGTTTTAGCACAGTTCAAATGAGTCCTTCCCGGCAGTTCTGACCTTATGTCCCTATTCCAGGGGAAGTATATGGGGAGAAGCACGCCAAGTCACCTGCCCTCTCAACGTGGGGTGACCCTGTACTGCTGAAGACAGAAGTTCACCTGACATCTGTGGAAGGTAAGTTAGATTTGCTCTATGTTGCTGGATGTCTCTGGGGAAGAGACCTGCAGCTCTTGATGCTTTTGAGTCAGAGCCACAGGTCTGTTAGTGGCATCCCAGGATCAATTTAAGGCTGTTTGTGATGAGATGTGACTTACAATGACACCAGCTTTCCTTTTTCCTGCTTCCATGGCAATTGCAGACATGATTATAGAGATGAGGATGAGGGACTGAGGACACTGTCTGACCATTTGTCACCTCTTCAAATTAGGCCTGGTCCAATCGTTTGTGACTGTTGATCTTGAACAAGGCCCATTGCTGCTTAGAGAGGCTTATAGAGGGATGGTTTCTAAATGGCTCTTGTGGTTATGTCCCATATCCTGCAGTGACACTTGTTAAGTAAGACCAATAACCAGTAAGAACTGGTTCACTCACAGCTGAGCCCAGAGTGGGCTGTCTGCATGGCAGTCAAGAGTACACAGGGTGAGGCCATGGGATGAGCACTCTTCTTTTTTTTCTCCTTGGTGCCTTTAGATGCTGAGTGTCATTGGCCTGATACAGAGCTGAACCGCCGCCGGAGAAGATTCTGCAGCAAAGTGGAAGGTTATGGCAGTGTCTGCAGCTGCAAAGACCCCACGCCCATTGAGTTCAACCCTGATCCTGTGAGTACTGGGCCAAAGTACCTGGAAGGCTCCAGGAGGGAGGGCTGGGATGGACCAGGTGTGTTTGAAGCTCAGATGTAGAATGGTGTCCATACACAGCGGTTGAGTGGTGGTGACTGCACTCGTGTAAGCCCTTATGCCCTGGCAAGTGTAGGATGAATATGCTGGGCTCAGGTCATGCTGGGAAAAGGGAGATTCCTTGACCTGCATCTGTCCTGAGCTGCCAGGTTAGCGTGACTCTAGAGACCTTGGTGTGAGTAGCTGAGCCTGCACATTTGGAGATGGAGCAGCTGTGATAGCCTTTGGGATGTTCTTAGCACACTGTTGACAGGTTTTTACAAGGATCTCCAGGCAGATACAGGTTGTGATTTGGGAGTACTTTCTGATGTGGGGTAAGGGGAGGAAGCTGGTGTGGTCTCCAGCAGTGCTGAGTGGACCATGTCCTGCATGGTTGATGTGGCACAGTCTTGCACAGCCTCTCTGACATGTTTTCTCTTTCAGCTCAAAGACAATAAAGTCTTCGATGTGCCTGTAGCTGTTATTGCAGGGAACCGCCCCAACTACCTGTACAGGTAACCACTTCAGGGGTCACGATTGCTCTGCTCTGGGCCACGAGACCATACATGGTTAAGCCTTCTGTTGCATCCTGCTGACAGGATCCAGCCTCATCCTAGGGCTGTGCAAGCAACATGGGCAGACCTGCTGGGACAAATCCTGTGGTCCTTGGGCATGGGGAAGGGAAAAGCTCAGGGCACCAGTTTCTGTTCCCTCACCTTGTGCCCTTACCCCAACCCAAGGGATCTATACCCCTGTGTGGGGTGGCCTGGACTCACTGGGACTGTGCTATGCTCAGGCCCCCTTGTCTCTCCCCAGGATGCTGCGTTCCTTGCTGTCGGCTCAGGGTGTCAATCCTCAGATGATCACTGTCTTCATCGATGGGTACTATGAGGTGAGAGCACTCCTGGGGGTCCCTGTAACCACGTCCATGTTCCCACAGCTCTGACAGCACAGTGTGCTCCAGGACAGGCCTTTGGGATCCCAGTGAGTCTAAGGAGCTTTCTAGCTCATCTGTGCAGCAGCCCATAAGGTATTGTCCAGTTACTTTGTGATGAAGTTCAAGAATGGAACAGGCTCGTTCCCTTGCAGGTCTTTCCCACCACTGTCAGACTGGGCAGCTGGTGTGTTTATGCAGGCTCTTACTGCACTGCATCAGAGTTGTTAAAGATAGTAGCATCCATTGCCATAGCAACTAGAGCAGTATCCCTCATCTGTGAGGGGGCAGCTTGGATGTTCATGCTGCCATGGTGGATATAAAGGAAAGAGGGAACTGTTGGAGTAATGGGAGCTCCTTCCCTCAGTTGCAACTAGGGGGTAGGATGGGCAGTATGAAGATGGGGAAGGCCTTTGAGGGGCTGTCTTGGAGCACAGGATTTTTAGCCCAATCATGGACTATTATGGCGGGGAGGATTGGAACTGTACGGTCCTTTCTATCATTATTTCTTACCCCAGAAAGGATGAGGATATGCTTGGACAGAGGTCCTTCTTGGCAGTTGTGGAAGAAAATTTAGTTGTTTGTGATCTTGATACTAAGCAGCTGAAGATATTCCTAGATACACCTGTTTTCTTTCTGCACTCTCCATGGGGAACTAGAAACTTGAGGCCTTTTAGATATTCTTTGGGTACAAGTCTGGGTACAGAAATTAGCAGGGCTAGCAAGGCTATAGCCAGGGTTAGAAATATTTAGAAGCTGAAAGGGCCAAGATGGTTTAGTGAGTTCCTTGCCATGAGGCCTTCAGCACAGTACTGGTTGGACCCTTACCTGCATGCAGGAGGACAGCCATGCAAAGGAAATCCTATAGGCATGTTGTTGGTCTTCCAGGGAGCTGACACTGTTGCAAAGGGTAGGGAGAACATGTCCAAAACCACGTATTTGAGCTCTGTACATTACCATTACAGGAGCCAATGGATGTTGTGGAGCTGTTTGGCCTCTCGGGAATCCAGCACACTCCCATCAGCATTAAAAATGCCAGAGTTTCTCAGGTGAGTGACCCTTACCAGCCCCCAGGGGAGTTATTTCCTGGGATAGTATTTGAGGGAGGCAGGCTTAGCCCCACAGTGGTGCCAGGCTGCCCCTCCCTGTGGTCTAGGAGTTGATGCTAACACAGGCAATTATGTGTCTATTCTTGTAGCACTACAAAGCCAGTCTGACTGCAACCTTCAACCTGTTCCCAGTAAGTGAGACCTCTACCTGGGCCCTTGGGAATGAGACAGCACAGGGTGTCTGTGGGAGAGTGGTGTTTGTGACAACCTGTCTCACGGGAGCTGGAATCTGTCCTGTGGGGCAGGGAGCAGCACAGCTAGCAGATGCTTTTTGGTGTCTCTGCACTCTTCTGGCCCTCACTCATCCTTCTGGCATTTCTCTCTGCCCTACAGGATGCCAAATTTGCTGTGGTTCTGGAGGAAGATCTTGACATTTCTGTTGACTTCTTCAGGTAAAGCTGTGGATCACTGAGCTTCTGTTTGGGTTGGGCATCTGGGATTTTGTGGATCCTGTCCTTTTTTTCATTTTTGGAGCTACTGATCTGTTTTGCACGCATGCTTATGCCAACATCTGCCACCTCAGTCCAAGAGATGGGTTAAACAGTCCTAGTAGTTGTGGATGGCTCATCCCTTGATGGAGAATTTGCCTTGGTTTGTCTGTGGGAAGACTATTTAACCAGGGACTGGGCAACTCTTTCCTCAGCTTTCTGAGCCAGTCAATACACCTACTGGAAGAGGATGAGAGCCTGTACTGCATCTCAGCATGGAATGACCAGGTGGGTCAGAGAGGATGGTGGAGGAGAGACGGCTCTGCCCTGTGTTGTTCCCAAGTCAGGGTGAGGTCTGAGTGCCTTCTGTAAAGCGGGGTTGCCCCCAGCCCTATTAGCCTGAGTGAGCCTGTTTCCCCAGCCTTGGAAATGTCCCTGCAAAGTGCCATGCTATTGCTGCCTTGTGCTTCCCAGTGACTGTCCCTGCTTCACGAGCTGGGAGCCAGCATAGGATAGGGCAAGTTACTTTGGAGGGGCACGGGGGTGCACTTGGGGTGCTGAATGCTTCCCATAACCTTGCAGGGCTATGAGCACACAGCTGAGGACCCCTCACTCTTGTACCGTGTGGAGACCATGCCAGGCCTGGGCTGGGTTCTTCGGAAGAGCCTATACAAGGATGAGCTGGAACCCAAGTGGCCAACCCCAGAGAAGGTGAGTATCCAAGTGGGGCCCTGTCTTCAGCAACATATCTCTGCCCATCAGCAGTCCCTGATCATCACTTGATCCTCATGAGCAGAGCTCTTGGAGGAGCCCTGGCTCTTCCCGAGCTTCACCTGGGCAAGATGGCCAAGCAGAATGGATTTAGGATAGGCGTTAACTTGAGGACCATGTAACCAGCCACAGAGTTGGCTGCAACAGCCCAGGCAAGCTGAGACTCTGTCAGCTAGAGCTTGAGGAAGCATCCAGAAAGTCCCTCAAGAGCCACACTGCTGAAATGATGTCCTCAAACTCGAATGCAAGCAGCAGTTTCTCCTCCCCAGCTCTGGGACTGGGACATGTGGATGCGGATGCCTGAACAGAGGAAGGGCCGGGAGTGCATCATCCCTGACATCTCACGTTCCTACCACTTTGGCATTGTGGGCCTCAACATGAATGGCTACTTTCACGTGAGTGATTTCCCTCAGCCAATGGCTCTGCCAGACCCCGTCATGGTGTCAAACTCTGACCCGCACACCTCTCCAGGTGGCAAAGATATTTGAGGTGACCTCTGAGTACTGATAACTCCTGACTGAACCCTGTTTTCTTTGTCTCTTTCCTCTCTTCCTACCAGGAAGCTTATTTCAAAAAGCACAAGTTCAACACCGTTCCAAATGTTCAGCTTAAAAATGTGGAGAGGTAAGTGCTAATTGGAAGAAGATTTGGATAAAGCAGCTGCATGACCTGATCATTTTTCCTTCTGCTGGGCATGTGTTCCCTTCCCAAACAACAGCCATCAGTCACCTCCAAACACAGTGCATGTGCTCCACTGTGGGAATCCTTGCAGTGCTTTCTGGGAGGTTGTGTGTAGCTAATCCATCTTCCAGGAAGCCCAAAAGCAGCCTGAGCACAAAGCATCCCTCGTTCTTGTTTGTAAGACCCCAGTAACAGTGAAGGACAGGCACCTGTCCCTAATTACTCCCTTTTACTGTTAAGGTGCCTGATCCTCCAAGCTTGGCTTGAAACTTAGAGCTATCAAGTTGCACGCAACTGGCCCTGTGATTTATTATTATTTTCTTCTAAAGACTTGGAGTCTTTGTAAGAGGCAGTTCAAAATTGATCTGGCAAGTGTAAATGGTCACACTTTTTGCTGCCACATCCTGCTAAAATGTATGATAGTCTCTGCTCTCCGTCCATTGTCTCCAACTTGTCTTTTAGTGTTACCGTGGGGTAACCTTAAGTGAGGATCATCCCAAGATGACTGAAATTTATTGCACTGACTCTGCTCTGATCTGTGCTCTTTTCTTCCAACAGCTTGAGGAAGGATGCCTATGAGGCTGAAATCCATCGACTCCTGGGGTAAGTGCCAGCAAGAAGGATGGGAGTCCACAGAGCTTCCTGGATGGACAGTGTAGGACAGCAGAAGGAATGGAGGTGGGCCTATCCACTGCTTGCCTCTCCTCATTCTGTTTCCGCAGTGAGGCCGAAGTCTTGGACCACAGCAAGAACCCCTGTGAGGACTCCTTTGTGCCTGACACCGAGGGTAAGGTCTATGTCATGTTCATCAAGATGGAGCAGGAAGCAGATTTCACCACCTGGACTCAGCTCGCCAAGGTAAGGCCCTTGCATGGCCCATCCTCACCCCTTCACTGATCTTGGCAATGCTGGAAAACACCTGACTGCTTTTCTTGGTTGTGTCCATGGCATAGACACAGCTCAGCAAACAGATTCACCTTACCTTGGGTGATGTTTAAGCTCTGTGTTTACAGAGGACGGTGGGTCATTTTTAGGCTGATTCTTGGCTCTGTGGTAATAAAGCTTATGGCCTCCATGTGTAGGAGCTCATGGCCTGAGCTGTTTAGTCTTGTCTTGCCTGGAGGTGCTGGTCAAACACACTGCCCTGAAGCAGGGATGGGAGTGGAGCAAGCTCTCCATCTACTCTTGCTAATGATGTTGGGTGGAGGTGTTTTTCCCTCAGCTGCCATCATCAAGCTCATGTTCCCTCTCTGTTGCCTCTTGGTGAGGGCAAGGGTGATGGTTGTTTGCTTGCTGGAGGACACTTGACTGTTGTTCATCCCCAGGCAATGATTCTTCTCTCCTCTCTACCATCCTAGTGCCTCCACATCTGGGATCTGGATGTCCGTGGGAACCACAAGGGGCTGTGGCGGCTCTTCCGCAAGAAAAACCACTTCCTCGTGGTGGGGGTCCCTGCCTCCCCCTACTCGTGAGTATCAGGGACATAGCAATTTGGGTAATGCCCCACATCCTCATGGCACTGCCCCCTGCCCAGGACACTGTGTCTTCTGCTTCTGTCCCAGCTTACTCTTGGGACTTTCTGGCACTACCTGTGCCATTTCCCATCCAGCCTTCTTACCTGCAGGTCCAAGAAGCCCCCATCGGTGATGCCAATCTACATGGAGCCCCCTGCCAAGGAGGAGGGGGCAGTGGCAGTGCCAGCAGTTGCTGCAGCAGAGCAGACATGAGAATGGCAGCTGGGAAGTGAATGGGGCCGGAGAAGACAGAGACACCCATGGTGCAGAAACCAAGTTGGCAGCAGCTCTTGGAGGCTGGTGACTTAACATGGACATTTATTTCAGGCTGCAGAATGAGATCTTGGGCTGCCTTCAGCCCCCTGTTGTGGTCTCCCTCTCCCTCGCACAGGGGCAGGGTCCTTCCCTGTAGATATGCCACCTTCCCATCCAAGGAACTTTTTTTTTTTTTTAACACAGACTCTTTACTAATGCTGCTCCCATTGCTCCCTGGCTGGGCAAGATTGGAAGAAGGAGATGCTCGGCTGGGGGTTGGAGGAGGCTTTTAGAAACACCTCTACTCCCCTTTTTTGCCCTCATGTCCTGAGAAGGCAGCATGCTCATGTACAAGTGCTGCAGCCCTCTAGCTGGGTGTTAATTAACTCTTGCCCAGCTGTATCCTTGCCCAGTGGTGAGCACAGTGGTGAAGAGGGGATCTACCAGCTTTCTTTTTTTTTTTTTCTCCTGTACAATGGATGCACCTTGAAGACTGCACTGGGTTGGACATCTCACTGTGGACCACCACAGCCGATGCAGCCCAGCTCATAGGCAAAAGGGAATACTGAGGAGGAGCTGGATTTGCTGTGGACACATCGACAGTACCCTGTCCCCAACTGGAGGGCAGTCAGGTGCCCCTTTCCCTGCAGTTCTGGGAGCTGGAGATGTCTCGATGGAGGAGGACCAGGCTGTGTGGTGCTGCTCAGACCGCCCTCACCCACTTTCTCCACGGGGAGCGGCTCTGCCTCCCCTGAGTCATAGGAGTAGGGGGTGAAAGTGCCTTGCAGAGCGAGATGGGAGCAGTGAGCGGGGATCCTGCAGCTGCAGAGTCTAGTTGGACCTGGGCTCTCCAGCAGCCGGTACTGGAGAGAGAGATGCTGCATCCTGGCATGTTCCCTGCCTGTGGTACTGTAGCCCTGCCTCTCCCTCCTCCCTATCTGGGTGACCCTAGCTCTCTTTCTAACAGCGGAGCGGGGAGATTTGTTCTCCTCAATCTCCATCCTTACTGTGGTACGAAGCTAGCAGGGAAGCTGTGATCTGAGCCAGGATGGGCAGCCTGGCTCTCCTAAGTTGGTACGCCCTCTGTGGAGAGGGAGGGGGTCCTCATCCGCCTTCCTGTGCCTTAGGAAGCACCCCAGGCCCCCTCTCACCCCATCTACTTGGTACTAATGCCCTCCTCCCAACTAGGACCAGTCCTAGTCCCTTGCTCAGTGCACCTCCCTGTCTCATCTGTGCAGAGAGAGATCAGTTCCCTGCCCAGATCCTGCATCCTCAGGCAGGGGTGCTCTGGCTTGTCCCTGTGAGCAGGGTTTGCTGCTCAGCCCTTTCCCTGTGGTCACAGGGATTAATGTATTTGAGGGCTGTCCCCTAAGGTGCAGCACTCTGGGCCGGGAGCTCATCCCCTTCATTTTCTCACTGTGAACTGAGTATCAGGGTCTCCTGGGAGCACACACTCCAGCACCTGCTGGGGTCTACACTACACTCATTTCTTTATTTATTGCTTGTGGAAAAGGGGAGGATAGCCGGACAGTAGTGTGGAGAGCCAGCAGCCCTCAGCCTGCAAGGAGGCAGTCCTGGAAGGTTTGTCTCTCTCTTGTCACCATGGCTCCGTCCTCCGTTCCCTTCTCTTCCTCGCCCAGGATGGGGAAAATACATGTTGAACCCAGCAAATCTGCTCCACCAGCAGAGGGGTCAGTGCTGCTGGGCGTGCACTGCCTGGGACAGGGCAGATGCAGGAGAGGAATGCCAGGTGGCACATCTGTCCCTGAGGGTGCAGGGTGGTGGTGGCACCCTTCAGGCTTTGTGGTACCAGCCCTGGGGCTCAGGTTCAACCCTTCCCTGCTCTGCCACCCCCCGGCGCTGCACTTCTCAGGGGCTCTGGTGCAGCAACCCACAGGCAGTGGATTGCCAGGCTTTTATTTTATTTTGTAAGTATTAAAAAAAAAGTCATTTACACGCTATGGGAAAGGGATTTGCCTCCTCAGTGGGAAAGCCAGTTGCTCCCCAGGCACTGCTTCGGAGGAACCTCTGTGACTCTGCTGTGATGCCCTTGGCATCTCAGTTCCCAAGCCCCCGTATCCCTTCCCTAACCCAATGCCCCCTTCCCCTCTCGTTTGGTGGAGCTCAGGCTGGGCCTGCTTCTCACCCCTGGGCTAAGGGGATGGCAGTCCCATGGGCAGGATCCTCTGCTCCCCTGTGTGCTGCTCCCCATCCCGCAGCGACCAGGGAAAACAGCAGGGCTCTCCCCGTGGGCTTGGAGCTCCTCATCCCCTCCCTCTCTGCTTGCCACCTCGAGCTGCTGGGTGCTCTTCTCCGTCCATCCCCGTTCCCTGAGTGAGGCTCCCGTTTGGCAGCTGTGGTAGTGCTGGGGGCAAGGGCATCCCCGGGGCTCGCCGCTTTCTGAATTGAATTATTTTTTCAAGAATAAACATTGCACAGCTGTTGAGCTGGGTGTGTTTCATCTCTGGTTTCACGCACCTTGGGCTCAGATCCCCAGCCTTGGCCAGTCTGCCTGGAAAAGGCAGACCCTCCGTGCCACCTACACAACTCTGTGACAGCCAGGAGCCTGCACTCAGAGCTGTTGGTCCAGGTATCCTGCTTTGGGTATGTATTTCCTAAGGAACAGCCCTTAAGGCCCCTATGCCCCCTGGTACGGCCTTGGAGAGCTGGCACAGAGCCTGCTTGCCTTCTGCATGGCACACTGTAGCCCAAACCATAGCAAGGAAAGGGCTGTAGGTTTGGTATAATGGAGGCTGTCCTGTTGGGTCTTTTTTTCCTTCTTTTTCCTTTGCCCATAGTATACCTGGTGATGTCCTGGGAGCCGCCCAGTGTGAGATCTCTCGCTGAGCATCACTGAAGCTGTTGCAGCTCTGGTGCCAGCAGAGGTCCTCCAAGCCCTGCCCGCTGCCAGGGTTGCTGCTGCAGGTTTGCTGCTTCCTCCTCAAGCATTTTTTATTATCTACAGTTCAGTAACCGACGGAAACTCTGCCTATGGGCTCTTGTGCGTAATGAGCCTCTGTGCTCCCCCCCATTACCCTCTCCCCTGCTTTTCTCCTGGGCTCCCAGCTCTGTGTCCTTGGGGTGGGGGCAGTGAGCATCCAGCACGGGTCTCGGCTCTATTCCTGTCTGCTCCGTTGGATTTGGGCTTCTTTCCTCTTGGTGAAATAGGCTACGAGGGTTTGTTTTTTTTTTTTTCCTATGCCCAACTTCTGCCCAAGGTCACAGCACAGGGAAGTGGCAGCAGGAGGGGACATGAGGCCAGCCCCAGCCTGGGCTGTTAAACCCAAGTGTGTTCATGAGGACAAAATAAAAAGGAGGTGCTCGGAGCCCTCTCCCAGCGTTGCATCCCATGGAGCAGGGAGCTGGCAAGGGCTGGGAAAGAGCTGGGCACAAAGGTGGCTGCTGTCAGCAGGACCCAAATGAATCTGGGACATGGAGGTGGCAGCCACCAGCCCCAACCAGCCCAGACCCACTCCCCAGGGTGAGGCCCAGCCTACTCCCATTGCCTCCTAGGGTCCAGGGCTGGAGATACCCCAATGCTAGAGGCTTTCCCTCAGCTGCAGCTCCCCAGGGCTTTTCTTGGCAGTGCTGGGATAGAGAAGAGCCATCATCTCTCCATTGCATCCACCTCCCGCAGAGACCGATCCCTGCAGTGCTGGCACTCTGCTAGGTCAATGCCGTGGAAACAGCAGAGCCCCATGGGGTTATGGGGTACCAGCTCCCAGCCCCTTGGGAAGGTAGGTGGGTGTGGGTGAGACCCTCCCCCCCCCTTCCACACCCACCAAACCCCCAGGGGCTATTAGGTTCCTCAGAGTTCCATTTACAGGAGTGAGGCAGGGACGTACCAGCTCCCGTATCCCGACCCCCCTCAGCCCCGGTGTCACCCAAATCCTGGTTCCCAGGTCTGAGCCCCGCGGCCCCCCCGCAGCCCGGCCCTGCTGCCTTTGTGCAGCCTTACAAAGGAGAACCTGTCCAGGCTGCTCCATGTCCCAGGAGCTGGCTGATAATTAAACAAAAGCAAAATAGCCTTGGCATGAAATCTGACCTTTCCAGAACTTGGGGGTGGGGGGGAGGAAAGAGTAATTTTGCATAATTTCTGGTGGCTTTTCTTCTTCTTGCATTATGTTTGTTCTGTAGGCATCTCAGTGCCCAAAGGTGCCAGGGGAGCATGGAGTGCCCTCACTGTGATGCTGATTAACGTGGCCCCATGGATGGAGGGAAGTGTTCTCAAGGCAAGGATGGGATGATGGAAGGATGTCCTGATCCTCCCAGGTGAAGACTTCTCCATGCTATAGGGGTGCCAATGCCTGGGACACGCTTGCCCTGTCCCCATTCTCACATCCAAATGAAGTTCATCCCAACTCGGAGAGCAGATTGTCCATTTTTCCACCCTGTGCTTTACAGAGAGCCCTGGCACTGAGGGGTGCCAAGGTGCCCAAACTGCCCCCAAGAAAGGACTTAGTCCCCTGCCACTGGGACCAAGGAAAAGTCCCCAAACACCCAGCATGGTCGTGCCCCTCCCATGGGCCACCTCCTATCCATATACAACAAAGCCTGGCAGCGAATTAATCTTCAACTGGGCACCGAGGATTGTTGCTGGAACTTTATTACATCGTGTCCTGCCCAGCGCAGCGTTAACCATTAACCCGGTGGCTCTGATATCAGCTCCAGCACCCTGCACTTCAGCTATCCCTGACAGCATCTTATCTGATCGCACGGCCATAAATCTGGGCATGGAGCTGCCTGAAAGCACCCACGCCTGCAGCAACCCCAGGGAGTTATCGTGGGGTGAGAAGGAGGAAGAAGGAGCAGGTGAAGGTGGCAACGCCTCGCTTCTCCCACGTCCTTCGAGGGTGTCCTCTGCTCTGCAGGGGGAACGTTAGGAGGGGATGTCTTCACGGCTGGCACTTCTTGGCCAGGTGCTGTGGATTGAGTTCGCTTTGTTTTCCATTCACACCCTTTATGCGCGCAATCTGTAACAGCTGCAATTCTTCCTCCTCCTGACAACTGTCACTGACCCCCCACCAAAGGTAATTAAAAAGGAGAGGAAAGCTCATTTCCTCCAAAGCCAAGCCCTGCCTGGCACCCTGCCCCAGCACACGTGATGTTGGTGACAAATGCATCCAGGACTTCTGCCTGGTGTGTGGCATCTATCCCAGCCCCACTCCAGGGCTCCCAGGTGTGAAAGCAGCCCTGCCCCAGTCCCAGTGCATTCTGTCTTGCTTCCCAAGCAGGGCCAAATTCCCCAGTTGAGCCCAGAAAGCAGCTACCAGGGGCAAAGAGAGCATCAGAGGACGGTCTCTATTGCTTCAGGTCTTGGGGTGCGGCAGCAGATGGGAGAAGGCAGCAGAGAACAGAGCTGGTCTGGGTTGGATATTAGGAAAAAAAAATCTATTTGGAAAGAATGGTGATGCACAGCTGCCCATGGAGGCGGTGGGGTCACCATCCCTGGCGGTGTTCAGGAACCACAGGCGGAGCTGTGACACTGAAGGATGTGGTCAGTGGGCATGGTGGGGTGGGGTGAGGCTGGCCTGGGTGATCTGAGAGGCCTTTTCCAATCTTAACGATTCTATGGTTTCCTTGCAAAAAGCAAACCCTGCTCATGTCCCCACCACCAGCTCACTGCTCAGAGCGAAGCCAAGCGGCCGCAGGGGCTGGAAAATACATGGCTGGGGGTGGCTGTACCCCATGGTCCGGCCCTGTGTAAGGTAATGCTGCTGACAGCACACACACCCAGACGCATGCACTCATCCCATCAGCTGTGCGGAATACAAGTCCAAGGACACCGCCATGGGACAATAAGGAAGATTCTGCTGTTGTTGTGTGCACCAAAGGTGTCTGACCTCACCCGCTGATGGCACAGCACTGCTGGGCACTGGGACAGGGAAGTGCCCGGGGAGGCGGGGGAGTCCCCATCCCTGGAAGTGTTTGAGAACCGTGGGGATGTGGCACTGAGGGACGTGATCAGTTGGCGCGGTGGGGCGGGGTGGGTTGGGATTGGACTGCGTGATCTTCATGGTCTTTTCCAACCTCAGTGATTCTGAGATTCTATGACAACCCCCATACACGGGGCCAGGGCCTCCAGCCCACAGCTCGCAGGGATGGAGTCCCCACCGTCCACCAGGGACACTCACCCCTGTGGTAGGTTCACACCTTCTGCCCCATGGCTGCCCCACAATCACGGGAGGAGCTGAGCCCCAGAGAGCGAGGGGAGGAGCCGGTCTCCTCCTTGCCTCCGTCCACATCCAGGAGGAGAGACTGGTCTTTCAAGTTCCTGCGGGCAGAGGGGATCGCACATCCCAGTGCCACAGAAACTGCATCGCCCGCAGAAACCTCCTGTGCCACAACAGGGATGGGCCACACCGGCACCTCCAGGAAGGCCTGGGGCAGTGCCAGCTCTTCCGTTGCTCGGCATGGGAGTGTATGAACAAAAAGCACTGACGTCAGCCCTGAGGTCACGAGGTTGTGGTAAAACTGGGATCAGTACCATTGCTGAGGAGGAGGAGGAAGAGTGGCAGCCCTTCCCACGGGGCATAGTCCCAGGATGAAGCTCCCTGGGTAGGAGCAGGTCCTACGCCTGTCCCACTGCCCCACAGCTGGCCCTGCTGTGGGGACACAGCTGGCAGCATGCAGCTTTAAAGCCTCATGGGATGGCAGTGAAAATGGATTGAAATCCCACTTGGGGGGCAGTTGGAAGAGGACAGGCTGCTCCTCATTCAGGGATGCCAGACCTCCCCATCCCAGCGGGCTCAGCTCCCAGCAGGGCTGTACGAAGGCTGCTTGCAGGGGGGCTGGGTTACACAGACACCAGGAAAACCCCCTGCAGCTCCAGTCCTGCTTACAACACAGAAGGGCTCTGGCAGAGGGCAGGTGAGCTGCACAGCTCCCAGCCCTAACTGTTGTGCAAACACAGCCCTGCTCCGTTCCAGCACTAAGAAGGCAGAGCAGGCACAGGTGGAAGGAAGCTGCAGGAAGAGGAGTTTATTGAACACAGCAGAAAGTGATTTATATCCAAGATTATTTTATTATTATTATTATTTCTTCTTTTCCTTTACAGCACAAATCCACGCTGAAATGGCAGCAGGGTGCAGGAGCAGAGCTATGCTTCATGTCAGGGCAGGGGCAGCACAGAGCAGGGCTCCGGCCAGCAGCGTGCAGGTGTCAGCCCCATGCACAGGGCTGGGGACAGGGAGATGTCAGCATGGCAGAGGCACCACAGCCACCTGTCCACAGGGGTTGGGCAGGGCCAGGCCAGCGCCCATTTCACAGCCCTGAGCTCAGCCTGTGCCCCACCTCCTGCTGGCCTCAGCAGATCAGACCCAGTGCTCCCCTCTCCAAAACAACACAGATCTCTATGTACAGATGCATTGTGCAATATCAGTACAAAAAAAAAATATACAACGTATAAACTCTACAGATCCCAGCTCAGTAGATCAAACCACAGCTATAAATCACAGTGCATGGGCCAGCATCAGGCCCAGGGAGCGGTGGGGCCCTTAGAAGCACCCCAACACAGGGCAGGGGAGGGTATGGCTTCTTGCTGTCTCGCAGGGTCACTTCTTGTCTAGGTAGCAGTACAGGTACATAGAGACCACCATGGCTGCAACCTGGGAGGAAAAAGGAGAGTCAGAGCCCCAGGTGTGCCTCCAGCATGGGGACACAGCACCCAGTCTCGTTACCCACAAGGAGGAAGAGGCAGGTGTGCCCAGGGAGGAAGGCTCAGTAGCCACCCTAGGGCAGATGGTAGCCCATGGGGCTGCACCAGCCCCACAGGAATAAGGAGGGAGCAGCATGGCAAGGCCTGGGGACTCACCTCCAGGGCAGCAATGCCAGCAGCCACGCCACCCACCACATCTGCGTTTGTCCTGATTTCTTCTAGGATCTGATCAAAACAACCCTGAGGAAGGCAACCAAGTGGTGAGCATGAGTAAGTAGCTGTGATCCCCCAGCCACAGAGACCCATTGTCCCAGGGAGATACAGCAGGCTCCACAGCCCAGAACTGCATGACCGTGGAGACGGCCTGGAGGCTCCAGAGGACAGTTCATCTCATCCCCCCGGGGTGAGGAAATTGGGGGATTTAGAACCAGGCAACGAGAGCAGCGCGTTCATCTCCACTGCGAACAGGCCAAATCCACCACATCCCCAAGGGATCCAACACAAAAAAAGGGCTCAGGCTGGAGGTGAAGGATGGATTTCCCTCCCCATTCCCCTCACGTTGGGCGCTGCTGGAAGGTCAGAGCTGCTCATGTGTTCATACCGAGACATTGGTCTGTGCCGCAAGTCTGTTGGTACACGGCACCGTAGACTTGCAGCAGGGACCTGGGAAGGTGTGGTTGTTCTCTAAGTACCATGGGGAGCCCTCAAAGTCTGTGTAGTTGTTCAGGCCACAGCAGTGGACCTAAAAGGGAGAAAGAGAGAGAGGGATGGTGAGAGCATCCAAGTCTCTGTGCTCGTGCCCCCACCAGACACTCCCTCCTAGGCCCTCTTTGCCCCATGGAGGAGGTCACCCCCTCAGCCCAGCTCACTGGGAGCTCAAGGAGCAAGATGTCACCCCACATTCCGGCACATACAGCTCTCACTCCAGCCTTGGGACCTCTGGACCCCAAGCAGGGTTGAAACAGAACCCCATCTCTATCCCACAGGCCCATCTGGGGCACCGCCAGGCCTGCGCTGGAAGCATCACGCCCCGACCCAGGGGTGCAGGCCCCTGGGCTCAGCGCACCTCACTCATGGTGACATTCCAGATCTGTGTGAGAGCATCGTCCTCCCCGTACTTCTCCTTCAGGACAGGAGTCACCAACGCTGTCAGGAATGTCTCTGCCTGCAGGAAGAGGCACAGAAATACCATCAGAGTAGATCCTGGTGAGCTCCATGGAGCCAAGGGCCGCCCATGCCCATACTGGTTTCAGCCGACAGAGACGAGGCCAACCGGACCAAGAGCACGTCACACTGCACCCCGTCAGCCCAAGGGCAGCTGGACAACCTCCCTAACCCCACATTTTGGCAGCGAGGCCACGCACAGTGAGTGAGTCACACAACCCAGGGAGCCAGGAATGACGTTTGCCCTGCGGTTGACTTCTCCTGTGTCTAATGAGGCAGAGTGCACGGGCTGGCAGTAGTCACTTTTCTCCCCAGGTGGATTTTCCAGTGCATAATAAGGGGTTGGTTTGCTTAGCATGAAGGATTAGGGACTTCTCCTGTATGGCTCCTACCATAAGGTGTCCAGCCTTGACTGGTACTAGACTGAGGTGTTTGAAAGAAAGAAAGAAATGGGCAAAACTTATACGATAACCCCTGTTTCTTTAGGGCAATGGGAACCCCCATTCCCTGCTCCTTGGATGGCCCCTCCACACGGCCAGGCCATCCCCACCTGCCCATGTAGGCAGGTGGCTGGCGTCCCTCTTGTTTTCCCAAAGCAGCCCAGCCCAAGAATTAGGTATGCCACTCACAAGACCTGTGTAGACCAGAACCACCACAGCAGCGGCAATTTCAGCAATGAAGATGATCAGCACCACCGAGAAAAACTAGGATAAAGCAAGGGGAAGGAGGTCAGAACAACAGCTGCCCCCCCCCGCCCCCGAGAAACCCACCCATTTCCCAATGGCAAATACCACCCTTCCCAGGGCAGAGTTGGAGCTCAGCATTGCCTTTGCAAGGCTCACCCAACTCTCCATGATATGGGAACACCCCAGAAGGGCATTACCATGGAGAAGTCTATTCCCCAGACCTCCCACACCAGCAACCCACCTCCAACAACGATTGGTGAAGCATAATCAAGCATTGGCAGGTCCTTACCATCATCAGGAGACATTTGCTCTCCTTCTGGGCACCGCAGCACCCAAGGAAGCCGATCACTACCAAGATGGCCCCAATGACGATGAGGAAGTAGCTCACATTCACAACCTGCATGATGCTAGATGAAAGCGTCCCAAATATATCCAGGAAGGACTTGCCATCCACTGAGACCCAGATACCAATGCCCAGAAGGGTCCCACCACCGAGCTGGGGAGAAGAGAGACATGTCAGCTCCTGAGCTTGAGGAGTGGGGGGGTTCTTGGTGAGAGGAACAGCCTTGTTGCTCCGTCGTGTTTTGTTGGAGGACTTCAACCAGTTGATTTGCATCAGCCAGGTGTGTTTTGCAGGCAGCGGCAGCTCAGTAACTCACATTCCTCACAGGGGCTGCTTCCATCCCATCTCCCCCCCACCAGGCTCATCCTCCTCACCAGCCCCACAGACCCCCAACATCTGAGCCACAATCACTACCACCCCATATAGACAGAGCCTAGCAGGTGGGACCCAACAAGACTGCAGCTCCTGGGCACCCCACCAGAGCTCAGCACAGGGACATACTCAGGTGGCTGATGCAACAAGCACTGTCCCCAAAGCCCGGCACTGTCCCCTGCTTTCCCTCACCCTGAGCTCTGGACACACCAAGGGAGGAGGAGAACCCACAATATTAAGGCACACATGGAATCATTAAGGCTGGAAAAGACCACTACAATCGTCCAGTCCACATGGTATCCCCATCCCAGCTGCACGGGCACAGCAAACCCAGGTCACCCTGGTAAGGGACGACCACCAGAGTACTTACAAATATGGCCAGATTGAAGAGGATCATCATGACCTTGATGAACGTGAAGCACCCCATGTTTGCACCTGGAGAGAGCAGAGGGACGTTACCAGCGGGACACCACACCCAGCACCAACCTCCCTCCTTGGGACTTATGGCACAGAGAACCCCACCGAGCCCCTCGCAGCCCTACCAGAGCCCATCCCCGCCGCGGCTCCCCCCACAACGCCCTCCCCCGCCTACCTGAGCAGCGAACAGCCCCAGCGATCCCGACCCAGCGCCACGACTCAGCCGCCCAACACCGCCCCACCGCCCTTTAAGCGGGGGCCGCCCGACCAGCGGCCGCCTCCTCCGATGGAGCCCCCCCCACCAGCATAGGGCCACCCCCTGGGGCTGGCAAAGCCACGAGGGCCCTCGACGAGGTGCTCGGTGCCTTGCTGCCCTCTGCTGCCCGAGCCAACCGGCCCGGCTGCTGCCTGCGCCCATCACCGCCTCCTCTGCGTGCTGGGTTGGGTTGGGTTGGGTTGGGTTGGGTTGGGTTGGGTTGGGGGGGAGTTGGGGCCATCGCTAATTGCTGCTCGGGGAGCAGACTTGTGCTGGCACACAAATAAATGTGGCAATTCCGTAAATATCTGCAATGAAGGAGTTCCATTCACAGCCCCAGGGAAAATCCCGGGAGGTGCTGCTGTGGCTGCTTCCCCCCCACACCTGCCCACGCAGCTGGGGATGGGCGCTCCCTCCCCACTGCCCCATTAGGGATGGGGCTGGATTTTCTGGCTCTCCTGGCCTGCCCACAGCAGGACGAGCCCGGTGGCATTCCCATGTCCACCACAACCAACGAGGTTTGCTTGGATTAATGTCCATGGGGACACTGAGCTGTGCCTCAGTTTCCGTCCCTGGGAAGCACAGGATAACAAACCCCGTGTGGGGCCATGGAGAGCAGGGCACGCAGCCTGGGCTTGGTGGGATTTTGGGGTGGCCACAGCTCAGTGAGCATCAGTTTGTGGCTGGGAACATCTGCCCACCTGTCCCAGTACCTGGGGTGCTGGGTGGGCAGGGACCAGGAGTGGCACCAGCTGATGTACAGTGGGAATCAAATGCTATTTCTCTTTCATTTCTCCAGCTGGGAACACTCAGCCCCACGTCTGCAGCCTCACTCACCCCACCACGTTAACAGCCGTGCATTTATGCTCCATTTAGCTGCAGCCCTGGCTGGGATCACAGCAGGGTTCCCCAGAGCAAAGTGGGGAGCAGGGAGAGCTGAGTGGGATGAGGTGGGAGCCTTGAGGGCATCCCCTGGAGATGCTCACACCAAGGGCTGTCCTTTGGCTGTGCTAATTCCTGTCCTGTAGGTATGGCCCCAGGGAAGGAAGTACAGAAATAGATGGGATGTGCCAACCTGGCAGCCAAATATTTGGACATCTCAGCCATACCCAAATGTAACGGCTCTGCTGAGGTTCCCAGGCACACAGAGCTGAGATCTGGTGCTTTCATTGCATGTAGCAGCAGTGCCCTGGCTACGGGCTGCTGGTGGGCACAGCCCTGCACGGCTGAGCCAGGCGCTTTGCTGTTCCAGCCCCATCCATTAAGTTCTGCCCTATTAAATCTTAATTGCTGTCTCATTCATTTTTAAGGAGCCTCTCTGCATGCAAGAGCGCTGCCTTGTGTTGTTCCGTGGGGTGCCAGACCCTTACCCTGGACTGGGAAACATTTCTGAGTAAATGAGAGAGAGGAAGCGGAGCATCCCTGCGCTGTGGTTCTCCATGGCAGCTCCCCATGGCCCCTGCATGGCTGAGAGGTGAGTGCCCAATGGATGGGGTCCAAGGGGTGGAGTCCAAAGGATGAGTGCCACAGGGATGCATGTCCAAAGGGGTGGGTGTTCAAAGGGGTGGATGATCAAGGGATGGATACCCAACCATAGATGACCAACGTTGAGTGCCCAAAGGAGTTGCCCAAAAGATGGATGTCCAAGGTGTGAATGTCCATGGGGAGAATGTCTGAAGGACGAGTGCCCAAGGGGTGGGTGCCACAGCGTGAATACCCAAGGGATGAGTGTTCAAGGAGAAGGTACCAATGGCATCAGTGTCCAAGGCATAGATGCCCAACAGTGGGTTTCCAATTATGAGTTCTTGAAGGATGGCTGCCCAAAGGATAATTGCCCAAGGGATGGGTTCCCAAAGGATGGGTACCCAGAGCATGGGTTGCATGCTGAGACGTGCAAACCCGCAGCCCATCCACCCTACACCCCCAACACCACATTGCCCCCCTTGCTCCAATATTAGGGCTGCCATCATCTCCAGCCAGTCCCGAGAGGACCCTCCGGCTCACTCCATCCCCACGATCACCTCCTCCCCTCACCGTGCAAGCAGGCAGGCGGCATCCCCCCCTCCTCCCCCCCCCCTCCACCGGCAGGCCGGCCCCCCCCGCCGCGCTGCGGTGCCGCCGGGCGGGAGGAGGGGACGCTGACATCACCGCCCGGCGCTGCTCGCCGGGGCCGGGCCGGCTCCGCTCCCGCTCCGCGCTCACCGCTGCCGCCCCCCGGGGCCGGGGCAGCCTCAGCGCCCGGTAAGGCGGGGGGAGCAGCGGGCGGATGGGTGGACGGATGGACGGATGGATGGACAGACGGCTCAGTAGCCGCCTGAATCCATCTCCCCGTAGGGAAAGAAGGAAGGGAGGGGGGGGAGGTGTGCGTGGGGGGGATTTCCCTGCTGTTATCTGCCCGAGGGATATTTGTAAATAAATAAATATTAGTCCACAGATATATAAACAAATAAATGAACTTTAATCCTAGGGGCAGAAGGGGGTCCTTTCCCTGCAGTTATATGGCCGAGAGATATTTAAAAGCCATTAAGGAGAAAAAAAAAAAAAGAAGAAGAAGAAAAATTGACAACCAAAAAAAAAAATATATATATATATGAAATCACTAAAATCCCATATTTTTGCCCAACCCCGTGTGCTGTTCCGGGGCTGCAGGGCGGCTGCTCAGCCCCGTGTGTCTATTTTAAAAGCACGCTGCTTGATCTCTCGCCCTACTTTCCAGACTTGCCGTACTTTCTCGGTGCGTGGCAGCAGCAGTGCTGGCCCGGCAGTGCTGTGCCCAGCTCTGGGTGGGGGCACGGCGTGGGCTGGGGACACCCATGTGCTGCGTTTTGCCCCAACAGAGCTCCCCAGCACCGGGAGGATGAAGGGCAGAGGGAGACCGGGCTGAGAAGGGGACAGCGTGTGGGTCTGCGGCGTTTGCTCACCTCCACAGCGATCCCTGAGCCAACCTCACTGAGCATCAGCGTGGAATTTTGGGACTGGAGGAGTCAGGGTACCCTCTCCGAGACAGCGATCTCTCCTTCCTCGCTGCCATTCCCTGCTCCATCCCCATGGCCTCCTCGGAGGGGCTGCAGTACCGCGCGCTCTACGAATACCAGAAGGACCGGGACGAGGACCTGGCGCTGAGCCCCGGGGATGTGCTGACTGTCAGCAGGGCTGCACTGCTCTCTGCCCCCAACTACAAGGACGGGGATGAGCGCAGCCCCCAGGGCTGGCTGCACGGCCTCAACGAGCGCACCAAGGAGCGCGGACACTTCCCCGGCACCTACGTGGAGTACCTGGGCCCCGTGTGCATCACCAGCACCAAGGCCAAGACACGGCCTTTGCCCCCGCCGCCCGCTGGGACCCCCGTGCCCACCGGCCAGCCCTGGGGTGAGTGTGGGGATGGGGGAATCCTAGGATGAATCACAGAATGGCTGGGGTTGGAAGGGACCTCAAAGATCGTCTAGTTCCAACTCCTGCACGCCGTGATCCTCTCTTCCTCTGGGATGTGGCAGAGGAGAAATCGCTGCTGTGCAGGGCTGGGGGAGCAGCACGGGCACCTGGTGGTGAGGAGTCTGTCCCCCCCCGAAATATGGTTCCAGACAGCAGCAGTGGGACCACTCAGCCCTCGGGTTGAGCAGGATATGAGTCTGGGGGTGCACCCGCTAGAAGGGCCCAGGTGGACCTCAATAAGATGCTGGGAGCTGCTTTTTGGCATCCCTCTGAAGCAGAGGGATGGGATCAGGAATAGCATCTGCTGCGGGTTTCCAGGCTCTGCTTTGCAGCTGTTACCAGTTGTGTGGGATCCAGCCTGGGATCTGGGCACGGAGCATCCCCCAGCTGCCCCCATCCCTCCCCCTCACAGCAGTGCTGCCGGTGACGCCATCCCCTGACGCCGGCTGCCACCCTGCTGCCCATGGGCTTTGCCATGCAGCTCCTGCAGCTCCCTGCAAGCAGGCAGGCTGGGAGCCACCTCTGTCTTCCCTTGCCAAAATGTGGGTGATGTGGGTGACCGTCCCCAGTTCACGCCCTGAATGCACCAAGGCAGCCGCAGTCCTGCTGCTCCTGCGGCACTGGTAAGGAGGAGCGAGCAGCTGTGTGCTGCCATCCTGGATGGGCAAACACAGCTGTGTGTCCCCTGCCCAGCTAAGCCCAGAGGCACACCAGCAGCCCTCTTCCCTGAGCTATTCAGAGGGCAGAGCCCTATCAAACTCAGTGCCGCAGGGCAGATATCTTGGGATCAACCCTGGTCACTGGGAGGGCTGTGGCCATCCATCACCGGCCTCTGGGTAATGAGAGCTGCCAGCCCGCATGGAAACAGCAAGCACGGGCTTGGCTGCACGTCGGGGAATCCAAAACAGCAGCTTTTGTCCCAAAAAATGATTGCATTGCATGTGAAGCCCAGGTGGGGGTCTCATATTGACCCCCCCAGACCGCAGCGTGTCCTCAACCTCCCCACCGGCCCTCTCCCACACTGCTCGTATCAAGGCTTGGGCGAGCGGAAAATCAAATAGAATGAACAAAATAGGTAAAACCAAGATGATTTTGATAGAGCAAAGCCCGTTACCGGCAGGGTTTGGGCCAGGAGTGCTGCCACCTATGGGCACGCTCTGTCCCTGTCCCCGCGGCCATGGGGATGTAAGCGGCCGTCACCTGGCACAGGGGCACTGCGACAGAGGCCACCTATCTGCTGGACGATGAGTGGTTCCACTGCATGTTGGTTTGAACTAAGATCCTCTAGCTGATGGGGTTTTCCCTATAATGAAAACTTCCAAACTTCGGAGGGCTTTTCTTGGAAGAGAACGGTGTCTGCTGAGCTGCTGGGCCAGCTGGGGACCCTGGGACCCAAACAGGGTGCCCTGGGTTTTCTCCAGCCAGAGGAAGGGCTCAGCTCACAAGGAGGGAAATGCATTTCCAAGCCATGCCCCAGAGCCAGGGCTGGAACCACAGGAAGGAATGGTCTTTTCAGAATTAAATAGCATCCTAAAAATGGCTTTGGTATGGAGCCAGGTGCTGTTTGCTGCATGGGGTCTTCCTAGGAGCTTGGAGGCTGTTCTGCCCCTGCCTGGTTGTCCCATGAACATCACCTCCCATGAGCATCACCTCCAGGACCTCTCAGTCATGTCTTCTGAATGGAAGAGGGAACAAATGCAGAGTGAGCTGGCCACGCTGAGCTCAGCTTCCGTGGGAAGCACAGCACCTTTATTTAATTAACCATTATTTTTTAATACAATTCCACTAAAACAGATCAGCTGGCTGCATAGAACAGGCAGAGCAGCTCCTGAGACATCAGCTCCTCCAGATGTTGTATATTCCCCAGTGGTGCTGTGGTGGTCCCAAAGGGGACCTGGCGTGGCCAAGCCAGGGGTGACAGCAGCACCCTCTGTGCCATCACTGATATCCCTTTGAGGCACCCTGGCATATCTCTGTTATCTCTGGCACCCTCAGGTGCATAACCTGCACAGGTAGAGGTGTTCATCAGAAGGGTTGATCCCAAACCAAGGAGCCTGGAGGGGAGAGAGAGGGAAGGATGGGTGGGTGGGTGGACGGAGCATCCACAAACAGACTGATGTATCCTCTTGGGAAATGTCAATTACATCATTGGTTGGAAGCGAGAGATTACTAAAAACAGAAAAGGAAGTAAAATGGACTATGAAGGTAGTTGTTATGGACTCACCTTCTCTCTGGGTGGTGATACTGTGAAATACTGTGTCAACACATGTACAGATGGGGTCATGGTTCTTGTATTACCTAAGGACTCCATTCCTTGAATACTGATTGAGGAACAAAACCTTAATGTTTAAAGCAGTCTCAGATATCTCTACAATTTCTGTACTGAGTACAAAAAGGCATTTAAATTCCCATTAAAGGATTACTGGGGGAACGAACAGGGAAAATAAATTTGGATGGAAGGAAGGAAAGAAAAAAAGGATGGAAGGAAGAAAGAAATGAAAGGAGAAAGGAGAGAAGGGAGAAGGGAAAGAAGGAAGGAAGAAAGGGGGAAAGGAAGGAGGGGGGGGATGGAAGCAATGCACACAACAAATGGGAGTGCAGGAAGCACGCTTCAAGCCCCTCTCCCCATCTCTCCCCAACAGGGCTCTCAGGGCAGGCAGAGCACGCCGAGCAGCCAGCCCTCCCTGAGAAGGCACTGCTGACCGTGGCCAGGCTCATCGAGGCACTCGAAAAGCAAGGTATGGGCAGCCAAGGGGCAGCCACCCACTCGGCCCATGGTCACTGGTGCTCCTGGAGCACTGCCAGAGCTGTCCCTCACCCTGAGACTTCTGGTACCCGTGCGGCACGGGCAAAGCGAGGGATCCTGCAGTGTGGATCCCTGCTTGCTTCTATCACAGCATTCTGTCAGAGGGAGGATTTGGGGCTCTGGGACTGATCTCTGTCTCCCTGCTGCTCCACAGGTCTCGACAGTGAGCTGCTCTATCGATCAGACCCCGGTGTGCTGGGTGACGCTGAGCTGAAGGAGGCTCTTCTGGCAGGTGAGTCCATGCTTGCATCCTTCCTTGCGTCCCACGAGTGCTTGACCCCACCAGCATGGGCTGGGGGTTCGTCTCTGTCCTCTTTATGGCCCTATGTATGGATCAGTAAGGCACTGCCCACACTGAGCCCCCCTGCACACATCTGGTCCTGCTGGGATGCCGCCCATACGGATGCAACAGTGGGGATGGGGCAGACTGCAGGGCGCTGGCACCCAGTGCCAGTGGTAGAAAGTAAAGGATTGTTGGTTTTGGCTGCAGCCCTTTACTAAAAGCTGGGTTTTTTTTTCAGGGGAAAAAAAAAAATCTGTTTTGCAAACTTCTGAGGCTTCTATTTAAGAACCAGGGAGCTTGTGGGTGCAATAGAGAAAAAGGAAAGAGGAAAACGAAGCTCCTTTTTGAGGAGATGGGGGCCGCGGGCTTTGCTGCTGGAATTGGGGTGCACCGAGGCACCCCGTGCCCTACACCTGAGGGCGGCACTCAGGCTTCAGGCACAGCCCCGCAGTGCCCGAGCCGGCAGCAGCCGGACCGTGTTGCTGGGGAGAAGGGCTGTGATGAAATCGCTATATTAAGCAACATGACCTCATCGCTTCCCCGCTCTCCGCTCTCCGGCTGCAGAGTCCCCGCCGGGCTGGGGAACAGGAGCTGCGTGCCCCCAGTGCTCCCCATAGGGGGGCGGCTGCACAGGGGGATGGGCGAGGGTCCCCCAGCTCACAGCTGGGGGGTGATGCTCGGCCCCGTGCAGGATGCAGACATCGCTCCCCCTGCATCTTCCTGCGGGGTTTTGTAGCATTTGGGCTGTAAAACAGTGATAGAAAAGGGGGTTGGGAGCGGGCATGATCTGCGCACGAGGGTCACACTTGGTCCCGTGCTCCCTGTGGTCTCCATCCCCATGGCTGGGACCCCATCTCTGCTGGCAAAAATCAAGCTCAATTTCGGGAAGTGGGGAGAAATCAGATATGGGAACTGAACCCTGCCTCAGCTGGGGAGAAAAGTAGGTCCGGGGAAGAGGCATCGGGGTCCCAGTGAATGCCCTATTCATGCTGCTGTTTGGCAGATGGAGAGGAAGAACTTCTAGAAACCACAAGGAAAAAGGAGAAGGGGCTGAAGTAGCTGGTTTTCATACTCCCAGATCTTAACGTGTCTGAGAAAATGAAGCATTCCCTACACTACAAGAGCATCTCACATCGTGATAGGGAGTGGGAGGCTCCTGGCTGCCCCTATGCCTCCCCTAGAATGGCTCCCACGGGGACTGGTGGTGGCTGCAGTTCTGGGGATGGGGATAGTGATGGGGATGGGGATGGAATGGGGATGGGATGTGTCGAAGCTGCAAGTGCAGGTGGGATGGGGGGGACATGTGTCCCCCAGCCCCAGAGCTGCCCCATCGCTCCAACACATTGAAATTTGGGATAGTGGAACTCAGCCAGGTGCTGTCCCCACTGCCACGGGAGGAGGGCAAGGTCCTGCAGGAGGGGGACATCTGAGCACCACAAAGAGGATGACTTTAGTACAGCTTTTAGATTAGAGACGTGCACTGAGCGCTGGGGTTGGAGTGCCGCCACTGTTTGATGCCACTGCCCGTGAGCACGAGACGTGCAAGCCCCTCCTGCTTTGATAGGTGATGTCCTCTCCCCCTGCACTGTCTCCGGGTCCCAATCTGGAGCTGCCTTCTCCTCGTGACTGTGCTGAAGCAGCCACTTGGCAGGAGCTGCCGGGTGCCAGGGAGAATCCCGCAGCAGCAGAGTGGATTGGAGCCGCTGTCTCCAGGCGAGCGGTGCCGTGCGGTGCCATACTGCCGTCCTCCTCGCTTTGATCTCCGGCCCCAGCGCAGCGCAGTCTGCCTGGAGACACGCTCACGTGCCCAGGAATTAGGTCAGGGCTCGGTGGGGATTAGCAGCGGCGGTGGGCTCCGCGAGCTGCTGCTGGGCAGAATGCAGTGGGTCGGAGCAGGGTGCTCGCATCGCTCCCCAGCACTTGTGCGTGTCGGGGGGCCGTGTCCCCCCATCCTCTTCTGATAGGGATGGAGCCTCCAAGAACTCCGGTGTCCCCACGCCGTGCCATCAGCCCCATCACAATGACTTTACTCCATGCGCCCCAGCGCCTGCGGCTCTGCTCTTCATTTGTACCTGTAAATAAACCCCGCAGCGGTCAGAGCCCGGGAGGATGCATGAGTTCATCTGTTATATTTGGTGGGGATGAAAGAAGGGTGAATTAGTGGCGGTGGCCGCCCGTGACTCATGCCTCACGCCTTCCCCATCTCGGCTCCAGGGAGGGGTCCCAGCGCTCCAAACCGGGGTACATGGTGGGGAAAAACCCAGCCAGAGCTGCAGGAGCTCAGGGCAGGGCTGTGCCGCAGCCACCAAGCTCAGGGTGACCGCAGGGCTGGCACAGGGACGTGACAATAAGGCTGAGTCAAAGGCAGGGAAATTCCACAGGGAAATCCCCCAAGCGGGATGGATATTTGGGAGGCTCGGAGATCGGGTCCTTTGGCAGGCGTGGATGGGAAGAAAGGTCCCGATTTAATCCTCATTCAGCTCTGGATGTCAAAGTTTGGGGTATCACTGTGCCACGGGGACCTCAGACCCAGAGGCATCACACTGCAGCTCAGCCCATGCCATTCCCCACAGATGTCGGGCACATGGGATCCCTGGGCTGGCTGTAGGATATGGGATGCAGCCATCACCTCTGGCCACGTGCATGGCACAAATGGGGCAAAATGGCTGCTTCCCAGGCTCCATTCAATCCTCGTATTCCCAAAAACCCCCCAGCCCCTTCTGGGCCATGCCAAGCATCCTCCTCCTTTCCTTTTGCCGCAATTTAGGCACACGCCATGGGGTTGTCTTACTCACAGCTCCCTGCTGCAGTTGCCAGGAGAGATCCTGTCATTGCCCACCCAGCCTGACTCAGCCTCAGCCCCCTGCCCCCCGGGGGGGCTTCCCGTGTTCTGCAGTGCAGGGTCTCACATCCCATGGGGAACAAAAGGGAGCCCCCAACCTTTCTCCCTCTCTGGGGTGCCCCCAAGTGCTTAGGGGGTTGGTATGGGGCTGAGGAAGGCTTCTGGGGGCTTTGGGGGTGTTTTCCTGCTTTGTGGCACCAGATGGGGTCCCTCTGTCCTTGCACGTGTGCTGGGGAGAGGACAGGGATCTCCAGGAAAGGGCTGGAACATCTGGAGAGCGTGGGGGACCGTGACTCATTCTGCAGCATCATTAGCTTCTTACGGGGTTATCATCTCCCTATGATAGCAGAGCGGGGGCAGCTCCCTGCCCACTCTTCCCTTTAACCCTTCCCAGCTGCCAGCCGAGCATCCCATGGGGCACATCTCCAAGCACCCCAAAGCCAGCACCAGGGAGGGGAGTTAGGGCAGGGGACATGCCCAGGAGGATGGAGACACCGGGGTAGGGCCATTTCTATCTGAGCAACTGAGACTGCATGCAAGCGGTCCCACCTGAAATGAATTGCTGGCAGCAGGGTAACCCCCCTCCGGTCTCCCCACCACATCTCTCTCTGGGTGCAAGGATGTTTTCCAGTCTTGCTTTGATATCGGCTGAGCCTTCCCTTTGAACACGCCTCTAAGCCTATGCCCAGTTATGCAAATGAGCTAATTAGGCCACAGCAGAGCCACAGGCTAATTGCCTCGGGCAGCACCCGTTGGCATCCCCTTCCCTGCACAGAACAGGCGGCGGCTGCTCTCCCCAATCTGCACGAGCATCGTTTGATGGATCCCCAGTGAGACCTCCGTGGTGGGATGTGCCCAGCCAGGGCAGATGCAGGAGAGATTTTGGCATGGAAACGATGTCTGAGAGCAAGCTCAAACCAACTGGAGGGGTGGAACAGGTTTGGGGTTCGGCTGTTGCTGCCCATTTGCTCATCATCCCCAAAGCTGGAGGCTTTCAGCCAAATGCAGGGGTTGGAGCATCTCACGGGACATTGGTGGCCAGTGGGGAGGCTTCAGTTGTGCAGTTTGGTGATGGGAACGTGACAGATGAACCCCTCCCATGGGCACTTTTCCACTTCTCCCCATTTCTCCTCTCCCTGCTGGCATCCTGCACAGGGTCCCATCCCCATGCTCCTTTGACCTGGGTCATGGTGGTGGTGCAGTGGCTTTTGTCGCAGCCACCCTGTCAGGCTCAGGGCTGGTTTGTGGCTAGCAGGGTGCTCACTCCTGAAGATGGGGTAGCGTCTCCAGCCTCTGGGTTAAAGGCTTTGCCTTAGGATTGTTCAATCTGTTTGCTTTCTGGTTGCTGAGCCAAGAGCCAGGCACAGTCGTCCTGTTGGTAAGGGACTTGCCACGGGTTGTGGTACTGGAGCAGATGGACAGGGAGATGGGCACCATCCTGGTGGGGATGTTCTGGGGGAGCTGCTTTCCAAGCACACACCAAGAGGGTGCATGGGAAGAGAAGACCCAGCTCAGAGTGCCCAAATCCAGCCCTTGATGAGAGTTTGGGTGCCCCGTGGCCTGCCCTTAGGAAATATGGTTTTCCATTATTTGGGGCTTACAATCTCCATGGCCAAGTGAAGTGGTTGGAGGCTCGAAGCATTTTTTGCTGGAAAATGCTGGGGGTTTGGAAATGGAGCACCTCCCCAAACACTCCTGCTTTCAGTAAAGCTGCATTTGGGGATAAAAATGCAGAGAGAGGGGAAAGGAAGGGTGTTCAGGACATGGCAAACCCAATGCCTTGCTTCTAGACCACAGCCACGTAGGGCCTGAAACATCACCATCAAGAAAATGCGAAGTCTGGTCCTTTTTCCGATACTCTCCTTTAGAGGAGAGAAATTCAGTTTCTATAAATGCACCATCTCAATCGGTCCCAAATACCTTGGGACCTCCTCCCCACCCCCCTCCAACATTTCTTCTGCGAGGAAAATTTCAAAACCTTCATGGTTTGGCTCCAGTTTGGATCAGAACCAGATTTTGAAACCTCAACATCTTTGCCAAAGGGGATGCGCCCCGTCCCCCCCCAAAGCAGCTGGCTGAGCTGGGACCTCCAAGACAAATGCATGAGGCAATGCCTCGACGGACAGCTGAAGTAATGTCCCCTTGGCGAGCCTGGCCATGGGGCTCCAATGAAGCACGGGACGCTTTTCCCAAGGGCTGACCCCATTTTGGGATGATCTCAGCCTTCCTCACATGCTTTGCCGCAGTCATGGGGTTGTGCAGCATTGCATCATTCCATACAATCACAGAATCATTAAGGTTGGAAAAGACCTGTAAGGTCATCCAGTCCAACCACCAACCCATCCCCACCGTGCCCACACACAGAACCACAGAATCATAGAATTGTTAAAGGCTGGAAGAAAACTCTACAATCATCAAGTCCAACCATTGACCCATCACAACCATTGGAGCGGACCTGGGCAGGGGCTCAGCCCACCCTATGGGTGCTGTCCCATGGTGGGAGACTCAGGGCTCCTGCTGGGTCTCTTGCAGATGCCTCAGACGTGGACATGGAGCTGTACGATGCCCAGACATTGGCAGAGACCCTGAAGTGGTACCTGCAGGAGCTGCCAGCCCCCCTTGTCCCTCCCACGCTCTGCGCCGACCTGCTCTGTATCGCTCAAGGTAAGCAGAGCCGGGCTCTTCCCATGTTCTGTGGGGTGGAGGAGTTTTGAGAAACCACTAGCATTTCCTCTCCTCATTCTCTGGAGACACTGCACCAGGGGCACGTCCCGAGGTGGTCAGCTGGCAGCATCCCATGCTCCACATGGCAAATTTTGGGGAAGCAAAGGGAGAGCAGTAGGCACAGGATCCCTGAGAGAGAACCACCTGAGTTGTGGAGCCACATATCTATGACACTAATACGTGCCAAGACCCCTGTGTCCTGAGTGGGGCGGGGGGGGGGTGTTTGTGAGGGCAGAAGGGATGATGGGGATGACTCTGCCTGAGTGAAGAGGTGGATGGATGGCACAGCCCTGTGCAGGAATGGTGCCAGCAGAAATACTGCTGGGCTGGGGGCACCTGGACGCTGCCTTCCCATTCCCCTTCGGAGAGGAGAAATCAAAGGCTGCCTCCCTTCCAAGGATAAAGAAGCAATTAGGAAGCAATTAGCTGGGTTGCCTCGTTAAGCAACTTCAAAGGGAAGCATCTTCCCTCGCAGCCCAATCCTTCCCCTTGCAGTCCAATCCTGCAAGGAGCAGAGGCAAAACCCCAGGGCTTTCAGAAAAAATACCAAAAAGCAAAACTTCTGGGAGAGGGGTCCTGTGCTCTCCAGGATCAAGCCCCAAAACATGACGAGTGGGAAAGTCCCTCCATCGTGCAATATCTTGCATCCCTCATGGCAATGACAGCAGGTCTTCCCTCTGCTGCAGAGACCCTGAGCGTGGAGGAGTGTGGGCAGCGTGCCCAAGCCCTGCTGGCCCCCCCAGCACTGCCACAGCCCCACACGCTGCTGCTGCAGGAGCTCATCCGGCACTTTGGCCACCTCTGCCAGGCTGCCTGCAAGAACCGGCTGTCAGCACAGCTGCTCGGGGAGCTCTTTGGGGAGCTGCTCCTCCGCCCTGCGCCCTCCAGGTGAGACCCCTCAGCCATCCATGTCCCACAGCTGTTGGGGATGCTGTATGGAAATGTGTGGGTTGGGAGGCAATTTCCTCGAATCATTAAAGTTGGAAAAGACCACTCAGATCACCCCACCCCACCATGCCCACTGACCACGTCCCTTAATGCCACATCCCCACGACCTCTGAACACCTCCAGGGACAGTGACCCCAACACGTCCCTGAGCAGCTGTGCCACTGCATTGCTTTGCTTTCAGAGAAGGAATATTTCCCAATACTCAACCTGAACCTCCCTTAGTGCAACTTGAGTCCGTTATCTCTCCAAGCATCACCTCCTTATATGATTTGGGGTGGTCAACTCAGGGACCTTTGGGGGACACCAAGCTGCTGCCACCCTCACGCACGTCCTGTTGTCCTTGCAGCACCGAGGCAAGCCCTGAGCTCTGTGCAAGGATCATCGAGTCACTCATCGTGGCTAGCGAGGCGGCCGAGGTGCCAGCAGCCCCCGGTAAGTGATGCCTGGATGAGGGGACTGAACTGGTGGCATGGCCTGGGGACAGGCACGCGTGGTCCTGTCCTCTGTGGGTCTTGGGGAAGGAAGGGTCTCAGTGTGCTGCTTGTCTGGTTGTGCTTTGGAGCTTCTCCTTTGGTGGTTTAAGCCCCAGCCCTCGGCTGGCCACATCCCAGTGCTGTGACTGGCCTGCCTAGTGGCACCTTGTGCCCATCATTGCTGGACCACAGCAGGTGCTGCTGGTACTGGTACAGCACCCAGGGTGGATGGATGCAGTAGGGAGGAAGGGTGCTGGTGGCCGAAACTGCAGACCCTGAGGATCACAGAGGTCCATCCCTGTGGGATTCCCATCCCCACACCGAGCCACCCAGGAGCGGCAGCTGCTTCCAGCCTTCCTGCCTTGTAATATATCTGGTCCCTGTCATCGCCTCAGGTCCCTGCAGGGTGACCAGGCCAGGCAGGATTACGGCTCCTAATATTGCTCATAAATCAGCCCTTCAGACTTGTCAGCTGATCTCTTCCCTGCTGATCCAGATGTTGGACAGATGTGGCTGTCCCTGGGCTCTGGGCAATGGTGACGTCTCCATTGCTGTCCCCGTACCCTGAGGTGGCACCGGTCACATCCCTGCCCTGCACTGAGCAGGGGGCTGACTGAGATTCAGTGGATCCCCATCCCCTTTTTGGGCCCACATTACCACTGGGGACGTGTCACCACGAGCCAGGACAGCCGTGCCACCGGACAGGTCCTGCTGCTCTCCATATCCAAGAGGAGGAGGTCATTACCCAACTGTCATCACATTAGGATGTTGGGAAGCTTAATTAAATGCCTGCAAAGCACTTTGGGGAGCTGCGGTGCTATATATAAAGTGCAAAGAATTATTATTAGGCAGGGGCCGCGCGCCTTGGCCCAGGCCCTGGCCTCACCCCCCACGTCCCGGCACCGATATTATTTTGGGGTGTATGTGGAGCCGCCGCTTTCCAATTCTCGCTGTTAAATGGCTATAAATACCCAGCAATAACACGGCGGTGTGTGCAAACAGCCCGGGAATAGGAGCCGGGAGCTGACACGGAGGAAACCGCGCTGTGACCTCATCCTGACTCAGGCAGAAATATACCTGGTGGCAGCGGGGCACGGGGCCCCACGGCTATGGGGACAGTGGCAGTGAGGTCACCTGTGGAGTCGGTGGCCCTGGGGGCTCCGCCAGTGCATGGGCTGGGGCTGCATCCAGAGCTCGCCGCCGTGCCCTCCAGCATGTCCCCAAAGCCACAGCCCGTGCAGGGACATGGGGACGTTTTGGGGTCTGGGGGGGCACGCAGAGCCTGGTGCAGGACCCCCGGCCCCGGGGCTGTTTCCCAGTCTGGGTGAGGGGGAGGAAAGGCGGAGGGAAGCAGTGATGTAAATAGCGGCTCAGCTGAAGGAAGATGACTTCATCTCCTTTTCCTCTCCTGCTGCTATTTATAGGCACTTTAATTTACTCCCCTTTGCTTTATTATCTCTCCAGCAAGCCGTTAGCCCTCAGACAGCAGGATGCCTTTACTCACCATGCAGCAAAGACTTGAGGAAAAAAAAAAACAAAAAATAAAACAAACAAAAAAAAAACCCCCCACACATAGAAAAGCCAAACATGGGGGCAGGAGGCAGGCAAAGCAGAGCGCCGGGGACAGGAGCACTGCCATTCTTTGCCCCTGGTTTGGGGAGAAAATGTGACCACTTCAGCTCCTTTGTGAGAAGAAGAAGGGATGAGGTGTCCCCGTTCCAGAGCAGGGTTTTGGCAGAGTGCAGCCTGGGTAGTTTCCAAGCCCAGGTCCTGCTTGGGGCTGTGCTGCTGGCAGGGGACAGGGCCAGCTGTCCCAGTGCGCGGCGGTCACCCCTGCGTCACTGTCTATGTGCCAGTCCTGCCGCCGCGACGCGCTGCTCGGTGTGCCAGGAAGGGGAGAGGAGCAACGAGCAGGAAAAGGGATTGGAGTTATAAATACTGTGGGGGCATCTCCTGCTGTCCCCGAGAGTGTGACGGAGTGGTGGCAGGGCAGCATGCGGATGGCAGCGGGGATGCTTTCCTTTCAGGCGGTATTTTGGGATGCGGCCATGAGCAGCCAGCACTTGGCTTGGGAAATCAGCCCCAGAGTGCCTGTGAGACAGCCAAAAGGAAAGGGGTGAGCCTTCCCCTGGCCAGAGCATCTCCAGGCTGCATTGCCCCTGCGCCACCCTTCCCATGTGCCACCCCTTGGGGTTGGTGGCGGGGAGCCCCTGAGCAGCAGAGGGTGTTAAAAAATGGGAAAAACTCATCCGAAAAGTGCATGGAGTGGGCAAACGGAGGCAAGTGGTCCCATGTGCAGATGTCTGGTTCTGGCTCCCCTCATCTGAAGATAATACGGTGCAAACAAATTAACGCTGGGGAGGGGGAAAAAAAAGAGAGCAAGAGCCTAGCTAGCAACATGAGATAGGGAGAGCAGCTAAAAATAACAGATCCCCCAAGGCACGGCGAGAAACACGACAAGGATGTGCACACTTGCAGTCCCAGAAGGAGCCTCTTGCCTCTCCAGCTGCTCTGGCCCGAGTGAAGATGAGGCAGTGAGAAGAGAGGGGAAAGCCTCCGGGTTGGCCGAGCCTAAGGGATGGCCAAACCTATGGGATGGCCGAGCCTCGGGGATGGCCAAACCATGCACCGGGGAGCAATGCTTCCCACTAGTGCTGGAGATGGCCCCATTTCCCACGCAGGGTGTGGGGGTGAAGCAAGGGATTTCTGCTCACTACCCTGGGGAGCTGAGCTGGGGGAAGACGTCAGTGCTGTCATTTTGGTGGCTGAGCTGAGTTGAGGTCTCTGTTAGCACTCCCTCTCCTCCACCTCGGATCAGATTCTCATGCTGCTCCCACAGTATCCTCACAATGTGGACGGAGCCCGAGCTCTGCCAGCATCCCTAAGGACGCAGCAGAGGATGGGGTATCCCAAGCACGCAGGATACCCTTGGCTGGGAGGCGTGCCTGACCCACTTGCTGTATTCTTCAGTCAGATGCCAGTGGGAGACCCCAGTGGCGCTGCCTTCGTGGCTAATTTTAGCCCGCGTTTAATTAATGATGGAGCAAGGAGGGTAGCAGCAAGACGGTGAGCCCAGCCCCTGCCTGCTGCTGGAGGAATAGGGGTAATGTGCAGGGACGTGGTGTGCGACGGCAGGCCCAGCTACCAGCGGAAGCAGCGCTCCGCTCGGATTGAAGCCCTTTTCCTCCTCAGCCATGTGGCCAGGGCTGATAAGGGGCTAGGGAAACCCACAGTATTGTGCTGCCAAACAATAATGCTGGGGAGGAATCACGGCTGGGAGGAAGCGAGGGGCCGGGGTGAGGACTGAGCCCCTCCATGCGCTTTCTGGACATAATTCCCCACTTTCTGTCCAGCGGTTTGGGATGGCTTCAGCAAGTATCCCCCTTCTGGTTTGGGGCTGAGCCCAGTGTGATGTTGGTGGTGTCAGGGGGGTGGCAGTGGCTGGTGGCTGCCGGTGACACAGTTATTCTCCAGGCCTGCCTGGCTTTAAAATCTATTAACGTCACTTGGCCGATCGAGCCGGGAGCCGCACAGGCAGCTGAAATGCTGGGGCACAGATCAGATCAGAGCAGGATTTCAATTACAGTAATCAAAGGTGACACAGATAAGGAACCTCTGCTCTATGAAACCACGACAGCTGTCCTCTGGCTCAAACCAGTGCTCATTGAGAGCGGCTCCATCAAAATCACTGAAGTGGTACTTGGGTAAAATTGGATTGCGAATCCATTTTCATCTGGCAGGGTGGAAAATGCTTTCCCTGTGCTCCCTGGGGAAGAAAAGCAGCTTCCTAGGGGGGGATCAGACATGGCAGAGGGGACATTGCCCCACATTCCTGCAGTGCCCACAAGAAAGCTGATGCTGGAGATAACCAGAGGTTCAGGTGCATTGAGCTTGGTGCTCTCCAGGAAGTCCTGGCCATGCTTTGGGGTCGCCAAGCAGAAAAATCATAGAAACATAGAATCACAGAATGGGTTGGGTTGGAAGGGAACTTAAAACTCTCTAAGTTCCAAATCCTGCCATGGGCTGGTTGCCCCTCACCAGATCAGGCTGCCCGGGGTCCCATCCAGCCTGGCCTTGGGCACCTCCAGGGATGGGGCATTCACAGCTCTCTGGGCAGCTGTGCTGGCCTTGATCTGTTAGGAGACAACTAGAAACAAAGCTCGGGGCGTTCTTGATCTTGGTAAAAGCTGAAGTCATAGTGTAGGGCGTTGCATCCAAACATCCAAACTGCCCTGCTGGCTTTTTGGTCCAGTGACCCAAAGGTTCTCAGTAGTGGCTGCTTAGCTTCTGCTCTCTTGGCCAATTTCTTCCATTTGAAGAAACACTGGGACTGGATCTGCAGTGGTGGGGGTTTTGGTAATGCCCCACCTGGCCAACCTCCCTCTGTGTTCTGGGATCAGCCATAACCATCCATCCTCTGCGCATCCATCAGCGCAGCTCCGCTCCGCCGCTTCCACCAGCTGTTGCCATAAAAGCATTAAACTGAAACATCTGGAGTGTCTCAGCATGAGAAACCCAAGTGTTCTGGGGTCCAGAACAGCATGGATGATCCAAGACAAATTCCCGAGCCATCAGGCTCGACCTGAGCCTGCTCTTTCCAGCCAGAGGCCTATTCAAGTGGCTTCATCCCTGCTGTTAGTGGAGTATCCGGCTCTGACTTTTCCCTTGCAGAAAGAAATAGAAAAACCCCCATGTGCGCGGCACATCCCTCCCTAGAGCTCAAGGGTCCCTGTATTTCAAGAAGGGTGGATGCAGGATAAGGGGTTTTGCCATCCAGATTCCTTCTGGGCACCTCCTGCTCGCCCGTGGCCCCACAGTGCTGCCTTTCGGCAATTAATCTGGGCATGCTTTACATTAATGAGTCTCCCCACTTTAAATTATAAATGGCCCTCGGCATGTGTGCACACAAACGCACGTGTGTGCGTGGAGAATCCTTTAAGGCCATCATTAGCCGTAATTAGCGGGATCTGTCACTCATCTTTGGCAGTTAACGATGAAGCCCCGAGTCACAGGGATCCGGCGGCGGATAAAATAAACACGATTTCAAACAGTTTGGAAATAACAAGCCCTTATTAATCAGACAAGCCCCAAAGGGGAGCGCTTGGAAAAGCAGCAGCATCTCTGCCATCTCGGCAAGCGGAGCTGGGGGGCTCTGATACCCCATCCTGCTCCATCCCGAAAATATGGGTTTGGGATGTGCTAAAGCTTGATGAATTTGAACAGGCAAAATCCACCCAAAAAGCGCTCCTGCGCGGGTCTTCTTTGGGTGAAGGGCTTGGTATCCGGCCCTGGATGAATTATAGGGGCACATGGGAGACAACAGGAGCATCCCCAGGGTCCCACGGCACGGAGCAGAGCAGGATCTGGGGACGGGGCTGGCGTGAAGGATGTTTCCTAGGGAGCGCGGGGAGCTGGGGAGGTTTTTAGCTGTCACAGCTGCAGCTAAATCACAGCAAATAGGAGGGGAATGGGACACACGAGGCTGGATTATATTACAAAGGAGCAGTCCATCATGGGGTATTTAAAATAATCCGCTTAGATGCACAGTAGCAGATTTGGAGTGCTAAGGGAATTGAAGGCTCTGTGGCTTTGCAAGGCTGGATCAGATCTGGTGAAGATGCCACTTAGGACAGCACATCCTGTCCTGCTTCGCTGCCACAGGGGACAGGCACATGGCCCCACAGCCCCACATGGCAGCCGCCAGGATGTGTCCAAGGTGACACTGGTGATGCTGGGATGGGTGATGATATCCCATGGCATTTTCCTGGGATGCACAGAGGATTCGGTCCCTCTATGGGTGATGCTGAGCCCCACACATTCAAGCACGGTGAAACAGCTCTGCGGTGGGAATGCCCAGAGGGGAACTGTACCTGTGCTGCTGGGGAATGCCAACCTCATCCATGGGCACCTGTGACTCTGCTGGGGCTGGGGATGCCCAGAGATGGGTGTCAGGGGGTTACATGGGATTGTCGGTACTTCTCTCTGATTAATGGGGAAGTGGGGAAACAGATGATAATGCTTTTCCCCAGCGTGGGCATGCAAGCCCCATTAGCATACCTAGGGATGGACCACTGATGCCAAGAGCTGTGGGTTCTCAGCTGGCACACAGAACCCCAGCAGATCTGTAGGCTCTGAGCATCCCTGCACTGCTCCTCCAAGTCAAGCTGAAAGCTCAGCCCCAGGAAGAGCCATTTCCCAAAAGAGCATCCTTCCGACAGCAGGAGATTTCCATCCTGGGCTCACAGCCCCACACCTCTAGACTGATCCCAGGGCTTCAAGCCATGAAGACAGACCCTGCAGCACCCCTCTGACACTCATTATGCCCCAGCCATCATATTGCCTGTCCCTTTGGGCCCAGCACCATGCCCACAAAATCCATGGCCACGTCTGATTAGGCTATGGGACCACCTGCTCCTCTCCTTGCCCTTCTCCCGCGCCCTCTGTCCCCTCCTCACCCCAGCACTGTGCTCCTGTGCTGCACTCCTGTGGGTTTAACCACTGTCCCCAGCTCCCCTCGGTATTAATCCAGGGGAGGATTAAGGTTAACAAGCTCCTGGAGCCACCTAGCCCTCGTGCCTGCCCAGGCGGACCGATGTGTCCTGGCCCCAGAGAGGGCACAGTGCCCTGAGTATTCCTGCAAGCCCAGGAGATAGAGATGGGGATGGGGATGGGGATGGGGTTGAGGATGGCATTTAGGCTAGGGGTGAGAATGGGGTTGGGGGTGAGGATGAGGATGGAAACAGAGGGGCCTTGGGCTCTCCCCCATTTCTTCTCACCCTCTAGTCTCTAGATAGGTCTGGACTCATGACAGCTAGTTTGAATGCATGGAAAATACCTTAATCCCAGTAAATCCATGATCCACACATTGTGCTGCCCACCAGAGCCCCCTACTCCAGCCTTAAGACCCAGGGGTATACAACCTGTGGAGATAGGGAGGACAGGGTACTGAGGATGCTACTGCCATGGGGCAGGATGGTCCAAGCAGAGCTGCCTCCCTCTTGTGTGCACGTATTGCTAACCCTTTTGTGGACAGGGCTTTTAGAGAGAGCAGAGGTGAAATGTTTCTATATAGTCACGTATTTTGCTATTTCTATGTGGGATTCCTATACGTATCACACCCAGTGTAGCCCCCCATCCTCTCACGCGTTGTCTCACTGATCAGGGGGGCATGGATATGGCTGCTCCCTGGCATGTGGGGTGGCAGAGCGCCCTGTTCCTGTCACCAGCCCAATTCCATATCACCAGGAGCTGCCTTCACCTGCTCTGACCCACGAGCCATAATCCCCCTCCTGCTGCACCTGCAGGATGTGGACGGGTTATCTCAGCAGCTGGTCCTGGCTGGGTGAGCTGAGGCCAGCACAGGGCTGGTGGCCGGTGGCTGCAGCACAAGGGATGAGGAACGAGTGGGAACAGCCTCTGCTGAGGAACTGGGGTGACTGAGCTCCCCCCTGTGCCAGCCCCAGGCTGCCAGTCCTAAGCTCATCCCATAGAGAAGGGGGCAGTGGATGGGGGGAACACAAACAGCACCCAAACTGGGGAGGAGGGGGAGGAAGAGTCTCTGCCCCATCTCTAGGGTCTATAAATAGGCCAAAGGAACCAAAAAATGCTGTCCGAAGCTGTGTCTCCTGTATTTATAAGAAGCAAAGAAGATGCTGGGATAGTGGCTGAGCTGAGCTTTTAACCAGGCAGATTACACTTAGCAGGAGCATTTACCTCTGCCTCTAATCCGCCTCCACAAAGACTTGCTAACTCCTTCCCGTATTTAACTGGAAGGCTTGAACTCTTCGTGCTGCCTATGCTCCCTGAGCACCCAATGCCCACTCGGGGGACTTCTATAGGAGTGGGCACTTCCCTCATTTTTCCCATGCTTTTGCTCCAGGTTCATGGGTGAACACTTCAGTGATGCTGACGATGAATGGCTGTCTGTTGCCAGCAGAGTCGCAGGTTGGGATTGCTGCTGGCTTGTCACTCTGGTGGCATTTCCATAGGGCTCAGGGGGTGCCAGATGGGATGACCAGTCTCTGGCCCCTGGATGGGTGAGGTCCTCACAGCCCTAATATGAGTGGGTCAGTGCTGGAGGCACGAATCCATCCCTGCTCTTAGGAAGGGGCTTGACACAGCTTTGCCATTGCACGCTTTGACAGGCCTTTCTCAAAATGCAGGGCTGGACAATGCCACCAGCTGTGACCTGCAACAGGCAAGGACAGGGGGTGGCCATGGGTCACCCCCAGAGTGTCTGTGCCACAAGGCACTGAGGTCCCCTCACCTGGACTTTGCTGAGCAAAAATCACTGCTGTTCTCAACTAAAAAGCAAGAGAAGAGCTCTGGCTGTTTGGCAAGCGAAGGCGGTCTTATGTTCAGCTGGATTTCTGTAGGAACAGAAAACATTCGCAGCCGGCATGGGACAGCGGGGGCAGCAAGGGGCTGCTGCCAGGGACAAGCATGGGGGCTGGCAGGGTGGCGGGAGCCCAGCACGATGCAAAGCAGGCAGTAATTCTGTGCCAGGTCTGCAGGCTGGGATGGGAAGGAAGCATGAGCCGTGGCAGCAGAGCCAGGGCTGAGACGTCCTCTGGCTTCTGGGAAGCAGTAGCTATGGGAAATGCGGGCTGACTTAGCCAAGGGAGTTATGAATGCTTATCCTGTGGGATTGCTGCTGTGTTGGTTGAAGTGAAGGGCTCCCCGTCCCTGCTGCTGGTGTGGGGCTGAGCAGGGATGCTCAGAGGCAGCTCTAAGTCCCTCCGGTCCAAATTCTCTGCCAATCACTACCTCAGGTCGCTCTGTGCTATCCCCACATTGTCATCCCCGTCTCCATTCACCATTTCATTCATTACAACAACGAATGAGTTATTTGGAGAGCTTCTTTCTCCCATCGTTACTTCCATAGGTTGCAATCTCCATCAGAGGGGCTGGGGGGTTTTCTTCTTACTTGGCTGAATGTGAGATCAGTGCCCTGCTGAGGTGCTATCCGAGCTATCCTTTAAGGGCAGCAGTGGGAGGTAGATCAGGAACATGCCTGCTCCATCCCTTTTCCTGGATGGATAACCCCAAGCACTTGGAGATGCCAAGAGCTGGCTCAAAGAAGAGTTCCTCTGAGCCCTTGGGATCATATTTTGCATCCCTTATCAAAAGGATTTTCTCCTTACCCTACCGTTAACTGGAAAGCATTGAGAGTCCCATGTCATTGATGCACATGAATCTTGGGGCTGCAGACGCTGCTGAGACCCCAACAGCCTTCCCACCCCCAGAGCATCGCACCACAGCAGCCCAGGGTGACAGTGATCTGGAAGTTTCCATTCCCACCAACCCTTCGTTCAGGCACTCATAACTCTGTCTAATGTGTTTTTCTTTTCCTTTCTCCTTTGGGGATGGAATTTTTCTGGCTTTGTGCAAAAATGGCTCTGAAGTACTTTGGGAGTGGAAACCTCCCATTATACTGTTGAAAAATAATATTAATCTTCCCTATCCTTTTATGAGGAGCTTTCTCCCAAATGGCTGGGGACTGAAAGTAGCACTTGATAGGGAAACAGCCCTTGCTGAAGGGATATTCCCCAGCCCTGGAGCTGCTCGAGGATAGGCTGGATGGGGCTTTGGGCAGCTGATCTGGTGGGACGTGTCCCTGCCCGTGGTAGTTGGAGTTGGAAATGCGTGGGCTTTAAGGTCCTTTCCAACACAAGACATGTTGGGGCCATCCATCAGTATCGGTCTCTTTACTTTATCCCACCTAACTTCCAAGAAATTAGAATCACAGAATCACTGAGGCTAGAAAAGTCTTCTGAGATCACCCAGTCCAACCCCACCCCACCATGCCCACTGTCCCTCAGTGCCACAACCCCGTGGTTCTGGAACACCTCCAGGGACGGTGACCCCACCACCCCCCGTGCAGCTGTGCCACTGCGTCACTGCTCTTTCTGAGAAGAAATTGTTCCTAATACCCAACCTGAACTGATGCTCTTCTCTTGGGAACTCAGAATTATTCAACCACATTATGGTGTCCCAATCTCTGGCTGCCCAGTGAAGGCATCACATCCATGCAGTGGTTTATAAGCACTAACCCTACGTAGGGCTGTTTGTTTTACTTCTCCGCTCGCCGTTCAGAGGCCATTCTTCCACGCACTTATTTACTGCTAAGCAGAGAAAGCCAGGGAAAACAATATCCAAAGCAAACAGAGCCATGTTTCCATCTGGGAGAAGTGACAGGGAAAGCGCATGGAGAGAGGAACGGCGCACGGTGGATTGCATGCGTGTAACTGCGAGCAGAGCAGCAGCCAACGCGCCGCCTGCGCTGAATTCCTGGCCTGGATGGATGGCCAGATGGACGGCTTCTCACACCCCCAGGAGTCCCTGCTCTGGGTCTATCCAACAGCAGCGAGAGGTGCTGCGCTGTGCTGTGCCACCTCCAAACCTGGGGACCCTCAGGTCCCAGGGGTGGCAGCAGTACAGGGACATCTGTGCGTCCCCAGATTTGCTGCTGCATTCTTCTCCCCAGCGCTCGCGCTGTGATTAAACTGTGCGCTGCTCTGCTTATGAAAAAAAAAAGTTATGGCAGGAAGGGATTGGGATTATTTCTCTCCTCCATGAATAAAGTTCTACAGTTCCTCTTAAAATCAGACCTGAGGAATTTACAGAGTGGTTATTGTACATTCCTTGCAAAAAAAGAAATAAAAATCCCAGCGAGCAGTGCCAGTGCATTAAAGTAATGAATAAAGGAAGTGAAAAATATTTAAAATTCCTATACAGTGTTACATTTCAAAAATGTCCTGGTTGCAAAACTGGGAGAGGGTGGCTCTTTTCTCCCTAATTTCTCTGAACTTGTTACAAGCCTCCTTCCATTTTGCTCACCGTTTTCAAGCGAGGCCATGGCACGGTGACAGAGATGCGAAGTGCACAAAGGGAACCGAGTGTGGTCCCATCCTTCTGTAACTGCAGCCGCCCGAGGCAAAACTTTCTTTTCAAGCCAGAGTAAATGGGGATGGCTGAAACCCTCCACAATCGGTCTGCCAGGGTTCTCCTGTAATGGGTTGCTGCGTTTAACTCTGTTTGTCGCTGGTGAGATGACAAGAGGAATTAGTGCAGGGGGAGACAGAAGGCGAATGGCAGCTTCATGGCCCCACAGTGCCATAGCCCAGGGTGTGGGCAGCCCTGCCCCTCTGCTAAGAGACCCCGAGTGCTGGCAGCGTGTGGGGAGAAAGGTGCCCACTGCAGGGCGTGGGTCCTGGAGCATCATGCGTGGCTGCGGGCCGGCACTGGGATGGGGACGACCCAAGCGTCCAAGTTGCAATCCTTTTCAACAGGATTTGCATTCTGCTTTGGCGCTGCGGAGGTTTGGTTTATGTAAGAGCCGTGTGTTAGTGTCGGTGTTCTGGGGGAGCAGGGTGGGAGCGTTCTCCTGCAGAGGGGATGCTCGGGGTGGCCATGAGCATGCGAGCATGTGCTGCTCCGGAGATGTTCGGACACCTCCAATCCTCTGAGATTTGGCAGCGATGATGCCCCGAGGCTAGAGATGTACCTTTTGCTTTTCCCATGAAATTCCACTCCGGTTTGGCTGAGTTATTAAAAAAAAAAAAGTTTGAAAATCGCCATTTCCCTTCTGCTGCCTGCATTCCTCAGGAAAACTTTGGCAGCCTGTCAGCACAATAACTGAACGTGAACTTTCTGAAGAGCTGGCCCAGCACTGCCTGCCAAAGCAGCGCTGTGCGCCGTGTCCTTTCCCTCACCCCCTGCCCACCCTTTGTGCCCCCATCCTGGGCACCCCTCTCCTAACCTACATTGCAGTAATTGATTTAAAAGACCTCACGTCTTTTTTTTTTTTTTTTAATGTGAAAAGAATGTTGTTTACAATGCAAAGCCAAGTGCTTTTAAGTTAGGAAATGCCAAATGTATGATTTCTTGCAAGTCCAGCTCTGTGCATGCTTTGTGCCGCAACCCCTGTGTACGTGAGCCCATTTCTTGGTCCCTTTCATTGCAGCGTGCCCAGCACAGGGAAGGGGATGTAGGCTGCCCAGCCAGCTGTAAATAAGACACTTCCTAACATAGAAGTGTTTCATTTAGATGCTTTTGTAGACCGCATATTATTCTTTAATACAGGTTTTTCATGCAATATATAATTTTCAAACCAAAGCACCCTACTTGGGGATGCTTGCTGAGCTTTGCCTCGCCACAGAAATGTGGCCACAGCTGGGGTGGAGCAAGGCAACACTTCTGCAGCCTACGAGGGCACAAACCAAAGCTTTAAATCATCGAGGAGGAGGCACAGTCCCTGCGAGAAGCAAGGGAACATGGGGAGGGAACCTGCTGTCACTTCGCCCCGTCACCTCAGCACAGCACAGGGGTTAATACCCTTAATCTGGTGGCAAATGCTTTGCAGTCTCTGTGGTATTTCGGGGGCTGGGACTGTGTAATTGCAGGGGAAGACGCAGCCTGCTCCATCCTGTGTGGGATTTGGCCATCAGTTCAGTAGTTCACAGATCCCAGCGCTTGCGCAGCGCGAGGCCGGTAACGGAATGGAGCATGGTCAAGGCTCTGCTTTGTGCCAGCAAACCTCCAGCAGGGTCTGAGCTTCTGCTCATAGTGGCAATTGTATTCAGCTCTCAGGAGTACTCAGCCCACCCCAAAATCTCTCATCTTTGAGTGAGTTGGGCTGGCAGCGCCACGGGCTCAGCCCGCCTTCCTCCGGCAGTCCTCCAGCTGTAACAGCCCGTTGTGGTCCACATTCAGCTGTCAAAGATCACACTTCCGTGGCTCAGTAAAGAGGAAACCAAGCAGTTTGGCACAAATGGCTTTTCTGTGTTTGGTGCCTTTCAGTGCAGGGCCATTCGGCACCGCCTGAAGCACAGGCAGGTGCTCAAAACTTCAGTATTTAATCTTGACTTGAAGAGCAAAGTGGCAGGTCCACTGGAAGGGGGCCATTGACAGTGGGATGGGAGATACGTTGGAGGGACGGTGCATAGCGCTCAGATCTTGCTTTCAGTCTTGCTTTGCAATGCAGACCTCTTGGAAAGGACACGTATTGTGTTATTTTGGTGTTTGGACGTAGCTTTTCCAGATGTGGGGTGACCTATTGTTCAGCCAGAGCACCTCTGTGAGCTCAGCACTCCCCTCATCTTACTCATTCACTCCAAAGGCACTGCTGTGATGCGACACGCATGTGTCCCTCTGTCCCAGCACGCACACAGCCGCTTGCCCCCAGTGCTGGGAAAGGGAGAGCCCCATGTGTCTGCGTTGGGAGCCAAGCAATCCTGGATATATTATAAGCTCAGTTTTGAGAAATAAAAACACATTAATATTCTGTTCTCTCAAGGCACTATCCTACTGTTTACCATTACACGCAATCCTTTGCCTTAAATTGCGCCTTTGATTAAAGCAGCAATGAGAGAAACCAGTGCTAATAACAAAATGTATTCTGCTTTAAATCACTAAAGTGAAAACATCAATAAGCTGTAACCATCAGTGCCGCCATGAAAATGAAGGCAACCATCATGGGAAACGGCAAGAATGAAATCCACTTTGCCAGCATAAAAGCCAAGTAATTAGGTCTTATGTGGGTGGAACTCATAACGAGGTGCAGGAAGGGGGGAGGGGGAACAAATTTCAGCCTCATCCTCCCTTCTCCCCAAGAGCTACTTATCAAAGTTTGGGGGCGGCAGCGGGGCCAGCAGCCCCTCTCCTCAGCTCAGATGGGACTGCAGCGGCACAGCCCCACGTCCACCTGCACCCTCGGGCCTCCTGCACCCACTGCAGCACCACTGAGGAGGGGGGGGGGCAGGGAGGCTGTTGACAGGAGGGCATTTCACTCCGAGCAAGCTCGAGATGCTGTCTTGCATTAGCACAAACATTTAATTTAAAAATTAGAAGGAGGAATGGTATCTGCTTATCACAGATTAATCAGCGTGTGGACCGGGATATTAAATTAATTTATCTGCAGAGGGCTGCGTGAGCCACAGCGCTGAACGCCCTTCCAGGAGCTGCTGTGGGAGCAGCGCTGAGGCCGTGGGCAACCGGCAGCGCGCCGTGCCCAGCCCCGGCTGGGTGCCACGCCAGACTCAGCCCCACTTGGCCAGGGGAGCCCTGCCAGGGGCTGTCTGCCGCTCTGGGCATCGCTAAGAACCGAACTGTCCGCGTTTATAGCGCAAGGAGAGCACATAAGCTCGGTGCTTTTTGAGGCTCGGTGCGCGGCGGTGCCCGCGGCAGGGCCTTTCCCCCATTCCCGAGGGGCTCTCGCTCTGCCGCTCCTTAGGCCGCTTCGGGCCCAGGCCGAGATGGCCGCCTTCACGCCCCCCGCAGCGCTGCGCCCGGCCTTTTTGGTGCTGGGGGGGACATTGGGGGTACCTCACCGGCCCCCAGGCACTGCTACGTCCCACACCAGCACCCCCCCGCCGGCTCGCGGGGCTCAGCACCGACACCAGCACCGCAACCCCGGAGGGCCCGCACCCCTTTGTCCCCCTCTCCCCCTCGGCGCTCGCCTCCCTTTGTCCCGCTTAGTAACCGGGGCTGCCGGCCAACCACCATCGAGCCGGCCGGCTTCGCCGCCATCTGATTGGGCGAGCCGCTCGGAGCGCTCCACCAATCCCGGCTCTCGCTGCTCTCTCAGACAAAGGCAGCAGCTCCGGCAACTGGGCTCCACTCCCCCCGCCCCTCGCGCGTGCTCCGCGGCGGCAGCCCCGTGGCGACAGGCCAGCCGCGGGACGCACCACTCGCCCTCGTCCCCTCAGAAGAGGGGGCACCTCTCTGAGAAGCGGGCTGAAAAAGCGGCCGGAGAGGCAACGGGGAGCCGGTAAAAAATTATAAAGTGAAGAAACCTAGGAGTGTTTTTTGGAAAGCTTGGAAAGGTGTGTTTTGACGGAGTAAAGACGGCCGCTCGCCCTTACTCTCGGCTTGCTTCCCCCCCCGCGCTCTGCGATGGTAGCGCTGGCTCCCCGACGCGCTTATAAAGCCTACCCGAGGCCCCGCCCCCTCGCCCCACCCGCGCGGCGCCGGGGGGGGCGTGGCCTCGCGCTCGGCAAGAGGCGGTTGGCGACGGTTGGGCCCCTCAGAGCCTCTTAAAATGAAACCTAGCGGGGCCGGCGGCGGCGCGCAGAGCGAGGGGCCGCCGCCACCGACAGCAGCAGCACCCGCCGCAGCCGCTCGGAGCCGCCGGCTGAGCCAGGCCGGGCTGCACACGGGGCACGGCGGGCACCGCCGCGGGCTGCACGCCCAGCGCTGAGCTCGGGGCTGAGCGCTGCCCGCCCGGGCTGTGCCGCCGGTATTGTTCCCGCCGCCCCCTCCTTTCTCCTCGGGCTGCAGCTCGGGCTCCATCCGGCAGCGGAGTCGCCTCCTCCCGAGCCGCCGCTGTGCCCCGCTTTTGTGGGGGGTTTTTTGTCTCGCTGTCCGCCAGGTGTTTTTAAAAATACCCCGAAAATGGCGATTTTGAGAGAGAATTCAGGAAAGTGGCTTTTCTGTGGAAAGGTGTCTTTCTGAACAACCAGCGAGAAGCGCTTTATGTATATTATATATATATCTGTCCGTATAGCTACCTGTCTGAGGTCCTGCAGGGCAGCCCTGAGGTGTCTCGAGTGGCTTTTTTTTAAATTTAACTTTAATTTAGCGATTTTTTTTAGCTTTTTTTTTGTTTGTTTAGCCGAAGCGTTATTTCAGAGCAGGTGGGCTATTCCTGGAAGCCTTTTTCCACCTTTTATTATTATTATTTTTTTAAACAATTAACTGCAAAGAAAGCCCCGCTGCCGCCCGCCCGCCGCGATGTACAACACGGTGTGGGATATGGACCGCGATGACACGGACTGGAGGGAGGTGATGATGCCCTATTCCACTGAGCTCATCTTTTACATTGAGATGGACCCTCCAGGTACGGAGCTGAGCGGGTGCCGTCTCCCAGCCTTGGGTGCACCCAGGGAGCAGGAGGGGTGGATGCAAATCGGGGCCAAAGTGGTTTGGAACTTCACGTCCACTGGACCCCGCTGTCTGTGGGTGCCCCCGTGCTGGGATTGGGGTGTGGGCTGCCTTGTATGGGGCGGTGGGAGAGCTGCGCTCAGCTCCTGAGCTGCTTTTTGTCAGGAAAACCACCTTTTATTGAAAGCAGTATATCTGAGCTGTGTTCGTTGCTGGAGCGGCACTTTTATTAGCCTCTTCACCTGTGTGCCTTTATGTGCCCGTAACACTTTGATGGGGGTGATTTAGCTAGCTCCATTCACTTTCAGTTTAATAGTTTTTACGCTTTTTGAGACCCTTTTTCTCTCTCCAGCACTGACAGATTAAGCGTGTGTTGTTTCTGGGTTCGTTTCTTGTGGCTGGGAAGGCTTGCAAATAGGTTGGAAGACTTTCCTTGAGGCAGCGTTATTTTCATAGCACTTTATAACCTCATTCAGAAGGCTTCGGTGCAACTTTTTTTCATTGGTTGCCAGCACTGAAAGCAGAGAAATGCATCGTCTTCTGCTTGCCTGAAGTTTTTAGTTGG